>NC_044560.1:18633809-18933809 GCF_007565055.1 Rhinopithecus roxellana
CGCTGGGTGTTGAGTTGCTGAAAAAGCTCATGTTGGGAAACAGCAAGGTAAGGAGTCCAGGGAGGAGGAGGTGAGAGATTCACCGTCCTTGGGGGCTGGCCCAGTGCCCTCTGGGCCTGCTCTGCGAGGGAGGGAAAACCAGCACAGGTGCGGGAGGAATGTTCTGGAAGTCTTGCAGAGTAGGAGAAAACAGAGACAGAAGGCAGAGTAGCATTGACAGGCTGTGGAGTCAGCAGGGGCTTGGGTTCTATCCCAGCTCCAGTGCATTCTGCGGCCTCCCACAATTCCCTCAGACTCTCAGAGCCTCAGTTTCCTCATCAGTAAAGTGGGAGTGATAAGAGCTCCTATTGTCAGGCTGTCATTCTGGGTCCAGAACTGAGCATAGGACTTGGCCCAGAGGAGGTGCCCAGGAAGTGGTGGGTCTGCAGAGCTGGGGCTGCCCGGCTGGAGAAGGGGCTCATGGGATCTGAGAGTCGTCTGTGTTGTGAGCAGAGCTGCCAGCGTCGGGACATGTTGGCCCTGCCCTCATGCATGCAAGCACACTTGCACACAGGCATGGACTCTAGAGCGGGACCTGTGTAAGGATGATCCTGGATGTGATTTTGGTAAGTGGTCAGGATGTCCTTCGTTTTTAATTTTTTTTGAGACAGTCTTGCTCTGTTACCCAGGATGGAGTGCAGTGGCCAGAACACAGCTCATTGCAGCCTCAACCTTCTGGGCTCAAGTGATCCTCCCACCTCAGCCTCCTGAGTAGCTGGGACTATAGGCTTGCATCATCATGCCTGGCTAATTTTTCTATTTTTTGTATATACAGGGTTTCGCCATGTTACACAGGCTGGTCTCAAACTCCTGGGCTCAAGCAATCTGCCTGCCTTGGCCTCCCAAAGTGCTGGGATTACAGGCGTGAGCCACTGTGCTCTACAGGACATCCTTTTGACCACAAGGAATGGTTCAAATACATAAGGGGCTGCGCCCTGGTGGTGGAGAGGACATTGAGACTGAGGGAGGAGAGATGAGTTGCCCAGCGCTATTCAACAGAGTCAGCTCCAGTGCTGGTGACCATGACTTGAGGAGGAAGAGGCAGAGGGGAGGGACAGAGCAGAGTAGAAAGTCAGAGGCCGAGGTAGCCATGGAGAATAGGGTGGACACCAGGCCAGGCTGGGTGCAGTGAGCCCAAGCCCAGGCAGAGAGGGTGGGGTGGGAGATCTCCCCCTAGGCAGGGCCAGGGACTCCCAGGACAGGCGGAGCTCTCCTGGTAGCATGCAAAGAGAGAATAGCACAGTTGTGTCCGAGGTCCTTCCATCAAAGCCGGGCTGAGGTAATGCCCAGCCGGGAGGGTGGGGCCTGGGTGCTTCCTGTGCTGGAGTGGGGGCTCATCAGAGACTGGACAGGTCAAAAAGACCTTCCTGATCCCAAGGACTGGTTGGGCTTAGACATTAAGGACCAGGACCCAAGGCCCTTCTGGAAGCTTCCTGAAGCCTACTGCGGGAGTGAGGAGGAGGTGCAGGAAAGGGCCTGGGGAGCTACAGAGCTTTCACACAGAGTCATATACACACATGTACACAGAAAGAAATACTTACATAAACAGACACACATGTAGATAGATATACACTCATATGCACTCATACACAGAGAAGCACACACTCACATGCACTGACAAATGCAGACACACATAGGTGCAGACATTCATACACATGTATTCAAACACATTGACACACATGCAGACATACATTCACAAACACACACACACTTAACAACCCCCAACCCACACACTCACACTCGAAGGTAACTGTGCTCACCTAGGGCTGCTGTCATCCCTGCAGACAGCCCTCCACTTCACTTCCCTGCAAGCCTCTCTGTCCCTGAGAGGTCAGCTCTTTGCCTGCACCTCCACCTGGGTGGGGACAGAGTGGGCAGGGTGGAGAGGACTCCACTTGGACACCCAGGATAAACCTTGGGCTTGCCCTCACCCACCCTGACTGTCTCTGGGTGTGGGATCCACTAAAGGAGCCAGGTCATCCCCTCAGGGGGCTCCTGGAACACAACTTGAGTCAGAAGCCCTTTGCTACCAGAAAGCATTGTCAATAAAAAGAATTAACCTCTGTAAAACGTTTTTAAAGAGGTTTATTCTGAGTCAAATTTGAGTGACCATGGCCTGAAGCACAGTCTCGAAAGGTCTTGAGAACATGTATCCAAGGTGGTTGGGTTATACCTTGGTTTTATATGTTTTAGGGAGACTTAAGACATCAGTACATGTGAGGTATACATTGATTCAGTCTGGAAAGGCGGGACAACTCAAGGGTGGGGAGGTCATAGGTGGATTCACAGATTTTCTGATTGGCAATTGGGCAATTGGTTGAATGAGTTATTATTTAAAGAACTGGAATCAATAGAAAGGAGTGTCTGGCTTAAGATAAGGAGTTGTGGAGACCAAGATTCTTATTATGTAGATGAAGTCTCTTAGGTGGCCACCCTTAGAGGCAGTAGATGGCAAATGTTTTCTATTCAGACCTTTAAAAGGAGTTAGACTCAAAGCTAATCTCTTCAGGATCAGAAAAAGACCTAGAAAGGAAAAGGAATTCTCTACAGAATGTAAATTTCCCTCATAAGAGACAGCTTTGCAGGGACATTTAAAAATATGTCAAAGAAATATATTTTGGGGTAAAATATTTTGATTTCTTTCAGTGCCTGTTATCTGTCATGTGATGCTATACTAGAGTCAGTTTGGAATTCGATATTTTCTTGCTACAAAGAGTCTGTTTTGTAAGCCTTAAGATCTCTGTTTTAATGTTAATGCTGGCCAGCTGTGCTGAATTCCAAAGGGAAGCAGGAATAATGAAGCATGTCCGACCCTCCCTTCCCATCATGGCATTAACTAGTTTTTTAGGTTTACTTGAAATCCCCTTGGCTGAGAGGAGGGTCCATTTTGTAGGTTGGGGGGCTTAGAATTTTATTTTACTTTATTTTTATTTTGAGACACAGTCTTGCTCTGTCACCCAGGCTGGAGAGCAGTGGCATGATCACAGCTCACTGCAGCCTCCTGGCTCAAGCTGTCTTTCCACCTCAGCATCCCAAGTAACTGGGACTTCAAGTGTGCACCACTATGCCTGGATAACTTCTTAATTTTTATTTTATTTTACTTTTTGAGACAGGGTCTCATTCTGTCACCCAGGCTGGAATCCAGTGGCATAATCATGGCTTACTGCAGCCTTGACCTCCCAGGCTCAGGTGATCCTCCTGCCTCAGCCTCTTGAGTAAATGGGACTACAGGTGTGTGTCAGCATGTCCAGCTAACTTTTTGTATTTTTTTGTAGAGATGGGGTTTTGCCATGTTGCCCAGGTTGGTCTCAAATTCCGGGGCTCAAGTGATCCCCTCCTTTGGCCTCCCAAAGTGCTGGGATTACAGGCGTGGTTTATTTTTGGTTTACATCACCCACAGTGTACAGCAAGCCGATTCCCATTTTACGGATGGGGAAGCTGAGTCATGGGGAGTCATGGGCTGCCCCAGGCCTCTCTGGAGGTCAGTGGCAGAGGCCCTAGGCCTCTGGATGTCTGTCCCAAACTCTGGCCCCTGAACCTCCTCTGTGCCCCCTCCTGAGGCCCTGCCTAGGCTTGTTTCAGGGTCCTTCATTCACTTGCCCCCCACATCATACCATCAGCAAGAATTCCAGAGCATGGCCTTCCATAGGAAACTCTACAGATTGAGGGGAGGAGAGGGGACGACTGAGGCCAGCAAGAGCAGGAGATTGGCCCCAGGTCACTCAGCAAATCTCCAACCCAGGGAGAGAAGAGGAGGATCCAGGGTGCTGGGGCTGGTGGCAGAGGCTTGGGTGGGGATGGGGTGGATGAATGACATAGCATGATGTGGTGGGCTGGACAGATGTGTGGAGATTCGGCGGACCTGAGTCAGTCCTAGCTCTGCCTAGTTATTTTTATAAAAGATAAACTCAGATCCTATTTCTCTTCCCTTGCCTAAAACCCTTCACTGGATTCCTGGCGCTCCTTGAATGCAGTCCACAGGCTTTCCTCTGGCTCAGGTGGCCCCCACCTGATATACCCCCTGTACCTCGCTGCTCCTCTCTGCTCCAGCCACACGGCACTTGTGTTTCCCCATCTTGGGGCTGTTGCACACGGAGTTGTCTACACGTGCATTTTCTCTCTCTTCTCTTTGTGCCTTCAGTCTCAGCAGAACCTTTCCTGACTCCCCCTTCCACCCACCAAATGAATTTCCTCCCTCTGTTGTCCTCACTTCTGGTCTCCTGCTCTTTTCCTTTCCAGCACTTACCTCAACTGGTAATCATCCATTCATCTGTGTTCTTTCTTGTTTAACGCCGCTCTCCCCTCCAGCCTACAAGCTATGCAAGAGCAGAATGCCTGTCTGTTTTCCCAGCCCGGATCCTCAGTGCCCAGGACAGTGCCTGGACCATTGTACAGACTCTATAAATATTTGTTGAGTTAGCTGATAAATGAATGAAAGAATTTTGCTCCTCTGAGCCCAGCGTTTCCTCCTCTGAAAAATATAGCTGTTTATTATTCTGCCCATCAGGGGATGCTGTGAAACATGAATAATGGTAAGCGTGCCCATAGCAGGTGCACTACGAACACGAGTTCATCTCCCCTTTTCCCTCTCTTGAACTTGCCCTCTCCAGTGAAACAGGACTCCAGGCTCAGGCTGTGGATCGCTCTATCCCAAGTGGCTCAGAGCAGCTGTCTAATCAAAGTGTGTTGAATTGAACCAAAGTCATCGGCTCCTGTCCATCCATTGACTTGTGTTGACTGAGTAGCTGCCAGACACTGGGTCCACACAACCTATAATCCAGAACTTTTCCTGCTTCACAGAGCTCTCAGTCTGGGGAAGAGAAACAATGCAAAGGGTTACAAATAGCCAGTCACCTACTGCAGGGTGTGAGGAGGCTGCAGGGAACTCAGCACAGGTGACAAGAGATGGGCTGGAGTTCCTTCCCTCACCTGGAATTATCTCCAGGGGCAATGGGTTGAGGGTGCCTAATGCTACCCCGCCCCTGATTTTGTGTGTGGGAGCTCCCACAACCAGGGCTCCTTCAGAAGCCGAAACAACTCAGAAGCTGTGACCCTTGCTTTGAGGTAAAAAATAGCAGAAAGGCTTAGAAAAGTCTGGAGGGTTTGACCTTGCGCCCTTCCCTCCAGGTCACCAGGATGTGTGGAGTTCCCTTCTGCCTCTGGGCAGCCAACTGGAGCCCTGTTGTCTCTGGGTCCCCATGCCCACTCTGATTTGTGTTCCTTGGTCCTGATGTCTGTGTTTCTGTTTATTTTTTCTCTTTATTGAATGGCCTTTTGCTGCATGCTCTTCCAAATCCTCTGTGGAACAAAGCCCAGAGTAAATAATTGAATGCTTACACATTTAAATATTTCCAGTTTTGGCCTCGGTCATGTCTCTGCATGTGGCATCCCATACTGACAGCCTCTGCTCTGGGAAGTAGAAATGCCTTTTCTTTCCTCTTGAGCTGTCTCTTTTGAGCTTCCAAGTTGCAGGGAGTCACCCCAGTGTCCTGGGATTTGGGCCACACGGGCTCATTCCTGTCTCTAGCCCAGGCCCTTTTCAGTCCCCCTTTCTCCAGGCTGAGTTCAGGCTGTCCTCAGACCCAGGTATCACCCAGAAGCAATAATAATGAAAATTAGCTAGCTATGAATAAAGTGCATCTTAATCTGGCATGATACCCATTTTGCAGGTAGGGAAAGAGAGGCTCAGAGAGGTGACGGGAGATGCCAAAGGTCACACAGCAAGGGTCTCCTCTCTTCTTGAGGTTGTGCTGCTTTCCCCCAGAAGGCCCTTACCATACTCTTGACTCCTGCCCACAGGACCCCCTGCGTGGTTAGTGAAATTTGGTGCATGGGAGGTGGCAGAGCTGGGATGCAAACCTGGTCTTAGGAAGAGCAACGCACATTTGTTGAGCATGCAAAGGGTGTTTGGGATGTGAGCAGGTGGGCTCTGTGTCTGAGTGCATGTGAGCAAGTGTGTGTGATTGTGTGGGGTGAGTGTGTATCTTGGTCAGTTCAGGTTGCTATAACAAATATCATTGACTGGGGGGCTTAAACTACAGACATTTACTTCTCACGGTTCTGGAGGCTGGGAACCTCAAAATCAAGGTGTCAACGAACTCTGTATCCAGGGAGGCTCTCTTCCTGGTTGGTGGATGGCCGCCTTCTTGCTGTATGCATCATCACACGGCAGAGACAAAGATCATCCCAGCTCTGCCATCTCCCAGCTGTCTGACTGAGAGAAAGTCATTTTCCCTCTCTGTGCCCATATCTATGGCCTAAAATGGGGTCAGAGCTAATACAGTGTCACAGGTTGTTGTCAAGATCAAATGGGACCATGGGTGAGTAAATAAAATGAAAAAATGCTTGATATAGCTGTGTACTGACCTGCTGCACCAAACTCAGGACACAGCAGAGTGCCATGAAGATAGTGGTGTTGTCTAGGCTCTGCCGCTCCACCCACCCCACCCCTGTCTGGTGTCTCTCCTGATTGCTCCCCCAGCCTAGCCCCCTGCAGCTGGAGCTGTCAGGAATGAGGATGCTTCATCATGTACTGTGGTACTGTGTGGGAACAGCTTCAGGGAGAGAGGGGATGGGGTAGGGAGAAGCAGGAGGAGGTCAGGGGTGCCAGCATCTGCACACAGAATTGCTCTTTCCAATCTAGAGCACGCCATAAGAGGGAGGTGAGGGGGACCCCGTACTGTCCTTGTGAAAGTCCCCCAAGCCCATGGAGTATAAGGAAGTGAGAACCTGGATGTGAGCTCAGCCCCAACCCTGGCAGCTGCCCACCAGCCTCTGACTCCGGGCTCCACCCTCTCCCTATCTAATCCCCATCTAATCCCTGTCCTGCTCTACAGCGACCCTGAAAAACTCCTTCGCCACTCACTGTGTCCCTTCCTAGACCTCTGGGACCTACGGTGGCTCCTGTTGCTCCTCTCTGGGTCCCCGGGTCTGCCTCACCTATGTACGTGCCGTTTCCTCTTCTGCCATCTCCACTTCCCCTCCCTGAGCTCCTGTGCCTCCCTGAACTTCTCCAGTCCCAGCACTGTTGTCTGCGCTGTAAGTGACAATTCACTCCTCTGTCCTTCTCATGGGATCGGAAGCTCCTTGAGAGCTGACTCTGCATCTGGCCTCTCTGTTTCCCTAGAGTGCAGGGTGGCGCCTGACACCTTAGCCAACATTTGTTGAGTGCTGACTGTGTGCCAAGACTGTGCTCAGCCCTTTATAGACATATATTAATTAACAAAAGATGACCTTCAAGGACATATTGGAAACAGGGTGGGATTGGTCTGGGAGCAAAGACTTGAAGGCCAGGTGGATTTGGATCTGGCTCTGCATTTCCTGGCTGGGTGATATTTATCAAGTTACCTAAGCTCTGGGTGCCTTACTTTCCCATGTACAATGGAGGTAATGATAGTACCCATCTCATGGAGCTGTTTTGAGAATTTAAAGAGTGAATATATATAAAGGGCTTAAAATAATGTCAGACGCAGGTTAAGGGTTGGCTATTACTATTGTCCACATTTTATAGATGAGGAAACAGAGTGGGAAAGTCACTTACCTGAGCTCTCAGCAATGAGGTGGTAGAGTTAGAATGTGAATCCAAGATCTACCTGACCCCGAAGCACTCCCCTTAATGATTACAGCAGGGCCTCAGGGCCTTCGCCCTCTTTAGCCTCAGTGTCCCCATCTGTAAGGTGCAGGGGCTGGAGGGCAGGATGCCTAGAGTTCCAGTGCTAACACTCTTGCCTTTGTGAAATTCTCGGTGGGGATTCCAGACTTGGAACTGGTCTTGAAAGCACTGGGCTCCCCTTGTGCTTTCAGAATAGGATCCCATGTACAGCTCCTGGATGCATGGCAGATTTCTGGTAGGCAGTGGTTGGCAGGTTGGCTTGAAGTGAAGTGGTCCAGATTTAGCAGGTGAGGCTTTGGGGGAGATGCTTCCATAGGGGCCCCCAGTGTGTGCTGAGACAGGCCCCAATAAAAACCAGTGGTGAGAAGTCACAGGCAAAACGTGCAGGAACATCTGCAAGAGGCCAGCTGACAGTGTCCCCTTCAGAGCTGGAGCAGCTGATGCAGACCCTGTTCTCTGCAGAGGACCCTGGGGCAGGGTGAAAGCCATGAGCTGAGATGGAAGAAATCAGATTCTACTTGGGGGGGTTGGGGGGGCAGCTACTGTGTGCCTGGAGCTTTCTGAACCCTGCCCCATTATTACCCCTCACCCTCTGCAGGTGGTGACTTTCCAAATCCAACTACCCCTTAACGTCTTCCCTAACCTGACTCAGGGTCCCCACCCCATCTGTCATCAGCATTTCAGCAGTCTCCTCCCTGGGTGCCTGTTGCAGCCCACGCAGATCACACAGATCATGTCAGACAGAAGCTCTTCCCCAAACCCAAGCAGGCCATGTGCCCTCCTGGCTTCCCATCACCCTCCTACACTGGCAGACGTCGACCCTTGTGATCTGCTGCCTTGCCTCCCTCTACACCTGCTGACCTCCTTGCTGCTCTGAAAATGCACCAAATTCATCTCCACTGTGGGTCTTGGTCACTTGATGTCCCCTCTGTCAGGGAGGCTCTGAGTGTCACCTGCCTGGCTCTGTTGTTTTGTCTTTCTAATATCAGCCTAAATGTCACCACCGCAGTGAGGCTCTCTGGGACCTAAAGGAGCCCTGCTTCCCAGCGCGGGTGCTTCTAGTCCATCTCGCAGTTTCCTTTTCAGGCTTTGTGCTGTGCACAGAGGACACAGCAGTGAGCAGGACACGCCCCTGTTCTTGGGTCCTTGTGGGTCCTGTTGATGAGTAATGATGAGAACCTTAGATTCCATTGATTAGAAGGATGAAAAGAAAAAAAAAAAAACAAGAAAAAAATAAAAAGAAAAGGGATGATGAGGACCAATATTAGCCAGAACACACACACACACAAATATATGAAAAAACAACTGATTGTGCCACACAGGAAGCACACGGGTTGCCAGGGAAACAGGTAATGGGACCTCACCTATTGTGGGGGCTAGGGAGGGCATCCCTATTTCTATCTAAGAGTGGCATTAAAACATTGAAAGGATGGGACTTTCGTTTCCTCCAAGAGAGAGTCTCTCCAGTCCTCTTAGGTCTTCCCCATGACAACTAAAAAGCCATGGACATAACCCAGCAGTAGGCACAGGAAGGCTGAAGGACAGAGGAAAGCAGACGGCCTGAATGCTCAGAACGTGAGGAATGGCACGGTGGCAAGCTCTCTGCCTTTCCTCATTTCTTCCCTTACATCCTGGACGGAGTGCTGCGTAAGCCCACAACCCAGAATAGCCAACAGGACACAGACCTAAAGAGCACCAAGAAAAACCTGTTGCTCTGTGCAGAGGACTGGGAAAAGGGAAGCCAAATGACAGGAAATATTTTTGTCAAATCCTGCCCTACTCCAGTCTAACACCAACAGAAAAACTGCTCTTCTCCCACTCCTTCTGCCCTGCATTTTGAGCAGGATCAAGCAGGAAGCTGATGTTCTATCCATCTCCACTTCCGCTGCATGTAGCAGGTGCAGATGCTCTGACTTCCCTGCCAAGGTGGTGTCAGCAGGTCTAACCATGAGCTGAACCTCCACTGCCACCTGGCAGCAGTGAGACTTAAGGTGGGGCTATTTACACTTGATACCTTCAACCCCCATCCAACTGGCAATCATCAGTGTATCCAGAGAGAAACTGCCTGTATCCCAATCTGGCATCCATAAAGCAGAACAAGGTGGTAGGAGGTAGGGCTGGTTGGCATTCTGCTTCCCTCCCGTCCCTCTCTTGGTGGCAGCAGGGCCCAGTGGGAAGCTAAGTTTCTGCCTCTACCCTGCAACAATAAAGTGATATGAGTCAGCCCTCACCTCCCTCCACCCCTGGTGTCAGTAGGGCATGGTGGGAAGCTGAGCTTAACACCTCCATTCAGAGGCAACAGGGGAGTAGAGTTGACCCCATCTTTGCAGGCAGGCCCAAGGGGAGCAGAACACAAATATCCATCTGGCCCTCTCATTAAAACTGTGGGAAGGAAAGAATCTAGAGTCTTATAATATTCAAAATGCTCAGAATACAATAGAAAAATAATCACTTATCATACCAAGAATAGGAAAATCACAACTTGAATGAGTAAAGATAATCAACAGATGCCAACATTGAGATGAATCACATGTCGAAATGATCTAACAAGGACTCTAAAGCAGCCATCATAAAAATGATTCAATAAGCAATTATGGATGATCTTGAAACAACTGAAAAATAAAACATTTCAGCAAAGAAATAGAAGTAATAAAAAAGAACAAAATGGAAATTATGGTACGGAAATATACAATGACCAAATAAAAATCCCAATGAATGGCTCAACAGTGGAGATGATGGAGGATGGAACCAGTGAACTTGAAGAGAGATCAATGTAATTTACCCAGCCTGAAGAACAGAGAGAAAATACACCAAAAAATATAAAACAAAGTCTCAGACCTGTGGACATCAGCACAATAGCTCTCAGTCTTATTATTGGAGTCTCAGAAGGCGAGGAGAGAGAGTGGGACTGAAAAAGTATCTGAAGAAATAATGGCTAATACTCCCCCAGTTTAGAGAAGGTCATATCCTAATGATTCAAGAAGCTGAATAAATCCTAAGTAGTATAAATCCAAAGAAATTAACGTCAGCCTGGTGTGGTGGCTCATGCTTGTAATTCTAGCACTTTGGGAGGCCGAGGCAGGTGAACTGCTTGAGTCCAGGAGTTTGAGACCAGCCTGGACAACATGCTAAAACCCTGTCTCCTTAAAAAAACACACAAAAATTAGCCAAGCATGGTGGCATGTGCCTGTAGTCCCAGCTTTTTGGGAGACTGAGGTGGGAGGATTGTTTGAGCCTGGGAGATTGAGGCTGCAGTGAGCCATGTGTGTGTCACTGCACTCCAGCTCAGGTGACAGAGTGAGACCCTGTCTTAAAAATAAAGAAATTCATGTCAAGCCACATCATAATTAAACACCTGAAAACTAAAGACAATGAAACATCTTGAACACAGTCAGAAAGAAACTACATGTTACTTCTAAGTTACACCAATTTGAATGATAGCTGACGTCTCTTTTGATACCGAGGAGGCTCAAATTAAGCGGCACAACAGTTTTCAGGTACAGAGAGAAAGGAACTGTCAACAGCAAATTCTATATCTAGTGAAAGTAGTAAGGGGAAAATAAAGACATTCTTAGATGAAGAAAAACTAAGAGAATTTGTTGCTAGCAAATATACCCTTAAAGAATAGCTAAAGGAAGTTCTCTGCACAGAAAGGACATGATAATGGAGGAAAGCTAGGAATTTCAGAAAGAATGAAGACTCTAAGAATGGGTGGGGGTAAACAGAATAGACTATCTTTTTTTCTTATGAGTTTCTTAAGTCCTATTTGCTGGTTGAAGCAAAAATTAAAAACCATCTAATGTGGTATACAATGTATGTAAAGGAAGTGGTTTTTGATTATCCTCAGAAAGTGTGTAAAGAGATCTGAGCAGGAGTAAGGGGCCTACGCTTTGCTCACAGTGTTAAAACATCAACACCAATAGAACAGGATGAGTTATGTATATATTTTGCGATATTTAGAGAAAACACTAAGAAAATTATAAAAAGTGATATTCTTGTATTCTCAAAAACACTATGAATAAATCAATACAGAATCCTAAAAAATGTTTAGGTAACCCACAAGAAGATATGAAAAGAGATACAGAGGAGTAAGAAACAAAGAAAATAAATAGAAAACAAAAAATAAAACAGCAGACTTAAGCTCTAACATATCAACAATTAAATGCAAATTGTCTCAATGCATCAATTAAAAGACAGAGATTGGCAGAGTGGATCAAAACAAGCGAAAAAAAAAAAAAAACCACAGCAACAATAACAACAAGAAAACCTCATACAATCCAACAATATGCTGCATTCAAGTAATTCACTGCAAATACAACAATATAGGTAGGTTGAAATGAAAAGAATGGAAAGTGATACACCATGAAAATGTTGATAAGAAAAGCAAGAGTGGCTATGTTAATATCAGATAAAGTAGACTTCAGAACAAAGAAAATTGCTAGAGAGAAAGAGGAACATTACATAATGATAAAAGGATTCATTCACCAAGAAGACATAACAATCCTAAGTGTGTATGCATTAACTAATAGCGTCTCAAAATACATAAAACAAAACTGATAAAGCTGAACAGAGTAACAGACAAATCAAAAAATGTAGCTGTAGATTTCAATATGCTATTCTCAGCAGTTGGTAAAACTAATAGATCATCAGTAAAGCTTTAGATCAGAACAACACGATCAAGAGCAGTGGTTCCCAACCTTTCTGGCACCAGGGACTGGTTTCGTGGAAGACAATTTTTCCATGGACATGGGGGTAGTTGGGAGAATAGTTTGGGGATGAAACTGTTTCATCTCAGATCATCAGGCATTAGTTAGATTCTTATAAGGAGCAGGCAACCTAGATCCCTCGCATGCACAGTTCACAATAGAGTTTGCACTTCTAGGAGAATCTAATGTTGCTGCTGATCTGGCAATAGGTGGGGCTCAGGCAGTAATGCTTGCCCACCCAATGCTCTCCTCCTGCTGTGCAGCCTGGTTCCTAACAGGCCACAGACTGACAAGGGTCTGCGGCCCACGGGTTGGGGACCCCTGATCAAGAGGGTCTAATTGGCATATACAGAACACTCTATCCCAAATAGAAGAATACACATCTATTTTTGAGTGCCCATGGAACACTCCCTAAGATAAGACTATATCCTGTGCCATAAATCACAAAAATCAAAAAATGAAAGTTAGAAATGGGTTCAAAAGCCAAATGGAGGAGACAGAGGAAAGAGTCAGTAATCTTGGATACAGAACAATAGAAATTACTCAATCTGAACCACAGAAGGAAAATATACTGGGAGAAAAAAAGAACAGAGCACCAGGGACCTATGGATATAACTAGAGATCTAATACTTATGTCATCAGAGTCCTAGGAAGAGAAAAGAAAGAAGGTGGGGGCTGAAAAGCAACTCAGAGAAATAATGGCTGAAAACTTCCTAAATTTGGCAAAAGATATAGACATATAGATTCAAGAAGCTGAGTGAACTCCAAACACGATAATCTCAAAAGATATTAACACCAAGACACATCATAGTCAAAATTTTGAAAATTAAAAACAAAGAAAATATCTTGAAAGCAGTAAGAGAGAAATGACACCCTATCTGTAGGGGGAAAATATTAGAACCAAAAAGGATTTCTCATCAGAAACCATGGAGGCTAGAGGGAAGTGGCTCAACATTTTTTCAAGTGCTGAAAGAAAAGAACTGTCAACCCAGAATCTTATATTCAGGGAAAATACCCTTCATAAATGAAGGGGCAATTTACATTTTTCAGATGAAGAAAAACTAAGATAATTTAGTTGCTAACAGAAATGTACCCTAAAAGAATGGCTAAAACACTCTCTAAATGGAGAAGAAACAGTAAAAGAAGGAATCATAGAACACCAGGAAGAAGAAAGAACACAGTAAGCAAAAGTACGGGTAAATATAATGAACTTCTATTCTCCTCTTAAGTTTTCTAAATTGCATTTGATGATTGAAAAAAAGTATAGCACTTTCTGATGTGGTTCTAAATGTATATAGGATAAATAGTTAAGAAATTTATATTATTGATCAGGAGGATAAAGGGAGGCAAAATGATGACACTAGTAGATTGGATAAATTATCTATATATTAATATAATGTAACTGAGAGTAACTACTACAGACACTATACAAAGAGATATACTCAAAACCAGTAGAGATAAGTCAAAATTGAAGTCTAAACCTATTCACACAACCCACAGGAAGGCAGAAGAAAGAAACAAGGGATATTGGTCTAGTTTTCTTTTTGTGTGCTGTCTTTGTTTTTTTGGTATCAGGGTAGAGGAATGGCTGGTTGAAAGTAACACGTTTCTTCAACTGAAAAATGAGGAAATCATAGGCTCCATGTCATAGGGAGGGTTGTGGTTGTGAGGTTTAAGGTAATACATATAAAACAAATGCATTAATGCCTGCCACTTATAGTATGTAATTCACCTTTAATAAATGATTGCTATAATTTTGTTTAATAATGTAGTGTCATTTCCTAATTCAAGGTCGCCCTGGACTGCAGTCTGAATCAACCTATTTTTTTGTAGTATTTAAATTCGTAAGTTCCAAAACTGATCTGAAACAGTTTAGTTACACATTGGATGAAATATATTTATAGAAATCAGGATGATGGGGGAAATGAAAGCCTTATAGTTAATTAAATGATATCATCAGGTCTCCATTCTTGGCTCTGGTCTCCACCACGCCAGCCTCACACACAGACAGGCTGTCTCCTCTAGATGGCCCCATGGTTCCACGCTCACGCCCTGTGGTCTCAGCTTCCAGGGACAGGGCCGGAATTCAGCCTGACTGGCTCAGATTGGGTCATGTGCTCATGCCTGAACCAATCACTGTGGCTGGGGAAGCAAGGCTCTGATTGGCTAGGCCTGGGGTTCTGGCTACCCCTCTATCTGGGGCGGGGTGATTTCTGCAGGACCCCCTTGGACCCAGAGGGTTTCTCCAGGGAAATGAGGAGGCTGTTATCAGAGGCGAGGCTTCTGGTGGGTGGGCAGAATCAGCAGATGGTGGTGGTGGCTGGAGTCACAGATGGGCTTTGTATTAGTTTGCTGGAGCTGCCATAATGAAGTGTCACACCGAGGGGCTTCAAGGACGGAATGTATTGTGTTCCCTCACAGTTTTGGAGGCTGGAAGTCCCCAGTCAAGGTGCCAGCAATGTGGGTTCCTTCTGAGGGCTGTGAGGAAGGATACGTTCCATGTCTTCTCCTCGCTTCTTGGGGGTTGCTGGCAATCTTCAGCGTCCCTTGGCTTGTAGGAGTGTTACCCAATTGCTGCCCTCATCTTCATATGCCATTCTCTTGGTATGTGTGTCTCTGTGTCCAGGTTTCTCCATTTTACAAGGACACTAGTTATATTGAATTGGGGCCCACCCCAGTGACCTCATTTTAAATTGATTGGCTTTGTAAAGGCCCTATCTCCAAATGAGGTCACATTCTGAGGTACTAGGGATTAGGCTTTCAACATATAAATATTTGGAGGACATAACCCAAGCCATAACAGGCGGGACAGCTGGTGCCCATCCAGATCCTCTTGACTGACCAGGGCACCCATTCTTTGTGGCTGCAGTGAGTATTAACCTCAGCTCAAGAGCACTGACTGCAGACTCACCTTGCAAAGGCTAAGAAGTTCAACTCTCCCCACACAGTGACCTTCAGCTAATGACACAGGGTTCAAAAAAATCCATCTCACTGCCCAGGGCGGGACAGCCATATGGTGCCACAGATGACGTTCCAGAGCTCCCCGTGGGCTCAGGCTGGGGGTGAACTTGCGTCGAGCCCATGCCCTGGCCTGGCTTCTTCCCTGCCCTCTGCTGCTTCTGTCACTCCCGTTCTCCTGAGGGTATGCCCTCCACAATCCCACACATCCCCACACATCTCCATCTCAGGCTCTGCTTCTAGGGAGACCGACCTATATGGAATCTTCTGGAACAGCCATCTTCGTAACAGCCATCCTGTAGATCACGTTCTCCCTGTGAGGGGCTGATTCAGAAAGGGCTCTGTTGCCAAGCTCCCAACAGGGCAGGGCTGGCATCGTGGGGTTTTGCAACCCAAGTTCCTGCTGCCCATTCGTCGCAATTCTTCCCATGTCTGCTCCAGGTCCCCATGAAATCCGTTGTCTCCATGTAATTTCCACATCTCTCTCTGCTCTAGGTTTGATTAACAGAAGGTTATAAACAAATTTCAGGAAAAAGGAAACCAGCATCTCCCCAGGGCAGCCAGAGTCTATTGGCAGATGGCAAATTGCTTTGCAGACAATATTTTTGTTTGCTTGATTTTTATACAGATAAAGAACTAAGCTACTTAATATACACTTCTTATCATCTTCAGGTCTTCGGAACCTCTTTGCTCCATAGTGAATTGATTACCAGGTTTCAATAAAGGGTCTGTCTTTGCAATTACAGTTCATTAATAGATTTACAAGGGAGGGAGGATAGTTAAGTCTCACTAAGAGGATTATTTTGCATTTCTCTTCTTTCAATTACGTGGCTATGTCCTGACTCTGTGAAAGATGGGGGGAAAGTCCCAGCACCCCATCTGTTCCAGATGCTAATGCAATTAATAGGGGAGGAGACAGGAGCTTCTCAGGGGCTTCCTGCTAACTGAGGCTGCACCTGTCACCTCTTCAGAGCTGCCTCGTGGCTCGGAAGCTCAGCCACCAGAGTTCGGTTGGCAGCAGATATGCTAGTATAGGTAGGGGCTGCTCTGCCCACGGGGATGCAATATCTGGGGATTTAGGTCAGGACAGCCTTAGTCCTCTATTAAGCTCTCAGAATGTAAGCCCCAACACATAGTAGGTACCCAAGAAGCACCTTCTTGGGGAGATGGGGAGAATGATTCTTGGGGAGATGGGGAGAATGATTGCTTCTTGGGGAGATGGGGAGAATGATTCTCCTCACTTTGGGGAGACTGTGAAATGAGGGGATGTGTGCAAAGTGCAGAGTACAGGCCGGGCACCCTCGCTGTTCAAGATGAAGCTGCATGGTAAACACGTCTTCTTCTCCCCCTCCCCCTCCCCCCTCCTCCTCCTCCTCCTCCTCCTCCTCCTTCTTCTTCTTCTTCCTCTCCTTCCTTCCTTCCTTCCTTCCTTCCTTCCTTCCTTCCTTCCTTCCTTCCTTCCTTCCTTCCTTCCTTCCTTCCTTCCTTTTTTCTTTTTGGAAAAGGTCTCACCTATTGCTTCTTGAGTACCTACTATGTGCTAGGGGCTTTACGTCGATTTTCTAATTTAACCTTTGCTGTGATCCATTTTTACAGACCATTTTGCAGGTAGAGGAACTAAGGCAAACAAATGTGTGCAGGACCCTGGGCTAGATGCAGAGAGGGTGGGAGATGAACATTTTCCAGATGTTGAAGGAGACCCCACCTTGGCACTGAAGTGGGAGCTGGAATTTGAAGTCAGGCCTGTTGTCTCAAAAGTTTCTGCTATGTTCACTCCCTCTTTGCTTTGCTGCTGTCTGGTGGCACCTTCTGGGCTTCAGTTTTCCTACCTGTGAAATGGGCCCCAGAGACTGGATGGAATGAATGTGAAGGCTCCTTCGGCTTTGGGGTGGTGTGTTTTGAAGAGGCTGGGCCTGGAATGGCAGGTGTGGGACTGGCATGGGAGAGTCTGGCGTCGGGGACTCTGAGTCTCCAGGAATGAGGAGCCTCCAACCCTCAGCACTAGGGTTGGCTCAGACCTGGTCAGAGAGAGCTGGTGTCACCCCTGTCACTTGAGGATGTCAGTAGCATCTGACCCTTTAACCTCCTTTTCCCAAAAACTCCCAAGGTAGGCAATGACCTTGCTCGTAGGACAAACCACGGGTCTGTGGTGTCACAGAAGGCCACACCCCTTTCTCCAGCTGGGCCATCCTTCACATATGACTCTGGAGTGTCTGTGTGAGGGTCATCTCCGCTTTCCCTGGCCTTGGTACGTGTAGAATCTTTGTGATTCAGGGGGCAGCAGCCAAGACCTGTGTGTTGGGAGTGAAGTGGGGGCTGAGAAGGGGCACGCACAGGAGGCACCTTCCTGTGCCTTATCCTCTCTTGTTCCTATTTGCAAATGGCTGAGTCTTTTGTTCTCAAATAAGAATAAAATTGTTTGTGAGCCCCGATCACTGCAGCCTGGTGGGGGCAGGGGATACTAGAGACACTGAGCAGAGGTGTTGGAGGAACCCCAACACTGGCACCTTGGAGAGACCACAGACTCCTCTTCTCCTCCTTCTCCTCTTCCTCCTTCTCCTCCTTCTTCCTCCTTCTTCCTTCTCCTTCTCCTTCTCTTTCCTCCTTCCTTGTGTGGTGGGCCTTGTCCCTGGCATGCCCTGTGGCTGTGGTCATGTGATTGCAGGTTTGGGGCTCAGTTTGCTCCCCTGGGAGATGGGGAGAATAATTCTCCTCACTTAGGGGAGACTGTGAGATGAGGGGATGTGTGCAAAGTGCAGAGTACGGGCTGGGCACCCTCGCTGTTCAAGACGAAGCTGCATGCTAAACACTGCTATTCTTCACAACAGCTTCAGGACTCAGGTACTATTCGATCCCATTTTCCAGATGGTGGAAAATGAGGTTCAGAGAGCAAGCCCTTGTAGTGGTAAGGGGAAGGGCTGGGACTTGAACCTGGGCCTGTCTGCCCCATGAGGCCCCTGATGCTTCTCTTCCTCAGTGGAAAACCTCTCGTTCCCCCACGTGCTCTTCAGGGGACTTGGATTAGTGTCCCTGCCCCGGTTGGTACCGTGTCTGGACTCCCCCTGCCCTTCCCTATAGCGCCTACTCCTTCCCAGAAGCTTCTCTGCCTGTTCCCCACCCTGCCATGGTTGCCAGGGCTGGTTTGGGTGTGGCTGCCTTTCTGGAAGGTTCTGTTCCCTTTTCTTATTGTCAGATTTTCACTTGCAGCTTCCTCTTTGTTTGTGGTAGGAGCCTTGGCACCTGAACAGAAGCCACCTTTTTTTTTTTGAGACGGAGTCTCGCTCTGTCGCCCAGGCTGGGGTGCAGTGGCCGGATCTCAGCTCACTGCAAGCTCTGCCTCCCGGGTTTATGCCATTCTCCTGCCTCAGCCTCCCGAGTAGCTGGGACTACAGGCGCCCACCACCTCGCCTGGCTAGTTTTTTGTATTTTTTAGTAGAGACGGGGTTTCACCGTGTTAGCCAGGATGGTCTCGATCTCCTGACCTTGTGATCCGCCCGTCTCGGCCTCCCAAAGTGCTGGGATTACAGGCTTGAGCCACTGTGCCCGGCCAGAAGCCACCTTTTGGCTTCTCTCCCTGGGGTGGTGCAGAGCCTGGAATTCTGCCCCTGGGTGCCTGGGGCTTCCTCTGGGAATAAGGAGGGGCATGTGGTGAGCACCCCAGTGTGCGTCCCATTCTCAGGTCCCTTGGGGTCATCACAGCCTTTGATCCCCCCGATGGGCCTTCCTGCACAGGGTGCAGGCTCAGCTGTCCCCTTCCAGCTGCCATGGAGTTTCTTTTGCCCAGACCCCACCTGGGAGCAGCAGGTGTGCATGGAGCCTCTTCAGGAGGGAGAGGAAACGGCCTTGCCCTGGGCTTGGCTGGGCTGGGCTGGGCTGGGAGAAGCCAGGCCATGTCCACCCAGGATGCTGCCTTCTCTTGGATCCTGCCACTTCTCCAACAGCAGCTGGAGCTGCCCAGGGAGTGGAGTGTACTCAATGGGATACGAGGTGACCATGGGTTGTGGGTGCACAAACATTTTATATTTCATAGTTTCCCAGTCATGTATGTATTTTAAGAGTATCAGAAAAAAGCCCACAAGGAATTAGTGGATTGAACCCTTGATTTCATGCATATTGTTGCTCAGAGTGAGACAAATGGAAAACGGGGGCCCCATTTCAAATCAGTTTAAAGGGACAAGTGAGTCAACATTGCATTAGGGGAGGGTGGGGACCACGAAAAGCATGAGAGTGTCAGAGAAACTTCTCCAGTGTGGGAGATGCAGACGAGGCCTCTGAGCACCAGAGTCAGACACCCGAGGCCAGCCTGGTTCTGTCTGGGGCTGAGGGGCCTTGGGCAGGTTGCTGCACCTCTGTGAGCTTCAGTTTCCTCATCTGTGACGTGGGGTGAGCCATAGCAGCTCACAGGATTGTAGTGAGGGTTGATGAGATGAGGAGGGTGGTGTGCTGGGAGGAGCTTGGCACAGGGTCGGCCCAGCCAGGGTAGTGGGGATTGGTGTGATCATTATTATTATTAGTAGTAGTGTCACTGTTATCCTTAGGGGTGGATGACTTCTTCTTCTCCTTCTCTTTCTCCTCCTTCTCCTTCTCCTTCTTCTTCTTCTCCTCCTTCTCCTCCTCCTCTTCCTCCTCCTTCTCCTCCTCCTCTTCCTCTTCCTCCTCTTCTTCCTTCTTCTCCTTCTCCTCCTCTTCCTCCTCCTCCTTCTCCTCCTCTTCCTCCTCCTCCTCTTCTTCCTTCTTCTCCTTCTCCTCCTCCTTTGCCTTTCTTCCTTCTCCTTCTTCTTCTCCTTCTTCTCCTCCTCCTTATTCCTTCTCCTTCTCCTCTTTCCTCCTTCCTTCTTCCTCATTCTCCTCCTCCTCCTTCTTCCTTTTTTTTTCTTTTTGAAAAGGTCTCACTCTGTTGACCAGCTTGCAGTACATTAATGTGATCGTGGCTCACTGCATCCTCAAAGTCCTGGGCTCAAGCAATCCTCCCACCTCAGCCTCCCAAAGTGCCAGGATTATAAGCATGAGCCACTCTGTGCTGGGCTTCTCAGGGAAGTTATTCTGGGTGAAGTGACCCATGGTTTTCAGTAGAGAAGAGACTGAGAGCTCACCACCCCAATCCTCAGCAGAGCGTCCTGCTGGCAGTCCCCACTAGGGTGTCCTCCTCGAACCTTGAGCAGGACAGGTAGCCAGGTGGGAGAGGGCCTGGCTTGGGGCTAGACAGGCTGGGTGTAAGTCCAGCTTGGCCACCCACTGGGGAGCTGAGCAGCCACTCAGAGCTGCCCTGCCTTTGACTGTAGGCTGAGACCACAAGACCCACCTCTCAGGGTGTGAGAGGGGAGTGGCTTGTGCCTTCCCCACAGCCAAGTCTACTGGGCTCTGGGCTCCGGTTTTCTCTCTGCAACAGGCCACCCCTGGACCCCAACCTTCCTGCTCGAGAGCAGCTGAAGTTGGGGTGGGTGGGCAGAGGGCTGCCCTGGGATGTTCCGGGGAACTCAGTACTGATCCTGTCTCTTCCAGAGTTCCAGCCCCTCCCTGCCTATTCTCTCATTTCTCTCCTTCCCAGAAATCAAATTTCTTCCCAGAGAAACCTGAACTGACCCTGGCAGGACAGCTGTTGCTCAGAGCTCACTGAGAATTCAGCCAATTAAATGAGGAAACATGGGGGAGACCTCCACGGTGGGGCAGGGTGAGTCCACCAGAAGAATAAACAGACACGAAAGACAGGGGGCTCCTGGCTCCTGGTCCCCAAGGTGCTCGTGCCAAGGGAGATTCACCAGAAAACTCCACTCAGCAAAGGTCTTGTCTCACTCCTCATAGTTAATATGCTGAGAAAACAGCAACCCCGGCAGCAGCTGTGTGTTCAGCTGGGATGCATCTGCCAAGGGCTGAGCTCACAGCTTTGTCACCTGGCGCTTCAGGGCCCATTTAACCCACTCAGACATGAAGGTGCTGGGAGGGGGAGACTGGGGTGAGCCCTGGGAGGGGGAATCTGGAGTCAGCGACCAGGACCCTGCATTTTGATGCTGAGAGGAGCTTGGAGACCTTTGGCCCAATGTCCTCCTGCAGATGCTGAAACAGGAGGAGAGGGTCCTGGAACCTTCCTTCCTGCACTCGGGCGAAGGATTTTCAGATCTTGCAGTCCCCTCCATGGCAGCTGTCACACATGGGATCTCGGAGTCAGAGCTTCTTTCATGAGCTCCAAGGCACTTTCATAAAAGCTTTGAATCACAGAATCTGAGCATCTGCTCCCTTTCACAGAACCTCAGAATCCCAGAATCCCAGAATCATTTGTGGACTCACAGACTCAAGACTCTCAGAATGAAGGGATCTCTGGAGAAGACTTGGAGCCTCACCCACAGCTCAGACCCCTGGAATCACAGAACAATCGGGAGAAGCATGGAGCTGAAATAGACATCGTGGAATCAGCATCTCAGCACAGAATGTGACCTTAGCCCAGCTCCCCCTGGTCATAAGGGAAGCCCTCTCTTCACTGTCCTGAGTAATGGTTTGAACTGTGGTAGAGATGGTGAGGTCACCATCTGACAGGTTCACCTGTTCCATTCTTGGCAGATCAGGCTGCTGGTGCCAAGTCTAAATTTGCCTCTACATGACCCACCCACCACTCTGGCTCCTGGCTCCTCCTCCCACGAAGAACTGAACATGTAAGGTGATCTGGACTCCCACACAGAGGCTTCACCCAGCCAAGCACAGCTTGATCCTTGGCCAGAGGCCTCTGCCTCCCTCTAGGCAGAGTCAGGTTCCAGGACACCAGAACTGATGGGGCTGCTCGGTTCACTTAATTTAACTTCAGTCACCCAAACAAGCAAGAGGTGTCCAGTCTGCTCCTCTTCTGGAGGAGGGGCCAGTCAGGGACAGGGGTGGAGAGGCAGGAACGCCCACCGGGAAGGAGGCTTAGTGGTGCCCTAGGAGAAGGAATGACCCTGTTCTCAGGGGTAGAGAGGATGCTTGGGGCCAGAGGTGGCAAATTAGTCTGGTTAGAGTTATACCAGCCCTGCCGCTGACCATGGGGTGACTTTGGGAACTCACACAATGCCTCAGAGCCTCAGTTTCTCCATCTGCGAAATGGGATCATGAAGCCCCCTCTGTGTGATTGGTGTGGGGCTGTGCTGGGATTCACGGAGGGCACTCACCTCCCAGCATGGCACTTGGCACAGGTCAGGGCAAAATATATTAATTCCCTCCTGTCCCTCCATCCTTGGGCTTGGGGGATGAGCAGGATTTCTCCAGATGGAGATCTGGGACAGGCATTCCAGGCGCAGTGAACAGCCTGTGCCACGGCCTGGGAGCCGGGAGCATGTGAGGACTCAGAGTGTCAGGAGGTGGGGGCGAAGTGCAGGCCTGGTCTGGGGGCAGTGGGCCCTGGATGCCACCACCCAGGATGGTGGGGTGAGGGTACTGGGAGCATGGCAGGCAGAGGTAGCCTCCTGGAGAGACCCTCCACCCTCCTTTGGTGCCCAGTCTTAGCCTGGGGAGAGAGTGCAGTTGCCTAGCCTCCTGGGACCCCACCAGCCAGGCAGGGCAGAAAAGCGGAACCAGTGAAAGCACACCAGAAACAATCATCAGAAATACGAGGTCCGTGCCCAGCCAAACCCCAGCCCTGAGCACATGGAATGATTTGATGCTGAAACCCAGCACCAGAACATGAGGGCAGTTTAGACGGGTCTGGCATGGTTTTATTCTGACATAAAGGGCTGGATCTCATTAAGTTCACTTCAAATGCCAACTGGGGAATAAAGGAGGCCGGGTCTCCTGATGAGCCTGGGCCCCGGCACCAGCCCAGGGTAGATGTGGGGGAGCAGCCGGAGGCACGCTGTGGGGACACGGGAGGCTGGGATCTCAGCTCTGCCCCCGTGAGCTGTGTGATATGGGGCATGATGCCTAACCTCTCTGTGCCTGTGCTCCTCCTGCAGGACAGGGTTGATGCTGGTGGCTCTCGTGCAGGGCAGCAGCACAGACTGAAGGAGGCACCTCAGAGGCGGCCCCAGCTTCCTCACACCTGGGCCTCACTCTGTCTCCTGTTCCCCGGGGGGTCATTCACTCTTCTCTCCCATTCCCCCACCCCCCTACTCAGGACCTGTGCCCTCATTCACCAAGCGTGGGTTTATTTCTCATCGTACCCGAGCTCCCCTTCCTCAGTGCATTTATTCACTGCCCAGCCCTCCCTCAGCTCCCAACCCGTGTATGACTCTGGCCTCTGCTGTGAGCTGCCAGTATCCCTCCTGTGCCCGTGAAGGGGGCTGGGCAGTTTAAAGAACCCAGTGTGACTTCATTTAGGCCTCGAGTCCCTCAAGTCCCCACCCAGCTTCCTCCTCCCAGGTCACTCAGGGGCAGGGCATTAATGGGTGGACCCTGGGGGAGTCCAGAGCTGCCCATCCAAGGGGAGCCTGCCACCTCTCAGAGGTGTCTGTTTAACTTGGGCCAGATCACCTGTCCTCACTCTGCCCAGGAAGTCCTTTCACCTCTGGGCATGGGGACTTGTCTGAGCCTCCTTGTGGCTCTGGGATGGGAGAAGGCTCTGCCTCTGGCCATTTCGCAGGCAACAGAGGTGGTTATGCATCCTGCTTCTCATAGCCCTTGTTGTATCTATATCTATGTCTGTGTCTAGGTCTGTGCCTGTGTCTATATCTATCTATGCCATATCTCCTCTCTCTCTCTCTCTCTCTCTCTCTCTACATATATATATATATATATATATATTTTTTTTTTTTTTGAGACAGAGTCTCACTGTCACCTAGGCTGCTGTGCGATCTTGGCTCACTGCAACCTTCACCTCCTGGGTTCAAGTGATTCTTCGGCCTAAGCCTGCTCAGTAGGTGGGATTACAGGCACCTGCCACCACACATGGCTAATTTTCTTTTGCTATTTTTAGTAGAGAAGGGGTTTTACCAAGCTGGCCAGGCTGGTAACTCCTGACCTCAGGTGATCCACCAGCCTCAGCCTCCCAAAGTGCTGGGATTATAGTCGTCAGCCACTGTGCCCGGCCTATGCCATCTATATTTGTATCTAATTTGTTCTCCCAGAAAACTGAGCTTGGGAGGTCTTTCTCCTTGAGCCTCTCACTTATGACTGGAAGGTGCTGATGGTGGCAGGGATTGAGCCTGGTTTAGGGTCAACTCTACTGAACTGGGAGGTGATGAAGCAGATCACTTTCAGAATCTGTTCCATTTTTTACCTTGATGGAGTGTATCCTGCAGCTAAGTGCCCACTGGTTGGTTGCAGTAATTAATCAACTTTATTGTCTATACTTGAGGTCTCCGGAGCCTTGGCATGCAAATATACGTAAATAAGCAGAGGAGTGGGTTGAACCTAAAGCCTGGGGAGTGTCTGCCTGGATTGGGCTGACTTCTCTGTTCACATTTCCTGCTGTAATCTTCCAGCATTCCCTGGGTGCAGGAGAGTGGGTGACAAGGAGAAGGAGCCTTAGAGCCAGAGACACCCGGGTTCAAAGCCCAGCCCACCTCTTCCTGCTGTGTGTGATCCTGGGTGAGTCCCTGCACCTCTCAGCTTGCGTGTCTCCATCCCCGCAGTGGGAGTAATGATCGTCTTCTCCCCGTGCAGGGCTCCGGTGGGCCTGAGGAAGCAGCGCTCAGGAAACACAACTTGCCATAAGAAGCAGCACCTCTCGGAACTCTTAAATTACGCTGGCAGGGAGGAGACTGCAGTCACTTTGGCTTTGCAGCCCTGGCAGAGCAAGTGCTCCTTGAAAGGAGATGCTGTGGTTTCCCCTAATGAATGGCAACTGCTGCTTAATCCAGTCCTCGCCTCCTTTCCCGTCCAGTTCGGTGTGTTTTATGTGCGACCTTTGCTGAGTGCAGCCATTCCTCTGGGGGAGAATTTTTTATTTGAAATTTGAACAGCCTGGAAGATTTATTCTAAATAATGGATGTAAAGTGTGTCTGTGCAAAAACCACACAAATTATGTTAGGAGACCTAGGCTGAGGTGGGCCCCAGGCCCTGCTGGGACCTCTGAAGAGTGGGGCTGGGGACCCGAGGCTGCTCTGATCAAGGATTCATGCAGGAGCTTCTTTCTTTGTTCATTCTGTATTGGATGCAACTTACAGAGTTTGCAGGTCTTTGTCAGGAGAGGTTAACGTTGAGGTTTACTGAGCACCTACTGTGTGTGAGGGCCGCGGATGTGCTGCTCCCATCAACCCAGGTACTCATTAAATGGCAGGAGGAGGATTTATGTCTATGTTTGTATTTATCTATGCCCCTACTCTCCTGCAGGCCCCAGTGTAGAGAGTACTCCCTTGGGGAGCTCCCTGACCCCCCAGGTTGGGCTAAGGGCCCCTGTGGCTCCCACATTGCCTGTGCCTCCCCCATCAGATCCCACAGTACTGCCATCATCTGTCTCCCCTGGACTGGGGGTCTGGAGGCCAGTGATGACATCTCTGTTCCTGTGTGGTGACCACATAGCTCTGCCCTCCCTGGCTATGGGACCTGGACCAGTCTCCTCACCACTCAGGCCCTAGTGTCCTCATCTGTCAGAGGGGTGACAGTCCACATCCCTCAGGCTTGTGACACGTGTGAGGGCTCAGACACAGTGATGGCGCAGGCAAGGGCGCGAGCTGGGTGACCTCAGCCTCCCCTCCTCCCTCCGTACTTCCCTCCATCCTCACCTCCACCTCTGAGGGGCCTGGGCTCCGCTCTCCTGCAGGATTCCCACCCCCACCCCCACACCTTCTCTGAACCTTCAGAAGAGGGGTAATTAAAACTTCCTCCAGCACTATGTCCTGAAGTTCCCTTCTTAATTAGCACATCCTGCTACTGAGGAGTTACATAACATGGACATGGCCTCTCTGCCCTGGAGAAGTGCGTTGACGTTTCCCTGCAGGGCCAGTTACATAAATTGTAGGGCCCAGTGAAAAACTGATATGTGATGCCCTTGTTTAAAAAGCGGGGAACAAGAAATGCCGTGACATATACCTTAATATAAAGTTTTCTTCTTTTCTGCCGGTCTCTACCTTGTCATGATATTTTTTATTTGCTATTTAATGTTGTTCTAGGTAAAAATTTAGAACTTTAAATTATTAGCACAAACTTTACCATTCATTTTTATGTTATGCAGTGCCAGTTTTAAAAGCAAATTACAGGAGCATTCGACGACAAACAGAATGACTGAAATTAGACAACTTGTATCTCATAGGTCATTCATGCGCAGATACTTCATTCTTATCAGAAGGGTGGAAATTCTGCACAAAATTAAGTGCTTTTATTTCACTTCTCGATATGCACATTCCGCCAACACGCTCTACCTTTGGATCACGACTGAGTAAGGAAAGGTTGGAAGGAAAAGAAACCATGAGTTGCCTTGTCTTTGCCTTTGTCTCCATCATCATTTGCAGTGCAAGTAGTTGGTTAGTGCAGGGCAGTCAGGCAGGTGAGAAAGGACATGATAAGATTCTTGGTCATTTATATTTCCTAGAACACCCTTGCCTCTTTCTGTGTTTGAAGATCATTCTGGTTCAAACAGGAATCGTGGCCTTTCAGGGGCTGTCAGCACCCCCACTCACCCCCACTCACCCCCACTCACCCCCACTCACCCCCACTCACCCCCACTCACCCCCACTCATCCCACTCACCCCCACTCACCCCCACTCACCCCCACTCACCCCCCTCATCCCACTCACCCCACTCATCCCCACTCACCCCCACTCATCCCCTCACCCCCACTCAGCCCACTCACCCCCACTCACACTCACCCCCACTCACCCCCACTCACTCACACCCCCTCACCCCCACCCCTCACTCACCCCCACTCACCCCACTCCCCCACTCACTCACCCCCACTCCCCATCCCCACTCACCCCACTCACCCCCACTCATCCCCACTCACCCCCACTCATCCCACTCACCCCCACTCACTCCCCCACTCACCCCACTCACTCACACCCACTCACCCCCACCCCCTCACTCACCCCACTCACCCCCACTCACCCCACTCACCCCCACTCACCCCCACTCACCCCCACTCACCCCACTCACCCCCCACTCACCCCCACTCAGCCCACTCACCCCCCACTCACCCCACTCACCCCCACTCATCCCCACTCACCCCCACTCATCCCCACTCACCCCCACTCACCCCCACTCACCCCACTCACCCCCACTCACCCCCACTCATCCCACCACCCCCACTCACCCCCACTCACCCCCACTCACCCCCCTCATCCCCACTCACCCCCACTCATCCCACTCACCCCACTCCTCACCCCCACTCACCCCCACGCATCCCCACTCACCCCCACTCATCCCACCACCCCACTCACCCCCACTCACCCCCACTCATCCCACTCACCCCCACTCACCCCACTCACCCACTCACCCCCACTCACCCCCACTCACCCCCACTCACCCCCACTCACCCCACTCACCCCCACTCACCCGCACTCATCCCCACTCACCCCCCACTCATCCCACTCAACCCCCACTCACCCCCACTCACCCCACTCATCCACTCACTCCCACTCACTCACCCCCACACCCCCACTCACTCACACCCACTCACCCCCACCCACTCACTCCCCCCACTCACCCCACTCACCCCCACTCATCCCCACTCACCCCCACTTACTCACCCCCCCACCCCCACTCACCCCACTCACCCACTCACCCCCACTCACTCACGCCCACTCACCCCCACCCACTCACTTACCCCCACTCACCCCCACTCACTCACCCCCACTCACCCCCACTCACTCACCCCCACTCACTCACGCCCACTTACCCCCACTCACTCCCCCCACTCACCCCCACTCATCCCACTCCCCCCCACTCACTCAACCCCCACTCACCCCCTCACCCCCACTCACCCCCACTCACCCCCACTCACTCACACCCACTCACCCCCACCCACTCACTCACCCCCCACTCACCCCACTCACCCCCACTCACTCACACCCACTCACCCCACCCACTCACTCACCCCCACTCACCCCACTCACCCCCACTCATCCCCACTCACCCCCACTTACTCACCCCCACTCACCCCCACATCACCCCACTCACCCCACTCACCCCCACTCACCTCACGCCCACTCACCCCCACCCACTCACTTACCCCCACTCACCCCCACTCACTCACCCCCACTCACCCCCACTCACTCACCCCCACTCACTCATGCCCACTTACCCCCACTCACTCACCCCCACTCACCCCCACTCACTCACCCCCACTCACTCACACCCACTCACGCCCACTCACCCCCACCCACTCACTCACCCCCCACTCACTCACGCCCACCCACCCCACCACTCACCCCCACTCACCCCCACTCACCCGCACTTACCCCCACTCACTCACCCCCACTCATCCCACTCACCCCCACTCACTCACACCCACTCACCCCCACCCACTCACTCACCCCCACTCACCCCACTCACCCCCACTCACTCACGCCCACTCACCCCCACCCACTCACTCAACCCCACTCACCCCCACTCACCCCCACTCACCCCCACTCATCCCACTCACCCCCACTCACTCACACCCACTCACCCCCACCCCACTCACTCACCCCCCACTCACCCCACTCACCCCACTCACGCCCACTCACCCCCACCCACTCACTCACCCCCACTCACCCCACTCACCCCCACTCACTCACACCCACTCACCCCCACCCACTCACTCACCCCCACTCACCCCACTCACCCCCACTCACTCACGCCCACTCACCCCCACCCACTCACTCACCCCCACTCACCCCCACTCACCCCCACTTACTCACCCCCACTCACTCACCCCCACTCACCTCCACTCACCCCCACTTACCCCCACTCACTCACCCCCACTCACCCCCACTCACTCACCCCCCACTCACCCCCACTCACCCCTACTCACTTGGCCACAGACATAACACTCCTGTCTTGTGCTCACTTTGCATGTCGCTGACCTCATACATGCCTAGAATTCTCAGTTCACAGGGGATTGTGAGTGTTCTATGCAGATAAGAAACAGCAGATACATACAGCGTGGATCTCCTCTGCTCACTTGTGTATACTCCACTGGACTTCACTTACAAAACACAAGTTCAGAGATAAAGTTATTAAGAATTTCAAGACAGCAACAGCAGAGCATTAAACCAAACCTAAGGTCTTCTGAGTGCAGGGCCCTGCGTGGCTGCACAGGTCACATGTGCATGAAGCTGAGCCTATGTTGTTCTTTTTTTTTTTTTTTTTAGATGGAGTTTCACTTTTGTCGCCCAAGCTGGAGTGCAGGGGCGTGATCTCAGCTCACTGCAATCTCTGCCTTCTGGATTCAAGTGATTCTACTGCCTCAGCCTCCCAAGTAGCTGGGATTACAGGTGTGTGTCACCATGCCCAGCTAATTTTTGTATTTTTAGTAGAGACGGGGTTTTACCATGTTGGCCAGGCTGGTCTGAAACTCCTGACATCAAGTGATCCACCTGCCTCAGCCTCCCAAAGTGCTGGGATTACAGGTGTGATCCACTGCACCTAGCCGGACTATGTTCTTGATGGTATTTTAAAAATATTTCTGTCCTTCTCCTGAACTCCAAGTTCCGTGTTCTTTCAAGTGGCTGGGGAGGGAAGGGTTGGCCATCAGGACACTGGGTGAATCACGTCAGGGTGGAAAAGGCCCCAGACAGCACGTACAGGAGGAGAGTGGGATATAAAATTCTGACATCTTTCCTCTTTTGCTCCCAGCCCTCTCCATGTCTGCACTGTCCCTGAAGGCTGTCAATTCTGCCTCAGAAACACCAGCTTTGGAACCCAGTTTATGTTTAGATGTGGGCCTTGCCACATCCGTATTTCTCATGAGTCTCATTCCACATGGCCATGGCTACCAAGTCTCGCTGATTCCACCTGCTGCCTTGTAACGGATTTGTCTCCTTCTCGCCTCTGGGCCACCACCATCACTCACCCGAGGACTATAACAGCTTCTTACTGGGTCTGCCCCGCCCCGCCCTTATTGCCTGATTCTTCCCCAGAGTGCCCTCCACACTGGCCACCAAGTATCCTCTCTCACCACTTTCTAACTTTCTGGGATTCAGAAGACTATCACAAACACAGCATGATGGGGTTGGGTATGGACAGAAGATTAGGAGAGGTTTGAAACTAGGAACAGTTTTGCAAAGTTGGCAGAATTGATCCAGGTGCCACCTTCCCTCCCTCCTTTCCTTTGATGCCCAGAACATCCTGTTGTCCTGGTAGAGGGAATCCAGAGCTCCTGCCCCTGTCAGGAGGTCCCCTCCATCCTGCCTCAAGGCTCATCCTCTCATCTCTCAGCTTGGCGTCCCTCCTTTCCTCTGAATTCTTGCTGTTCCTCCTGAGGTATCTGCTAATCCATGGCTGGCCTCTCAGTGTCTCCCATGTTGAAGCTCTTTAAAAAGAAACCCACACCCTGGACTAATTCCTGTTTTCCACAAAGCAGAGAAATGTTAATTATGGTCAGTATCTTTCTTATCTGTCTCCTTTGGAAATCTCCATCTCTGAGCTCTGTGATAAAGGAATTAGGCTCTGATTAGAGGAAGGCAACACCATTATGAGATTGTGTTTTTCTGTTCTCAGAGATTACAGGCAGCAAGGGAGAATGAAGGAAATAGGAAGAGAAAGAGGAGGAAAAAACAAAGAAAATAAAGGAAAACACTGTTCCTTTGTTTGTGCTGGGGATTGAAGCACAGGGCTTTGTGCATGGCCAGTCCCTGGTGACCCTGGAGGAGAGGGGCAGCAGGTGACCGTGGGTGAGACAAATAAAACCTGCAGAATCCGAGGCTGGTTTTTATGCCTCTGACACCTGCACACATTGTACTTTTCACACTGCTCGGCTCCGGCAAAAACACACTGATTTCTTAGAAGAAAAAGATCAAATGAGCCGAACTCTTCATGTCCCTGGCACAGATCTGAGTAGGTGGGGTGCAGCATGTTTCTGTGCAAACAGCCCAGGACCCAGCTGCTGTTGTGCTCATCACAGACTCTGATAGCTCCAAGGTTGGAGATGTGATAGGAACCAAAATGGGCCAGGTTTTCTTTCTGAGTTAGACCCTGACTCTGGGCTGGAGAGGCATTTTGGGAGGGGCACACAAGGGAACATGTGCACCCAGCTGGGGGTCTGCTGTAGCTAGCGATCTCAACAGCCTGTGCACGGAAATGCAGCAGGTCACAGGAAGGCCGGTCCGCATAGCCTTAAGATCTTCCTGTACTCAAGGCAACAGCCATCCCTTGCAAAGCACTTGGCTGGGAGTTCCTGGGATGTTTCTCTTGGGTTCACAAACCAACCCACCAGCTACAGTCACCAGGCGGAGGCTATGCTGTCCTCCCCCTGGCTGTTTCGGTGATCTCTACTCAAGGAGCTTCCAGAGGTGCCCTATCGGTGGTGCCTCAGCAGGCATGAGGATGGCAGTGTCCATGCCAAGGGATCTTGTCCTCATGCTCTCTGAGGTGTCCATCCTGTAATTACCAGAGTAGGGGTGAGTTTCACACAGAAGCAGATAAAATTTCCCCTTCCTGGCTCCATGATACACTTTATCTCCTGGTTCCTGAACACCTGCTAAATGCCACCCTCTGCTGGCAATGACACTACTGAGACAAAGAAGATGAGGTTCTAGTCTCTGCCCTTGGGGAGTGTTGCATCTCAAAGGGGTAAAAACTTCAAGCCCGGGAGTGATGCGGCACATGCTTGGCTGCTTCCCCAGCCTCCCAATTTACTAGAGTTGGAAGCGACAATGTTCCAGTGTGAGCTAATGGCTTAAGCCTTGGACAACGCCTGTACTGGCCTCCTTCAGCATTCTATACCTGTGCATGGGAGAGACATTTATTGAAATAAATAAATTACAATCTAGTTGATAATGACTCCTGTATAAGAAGTTACATAGTCAGAAGCAGTAGAAGGAAAAAGATTTACTCTACAGGGATTGGTAGAGGGCAGGGTGTATTTTCCAGAGATTGTGGCTCCTACTTGGGCTTTTGATGGATGAATAGGAGTTTGCCCATTGGATGACCTGAGGAAAGACATGTTTAGAAAAACAAAAGCACAGTGTGTGCCAAAGGATGGAGGCAGAAAATGGCAGAGAGTTTCTAGAGATAGTAAGCATATGAGAGGTGGGTTGAGGAATGGTCAGGAGCAGGTCTAGAAGGACCTTGAATACTAGACTAAAGAGTATGTGGCTAGTGGCTCTGTGGTATTTATACATTATTTCCACACAAAGTTGACAGGAAATGTTGGTTCACTTTGATTTTTTGGAGGGCATAAGTCCTGGGAAATTGTGGTGTTGGGTGTCTGGGTGCAAAAGCCTTGAATAACAGGTTCTTGGCAAATTCATTCTACATTATGAGAAATGTTAAAAGGAATCCTTCAGGCAGAAGGAAATAATGCCAGATGAAGATATGGATTTGCACAAAGAATGAAAATCACAGGAAATAGTAATGACATGGGTAAATAGTAAAAGGTTTTTTATCTGATTATTTAGAAGATCTTTAGAAGATAATTATCTCGTTATAAATTAAAAGCAATGACAATGGATTGTGGGATTTATAACAAATGTAGAAGTAAAATGTATCAGAAAACATAGCACAGAGGCCAGGAAGGGAGAAAAGAATGTATACGTTGTAAAATTCTCATACTATATGATACTATGTCATATTATCATAGTAGGATATAGTATGAAGTAATATGAAGTCACTTGAAGGTAGGCTGTGATAGGTTGAAAATGTATACTATAAACCATAAAGCAAACCACTAATATAACAAAACAAGGAGATGGCTCTAATAAGTTAATAAAGAAGATAGAATGGAATCGCATGCACACACAAAACTCAAACTAAAAGATGGCAGAACAAGAAAAAAGAGAACAAAGAACAGTTGAGAAGCATAGAAAACAAATGACAAGAGACTTAAATCTAACTATACTAATAATTACATTAAATATAAATGGTCTAATTACTTGAATTAAAAGGCAGAGATTGTCATATTGAATAAATAGGCAAGATACAACTGTATGTTGTCTATAAAATGCACTTTGAATATAAAGAAACAAATAACTTAAAAGTAGAAGGGATTGAAAATGATATGTGATGCTAATATCAAAACAAAGCTGGAGTGGTCATATTAACATCAGAAGAAATAGATCTCAGAGCATACAACATAACCAGGGATAAAGAAGGACATTTCCTAATGATAAAGTGGTTAATTCATCAAGAAGACATAAGAATCCTAAGCTTTTATGCCCCCGATTGCAGAGTTTCAAAATACATGTAACAAAAACTAATAAAACCGTAAGGAGAAATAGACAAATCCATAAGTATACTTAGAGATTTTGATATTCTTCTCTCAATAATTGATTTTTAAAAGTGAACAGAAAATTGTTAAGGCTCAGAAAACTTGCATAACGCTATTAAAAAGCTCCACCTAATTGATATTCATAGACCACTGTTTCCAACAACAGAAAAAATATACATTATTTTCAAGTGCACATTAAATATTTATCAAAACAAACCTCATTCTTGGCCATAAAATAATCTCAATAAATTTAAAAGGATTTAAGTTGTCAAACTATGTTCTTGCCATAATAGAATTAAATTAGAAATGAAAATAAGAACTTTCCCTGTAAACTCCACTAAGTTTGAAAGTTAAAAACACATTTGTAGGCCAGGCGCAGGGGCTCACACCTGTAATCCCAGCACTTTGGGAGGCCGAGGTGGGCGGATCACGAGGTCAAGAGATTGAGACCATTCTGGCTGACATGGTGTAACCCCGTCTCTACTGAAAATACAAAAAAAATTAGCTGGGCATGCTATAAAGACACATGCACACATATGTTTATTGCGGCACTATTCACAATAGCAAAAACTTGGAATCAACCCAAATGTCCATCAGTGACAGATTGGATTAAGAAAATGTGGCACATATACACCATGGAATACTTGCAGCCATAAAAAAGGATGAATTCGTGTCCTTTGTAGGGACATGGATGCAGCTGGAAACCATCATTCTCAGCAAACTATCGCAATAACAGAAAACCAAATACTGCATGTTCTCACTCATAGGTGGGAATTGAACAATGAGATCACTTGGGTACAGGAAGGGGAATATCACACACCAGGTCCTATTGTGGAGAGTGAGTAGGGAGGAAGGATAGCGTTAGGAGATATACCTAATGTAAATGACGAGGTAATGCGTGCAGCACACCAACATGGCACATGTATTCATATATAACAAACCTGCACGTTGTGCCCATGTACCCTAGAACTTAAAGCATAATAAAAAAAAATTAGCTGGGCATGGTGGCATGCACCTGTAGTCCCAGCTACTTGGGAAGCTGAGGCAGGAGAATGGTATGATCCTGGGAGGTGGAGCTTGCAGTGAGCTGAGATCTCCCCACGGCACTCCAGCCTGGGTGACAGAGCGAGACTGCATCTCAAAACAAAACAAAACAAAAACAAACAAACAAAAAACACATTTGTAAAATTACCTGTGGATCAAAGAAAAACAAAAGGGAAATTAGAAAGTATATTGAACTGAATGTAAATGAATGAACAGAACAGCATATCAACATTTGTGGGATGTCCCTAAGACAGTACTTTGAGGAAAATTTATAGCACCAAAAATTTATATTAGAAAAGAAGAAATATCTCAAATCAATGACTGTAGCTGCTACCTTAGGGAACTAGAAAAAGAAGAGCAAATTAAATTCAAAGTAAACTGAAGAAAGAAAATAATAAAAAAGCAGGGAGGAAATCAAAGTGACTTCCAGGACTTACGCTGAACCTGCCAGGGAAACTCTTTTTGACCTCTGGAGCAGGTGTATTGTTGCAGCAGACATCTCATCTTTATCAATGGAGAACAGGTCTGAAGACGTAGCCAGACAAGACAAATTGGAAATGAGAGATAGGGAGAGAGAAACCAAGTTCTGGGGAGATCATGGGCTCACCCTAGATGAAGCCAGGTCAGAAAATGGAGCTCCTCATAATGCTTTCAGTTACTGCACTTGACACATTCAATTTTTCTTAAGTTCAGATTGGGTTTTCTATCATCTGCATGTAAAAATTCCAAATGGTTCATGTTGTTTTATCTTTGCAGGGAGAGACTGCGGATGGGGCTCCATGTTTCTTCCCACATTATCGTGTCACCCCCCACTACTAAATAAACTATTTGAACTTATTATTTGCGTTTTACAGATAAGGACCCTGAGGCCTAAGGCTCCCAAACTGGGAGATGGTTAAGCCTCTCTCTCACTCAGTTTCCTTCCCCAATCCCACCATTCTAGCTAAGTGCTTTGCCTCTCAGGTGTCAGCCGACAAAGCCTAGAGAACTCTCTCTCCAGCCATCACCACTTGCCCCCAGTTGGTCCCTCCCCTCACCTATGGACCTGTGCAGGAGACTCCAGGGCCTTAACGCCTGGCCGCTGAGGTCGAGAGTCAGAAGGAAGGTAAGGGATGTGGGGTTAGAAATCTGAACACTGGAGAAGACCAGGTTTAGGGACACATAGGATTTTGGAAAATAATTATTAGGAACCCTCGTCTTGAGTTGATGAGCTGTTAGAAATCACACAAGTATGTACCCAGGGCAGGGGTTATTTAGCCAATTGTACAGGGTTTAACAACTCACCCAGTGCCACACAGTGCAGTTCTAGAGAATGAGAGATGCTGAACCCTGCAAGACTTCAGGTTTGGCTCTGGAGATAGAGGAGATGTGGGTTCAAACTCTAATGCTGCCTCTTAGAAAGTATTTGAAATTTTAAAATAAAAAAAATATAAAACATGACGCCTCTAGTGGGCAGCATGCTTAATTCCCGTAAGCCTCAGTTTCTTTTTCCGTAAAATTCTACTTCAGAGGGTGTTTGAGAGAATTAATTGAAACAAATGCATGTAAAGCACTTAGCATAGAATGCACCCATAGCAACCAAGGAATATATTACTTATGGTGAAGATGATGATGATTGTCCATAGGGGAGAGGCCTTGCCTGTCTTGTTTGCTGCAGTGTCTTTGGGGCCTGTCCTGGCTTGGCACATGGTAGGTGTTCAATGCATGGCATTGGAGTCCCCGACTCCACCACACAGCTGAATGGACTGATGTTTTCTGTTTCACCAAACTGATCTGTGCCCTGCAGGTCAAAGGCCAACAGAGCCGCTGTCTGTGTTTCTGTGGGTCCATGTGGGACTGACATCCTCTTGATGGGGCTGATGTTGTCTCTTCTGCCACAAAGGGATGGGGCCTCCCAGAACCTGCCTGATGCTCCTTCTGCCAAAAGTGACAGCAGCACAACCACGTGGCTCTCAAGCGGGGGCCCATTTTGTGGTCCTCCCACCTTTCTCCCTCTTTTTATTTCAGCCCTTAGAGTATCTCATTACTACTCAGCAGTAAAAATGAATGAACTCTTGATACATTTATCTACATGGTAAAGAATCAAATAATTACACTGAGTGGAAAGAGCTGGATGACACATACTGTGTGAGTTCATATATATTAAAATCTAGAACTGTAGCCAATCTATAGTGTCAGAAACAGATCAGTGCTTGTTTGGGGATGAAGAACAGGAGGGAGGAATTACAAAGGGACAGGAGGAAGCTATTGGTGGTGATGGATGCCTTCTTTATGTTGATTGTGGTGATGGTTTCACAGGTGTGTACCTATGTGAACACTTAACCAATTTTATACCTTAAATGTGTTCAGTTTATTGCATTACAATTATACTTCAATACACATCTTCAAAGAAATAATAAAAGCATCATTCCTCCTCCACTCCAAATTCACTTCTCAGATGAAACACTGGAAATAAGAGCAAAAATAATGATCATGAGTTCACTCTCTTGCATCCCCTGTGACAAGCATTGTGGATATATTAGATCAGTCGATCCCCCATGAACCTTATGATGTGGATGCTGTTATTATTGCCATTTCAAGACACGCAAACTGAGGCTCAGAGATACGGAGTGACCCACCCAAGTCCACCCCATTAGTAACTGTCACTGCAGAGGTTCAAACCCAATTCTGTGTAATTCCAAAGTCTCTACTCTCTATAATATGGCATGCATTTTAATGTTTATTCTACTTTTTCTCTTTCTTCTTGTCTCCCTCCCTTCCTCCCTCCCTCCCTCCCTCCCTCCCTCCCTCCCTCCCTCCTCCCTTCCTTCCTCCCTTCCTCCCTTCCTTCCTCCCTCCCTCCCTCCCGCCTGCCTTCTTGCCTTCATTCTTTCCTGCCTTCCTTTCTCTCTTCCCTTCCCTCTTTGTTTTCTTTTACAAAATGGCATCATGGCCTGGTGCAATGGCTCACACCTGTAATCCCAGCACTTTGGGAGGCTGAGGCAGGTGGATCATCTGAGGTCAGGAGTTCGAGACCAGCCTGACCAGTATGGTGAAACTCTGTCTCTACTAAAAATGCAAAAATTAGCCAGGCATGGTGTCGTATGCCTGTAGTCCCAGGTACTCGGGAGGCTGAGACAGAAGAATTGCTTGAACCTGGGAGGCAGGGGTTGCAGTGAGCTGAGATAGCATCACTGCACTCCAACCTGGGTGCAGAGCAAGACTCGAGCTCAAAAAAAAAAAAAAAAAAAAAAAAAAGGCATCATATAATATGCATTTTTTTTCAACTTGCTTTTCACTTGATCTTCCCACATGGATCTTCTCCATTCTCTCACTGGCTGTCTAGAATTCTGTTGCCAAAGGCACTGTCATGCATTTAGTTAGCTCCCTATAGATGAATTTTTAGGTTGTTTTGGATTTTCTGCTATGACAGCAATGTTACAATGAACTTATCCAGTCATTTTCCCCATTCATTTAAAATTATTTTTAATGACACAAGTGCTGCATGTAGACATTCTCATTGTTTTATATTCATGAATTCAGATAAAGGGAAAGTCCTCCACTCTAGCCTCCTTCTCAGTCACCTCCAACTTTCAATCTCCTCCCCACAGTACATTGTTATCAGAGTGGTATGTGAGCCCTACAGATGCTTTTAATATGCATTTCTATACATACATGTATGCTTAGCTATGTATGTTTGCTCTGTGTGTTTTTAAAAACACAAAAGATATTGTATTATATGGATTGTTTTGTATTTGGCTTTTTTTATCATTTAAAATCACAGACATCTTTCAGTGTATACAGAGCTACCTCATTCTTTTTCAGAAGGCATGTTCAATTGCTTGCCTCTCTCCCCCTGCCCGTCTCTCTCCTTCCCTCCCTCTGTCTTTTCTCCATTCCTTCATCATTCCCCTACTAATAGAAATTTAGGTTGTTTCCATTTTTCTCTCTATAAAAACATTGCAATAATCATTCTGTGCATGCCTCATTGTGTTCACATGAGAGTTTTTCTATAGTATTGGTAACCAGAAGTGTAATTGCAGAGTGGAAGGGTTTGCCAGGGTGGGTCTTGTTTGTGACCATAGGAGGCTGTGGAAGACGTGGGTTACAGGTGCCAGGTGGCTGTCCAAAAGATGGGAGAGGATCTTCCATTTATTCAATAGTTTACTTGCTGTGGCCATGTATATTAAAAGCTAGAAAATGTAACCAATCTACAGTGACAGAAACAGTGCTTGCTTGGGGAAGGAGAACAGGAGAGAGGAATTACAAAGGGACAAGAGGAGCTTGGACAGCGCCTGATGACACTGAGCTCTTGAGCAGGTAGCCCTTTGGGCAGAATGTTCAGAACAACCCTTTGAGTCACCTATTGGCCCAGCTGCACACACACCGTTGGATCCCCTCTCTCTTCCCCGTCCCACAGTGATGACTGATTCCGACTACCAGTGAACCCTAGGAAAGGTCAGGGGAGGTGTGCAACAAAGTGTTCAAAAAACCACTGGTGCTGAAAGCTCCTCTATGCCAGGCACATGTACACCAGGCAGGGCCCTGGCCCCAGGAGTTGCAGCCCGGTGGGAGGGACACACTTACACCAGTTGACCAGGGCTGTGACAGTGGTAATGTGGGATGCTACTGTGACACAAAAGAGCGGCTTCCAACAGAGTCTAAGGGTGGTTGGGAAGGGGGTTCCTAGCAGAGGTGGAGGCTGGGCTGAGTCTTAAGGGATGAGTAGGAATTAACCAGGTGAAACAGACTTTAAGTGTGTGAGTGTGTGGGTGGGTGAGTGTGTAAAATGTCTACTTCTTGATCTCCCCTCCCCTTTTCTAGCAACAACACCTTCTTTCCCTTTGTGAGAACTTCTCAATGGCTCCACGTGATTCTGGGAACTCTCAATTCCTTAACCTCTTCTCACTGGAGCCAGTCCAGGATGGACACATGACCCAGGCTTGGCTAGTCACATTCACACTCTGGGCCACAGGGATTGGCTTAGAGATGGGCCAGTCAGAGCCCTCCCTGGGACTTCCACTGCAGATAATGAGAGAAAGTCTTGGCTTTGGGGTCACAGAGCTGGAAGCAGCTGCTTGGGACCCCCTTCTTTGTCCTCATGAGGTGTGGGGAGAGAAACGGAGGCCACTTTGCAGAACGAGGCAAAGACAGATGAAAGACAGGCAGAGAAAGAATCCTTGAGGGCCAATGAGAGTTCCATTCCTGTAGCTCCATCTTCTATTTGGAGAGCTCCCCTGTCTCTTCTCCAGCCCTGGGGGGCCTGTCATGCAAAAACTCGAACCTTACAGACGATGGCAAGGAGCAACCCCACTACACGCCACCGATGCCCAAAGCTGACTTGACTTAGTAGACCAGAGCGCAGCAGTTTCTTACCTACGTGCGGCAGGCAGCGGGCCCATTAGTGAAGTTGCACGGATTCTCTGCCCCAAGTCCCCTGGGGCAAAGGGATGGACTCTGGTGGACGCCGTGCACACAGTGGGTCCTGCTGGAGCTGAGGAATCTGGAGCTAAGGGTCTGGTACTTTTAGAGCAAGCAGCAAACATTGTAACAGGTACTAAATAAGTGAGTTCCCTTCCTGTAAGGAATGGGAAGTTACCACTGACAGGTACCACAGTGCCCTCTTGGCAGGCAGATGGAGATCATGTTTTGAGCCCACTGGGTTATGGTGGCCGAATTGCTGTACCCATGCCGATGATGGATCCTAGTAGTGATGTCGGCTACCTGTTCCACCCAGTCTCCTGTCCACATGCATTTATTACTTTTTTTTTTAGTCTTTATCTTTTTTTTAAATTTTTTTATTTTTTAAATTTTTTTCTTATTATACTTTAAGTTCTAGGGTACATGTGCATAACGTGCAGGTTTGTTACGTATGTATACTTGTGCCATGTTGGTGTGCTGCACCCATCAACTCGTCAGCACCCATCAACTCGTCATTTACATCAGGTATAACTCCCAGTGCAATCCCTCTCCTCTCCCCCCTCCCCATAATAGGCCCCGGTGTGTGATGTTCCCCTTCCCGAGTCCATGTGATCTCATTGTTCAGTTCCCACCTATGAGTGAGAACATGTCGTGTTTGGTTTTCTGTTCTTGCGATAGTTTGCTGAGAATAATGATTTCCAGCTGCATCCATGTCCCTACAAAGGACACAAACTCATCCTTTTTTATGGCTGCATAGTATTCCATGGTGTATATGTGCCACATTTTCTTAATCTGGTCTGTCACTGATGGACATTTGGGTTGATTCCAAGTCTTTGCTGTTGTGAATAGTGCCGCAATGAACATATGTGTGCATGTGTCTTTATAGCAGCATGATTTATAATCCTTTGGGTGTATACCCAGTAATGGGATGGCTGGGTCATATGGTATTTCTAGTTCTAGATCCTTGAGGAATCGCCATACTGTTTTCCATAATGGTTGAACTAGTTTACAGTCCCACCAACAGTGTAAAAGTGTTCCTATTTCTCCACATCCTCTCAGCACTTGTTGTTTCCTGACTTTTTAATGATTGCCACTCTAACTGGTGTGAGATGGTATCTCACTGTGGTTTTGATTTGCATTTCTCTGATGGCCAGTGATGACGAGCATTTTTTCATGTGTCTGTTGGCTATATGCATGTCTTCTTTTGAGAAATGTCTGTTCATATCCTTTGCCCACTTTTTGATGGGGTTGTTTGTTTTTTTCTTGTAAATTTGTTTGAGTTCTTTGTAGGTTCTGGATATTAGCCCTTTGTCAGATGAGTAGATTGCAAAAATTTTCTCCCATTCTGTAGGTTGCCTGTTCGCTCTGATGGTAGTTTTTTTTGCTGTGCAGAAGCTCTTTAGTTTAATTAGATCCCATTTGTCAATTTTGGCTTTTGTTGCCGTTGCTTTTGGTGTTTTAGACATGAAGTCCTTGCCCATGCCTATGTCCTGAATGGTATTACCCAGGTTTTCTTCTAGGGTTTTTATGGTATTAGGTCTAACATTGAAGTCTCTAATCCATCTTGAATTAATTTTCGTATAAGGAGCAAGGAAAGGATCCAGTTACAGCTTTCTACTTACGGCTAGCCAATTTTCCCAGCACCATTTATTAAATAGGGAATCCTTTCCCCATTTCTTGTTTTTGCCCACATGGATTTATAAATGTCCTGACGGGCTGCCGCCATGTCTTTTCAGAGCTCACAGCTTCACAGAAATGTGTCCTTAATATACCAGTCAGCCATCACCCATGTACCTGACCAGATACCTGGATCACAGGCCTTTGTCCAAGAGTTGATGAAAATATAACATGTCTGGTCCTTAGGAGTACTGTCCAAGACAAAGACAATGACTTTCAATTGGACCCAGTGTGCTCATTGACCCTTCCTGAACTGGGACTTTCTGGTTGTTCCGGCTAGACAGCTACACAGTGGACACCATCAGTTTATAGTTTGGCTGTGCTGCCAGTAAACCAAGCCCGAGCACTCTCAGGAACTCCCTGGAATCAGGACCAATATTTCAGGTTGTGAAAGACTACCCCTGTGGGTAATCGAGGGGAGGTAACAGAACCCCTAAAGGTATAGTTGCAACCTTTTTGTATTAGGGGGACTTGCTTGTGGGACTGGAGTTGCTTTCTCCTTGAACACTGTTTCCATTTACTAAGAAAATACTGTAGAATACTGTTGTGCCCCTCATGCTGCAGCCAGCATCTGAGTGGACCTAGCCTGAGATGGAAATATCTGCTCTAGTGTCACCCGGGAGGCCTGCATGAGGTGTGTGGTCTCCACAAGCACCCACAGCAGGCCTAGCTGTTTATCCAGTGGAGTGTAGCAGGGTAGCTGGGTCGGGGAGGCAGGGAATCCCAAACCCCACGAAGTGCCTGCAGGTTAAAACATACTGCCTTTACCATAGGCTCCAACCAGCCACAGATCCGGAATTAGGGTCCTTGGGCTTATGGGTTCCAAGAATAGGACTGTCTCTAAGCAGCACCTGCTGATCAGGTCCCAGATGCTTTTAATAGATTTTCTGGTCAATGTATACTTAAGGCTCAATAAAATACCGAGCTGAGGTTCATACTGTTTTCAGTATCTGGATAGCGCAATTAAGTGCTGGGTCTCTTTTTTTTTTTTTTTTTTTTTTTTTTTTTGTTGTTGTTGTTGTTAGCTGGGTGGGATGGAGGGCCAGGGTGGGAAACTGCTCCTTTCCAGTCTCAGAGTCCATCTTTGTGCTGCAGCCCACATCGCCCCAGAATTAGACGTGGGTGGTTGGTCCCTGTAAGCAAGTTTAACCCCTCTTTGTACAGATAAGAAACCCAAGGCTCAGAGACATCAGTAACTTGCGTAGGGTTGCACAGCAAGTGAGGGGCAGTGCTGGGATTTGAACCCAGGTCTGTAAGATTCCTCAGTCCAGACCTTTCCCCTGTCCTGCATGGTTGCTGGTCTTTCCCCACTATTATCCACCAACCTTGTCTGGGAAGACCTAGGAGGCAAGTCCTGAATTAGGCAGGGCCAGATGCCAACTCTGGAATTCAATTTGTCACACAGGCCTTTGGGATGCAGGAGTGGATGTCTTCCCTTCTGTCTCTAAACCCTCTTCCTTCTCACTACCCCCAGCCCTGCCCTAGGCCAAGGCCTATCGGTGCTCACCTGGACCATTGCAACAGCCTCCTGACTGCCCGCCCCCTACCCGGCATGTCCAGTCTCTCCTGGATTCTCCTTTACAATTCTCAGTCATGTGGTTTGGGTGGGATGGCCTGCTCCAACCCACAGCTCCAGGGTGGGCCCTGATTGGTCCGAACCAGATAGCCATTGGGCACAGTGACTGGCTGGGTTGGACACGTAATTGAATCAGAACCAATGAGATGTGGAGATGTCTGCTCCAACTTCAGGGAAACAAATTGTTCTTTTTTTCCATTCATCTACGGCTAGAGACTCTCTTCCACTCCGAATGGTGTGACGTGAGGAGGTAAGACCGGGAGAATGTAGGTCATTGGAGGTGAGGGTGGGGTGGGGTGGGGAAGCGGGGGTGGAAAGGGATGGGGAGAGGGAGGGGTGCTATGCTGGGAAGCCTGAAGATTAAACTGGTATCTCAGAAGGCAGAGCAGTGAGAGGGAGAGAGCCTGTGTCTAGGTTGACATCATTTGAGCAGCTAGGTCAAGCCATACCTGAAGTTGCTCATGAGTCTGTATCTCCATAAAAAACAAAACTGGGCAATTTGAGGAGAGTTTGATAAAGAACAATTTATAAAAGGTGAGGGCAGGGTGAAGGGGACACCCCAGGGATAGTTCAGCACCTCAGGGCAACTAACAAAGGGGCCATTACTACTCTGGGCACCTGAAAAGGGTGAGGAGAGTGAGCAATTATCAGAGCCTGGAGACACAGGGGTGGGTGAAGAGGGCTGCCCTGTTGGAGCTGTGAGCCCGGGTCCCTGACTTTGGTGGCCCCTTCAGGGAGTCAGGCAGTAAAAGCCTTGGCCACACGCTCCTCCCTCCCTCCTGTGTCCCGTGGGTGATCCCCAGCAGTTGAGCTAGACGGACGGTAGTGCAGTACACACGGATCATTCTTCCGGGGCACGGAGCAGGATGGGGAGGATCCGGATGGACACATGGAAGATGTCCAGGGCTCAACTCTGGGCCTCTCAGTTCCATGACCCATTAAATTCCCTTGACCTTTGAGCCGGGGTGAGTGGGCCTTTTACAGCCACATAGAGGACTAACTAATATGTGCACCAGGCAGGCTACCCCCAACCCCTGCCTCCCCTGTCCTACCTTTGATTGTGCTTTAGCCTCAGCCTGGAATTGCCTTCCCTTGTCTCTAGAAATCTCCTCTCTGACCGCCATCCTTCTTCATAAAGTCCTGACCCCATAGCTAAAGTGAAAAACGCAGCAGAGAAAAATTAAAATATGTTGGAGAGACCTGGGCTCAACTCCTCGTTCCACAACTTAACTTGTGAACCGTTGGGCAAGTTACCTACCCTTTCTGAGCCTCGGTTTCCTCCTTCATCCCCTGCCAGATTTCACCCCTTGTCCCTCATGACCTTGGCCCTGTGCTTAGCCAGGTGTGTTTGGAGCAACCCTGACCTACCTCTGTCTCTAGCCCACTGTGTGTCCTTGGGCAGGTCTCTCACCCTCTCTGGGTCTCAGCTTCCCCATCTGTAAATCAAGGTTTTGATTGAATTCTCTGACTCTCGATTGCTCAGGCTTCCTCCCACCCTGAGGAGGGGAGGCTACCACTGGAGCAGCTTGGCAGCATTGGGAAGCCTGGCACGTCCACTGTGTGTGTTTAATTACTTTGGCAACTGTTTACTGCCTCCTCGATTTCCTGAGCAAACGGTCCCATTATTTGGAGTGATTTACTGGCACTAGCTTTGCTTGTGAGGAGTGGAAGCTCGAGACGTGCCCCCGCCTCAGCCCCCACATGCTGGATGTGCTCACACAGCCGGGCCTTCTGAGAGGGCTGAGGGAAGCTGGGGCAGAGTGCCAGCCTTCCCAGGTGTCCTGGTTCCTGGGCCCTGCATCCCCTCCGATCTCTGCAGGGTCTCCTGAGCGTAGTCTGAGGTTCTGCTGCCTAGTGGTTAGAGCACAGACTCTGGGACACAATGAGCCTGGGTTCAGGTCCCAGTTCTGTGACCTCAGGCAAGCTGCCTCTGCTCTATGAGCCTCAGGTTTCTCATCTGTGCAATGGGAATTGTAACTTTCCCAGTTCCCCTTCTCTTCAAGGCACCTGCTCCCCAACCCCTTCCACATGGCAATAGTGGGAGCTCTCCAAGGTCTTCCTTGACCTTGTTCCCTCTCCTGCCCACTGTTAATTTAGTCTAAATTTGGTGCCTGACTAATGCTGGGCTGATCCTAGTCCCCCAGCTTGCAGACCCCAGAGAGTTGAGTAAGACTGAGATGAACCCCCACTCCATATGCTGCTGGTGGTAGATTCCTGCTATGGTCTGAATGCATGTGGCCCCCCAAATTCGTATGTTGAACTATAATCTCCAGTGCAATAGTATTAAGAGATGAGGCCTTTGGGCAGTGATGAGGTGAGCCCATGTAGATGTGATTAGTGCCTTTATATAAAAGAGGCTTGAGGGAGAGTATTTGTCCCTTCTGCCATGTGAGGATGCAGCAAGAAGGTGCCACCTCTGAGGAATGGGCCCTCAGCAGACATCAAATCTGCCAGCGCCTTTATCTTGGACTTGCCAGCCTCTGGAATTGTGACTAACACTCTTCTGTCATTTATAAGTTACCCAGTCTAAGGTGTTTTGTTATAGCAGCCCAGATGGACTAAGACAATTCCCAATAGGCTGCTGTTCCCAGGTGGGGCTGTGGCGGAGGGATTTGCCTCATACCACCATGGCAGCTTCCAGGAGAGCCTGAGACGGCCCTTCCTTAACACACCCTAGCCCCAGGCCACCCCCAGCTCAGCTTTTCGCTTTTACCTTTCTCCCTCCCTCCTCTCTCCTGCATTATCCCTGGGCTGCACCCACCCTCCAGATGTCCTTGCCTTCGGCACTTTCATTCCAGTTCTGCCATCCATTCAACCTCACGGTCCAACCTCACTCCAGGCCACCTTGCCACTCACACCTCACCAGGTGCTCAGCAGGGCCCTCTTCGGCATGTATGAGGGCCCACCCATCACAGAAGGCTCTGGGGCTGGGACCAGAAGGCAGACTATAGACATAACACCAGGGAGGGAAGTATCTGACCCCTGCTCTCTGACACTGGGGGTCAGGACTGTCCAGGCAGCTGCAGGGGCCGTGGAGACTGGCACAGAGATCATGTGCCTGCTGTCTTCTGCATGAGGCAGTGGCAATCTGAGCTTGCCCCCTTGGGGCTGAGTAAGCCACCTGGGGTTATTAGGCTTGTCCCTGAACCCCTCTCTCTGCATGAACACACACTCTGTTCCCACAGGCTTGCTGGGTGCTTCCTTAGTTGGGTAGATTTTAATGCACGGCCACAAGCTCCTCCCATCCTGATGTGCATGTCCTTTGAAGCAGGACTTTATTGCTTGTCTTATCAAGAGACAGAGTCTGCTTCCCCTTACCTTGAATCTGGGCAGGCCCATGACTTGCTTTTGCTGTAGAATTCAGGGGAAGAGATTTTATGTGACTTCTGGGAGATGGCCTCAGGAGCCTTGCAGCCTCTGTTTCTGCTCTCTTGGAATGCTGAACTGAGACCACCACTTAAGGAAGCTGGCCTGGCCTGCTGGAGATGAGTGGGCTCATGGATGGCTGAAGCTTTCTGGCCAACAGCCAACCACTATCTATGTGAGAGAGGCCTGATTGGACTTTCCAGTCCAGATGGAATGCAGCCCAGGAGAAAGCCCAGGTGAGACCAGTAGGGACGTGCTTGGCCAACCATAGCATTGTAAGAAACAGTGCATTGCTGTTGTTTTTAAGTTTCTAAGTTTTGGGGGTGATTTGCTACACAGCAAAGGGTAATGGAAGCCCTCAGGATTGGTAATCTTTCCAAAGATAAGAAAACAACCTTCCTGAGAATTTCAAGATGTAGGCTCAGAGTCAAAGCACTTTGGATAGCATTTTGGACCTTTGGTTGGTATTCTGGCTGCCCATTAGTGGTACGAAATAACAACTAGAGTATATGGGTTAGGAATTTGGACAAAGCACAGTGAGGATGGTTTGATCTCCATTCAACAATGTCTGGGGCCTTAGTTGGAATTCAAATCTGGCCTTTCCAGAACTGAATGTCTGGGAATGACCTGAACAGCTGGGTGTTAAAAGCACACAGATAATTTCTCAGTCATGTGTCTGATAACTGAGCTGGGATAGGTTTGAAGACTGCACCTGGCTGAGGATGTCAGCCAGAGTTCTACCTGTGGCCTTTGCATGTAGCTTGGGCTTCCTCACTGCATGGCAGCCTTAGGGGTAGTTGGATTTCTCATATGGCAGCTTTTGGGACCTAGCCTGGAAGTGATACAACTTCTGTCATATACCATTGGTCAAAGCAGTCAAAACCCTCAGACATTCAAGGAGAAAGGGCACAGACTCCACCTCTCTATGGGAGGAGAAATCAAAGAATTTGTGATAATGTTTTAAAATTGCCACTGTTTGTAGTGGAGAATATTGCTGTTACAGAAACCTGGTCAAAGATCATCCCCAATTCTAGGTGCCCTATCTAAGTTTGACCCATCCCAGTCAATCACTCAGCAAAGGCACATGGCCTATTCTCTTCTATCTGGAAACCAAGAAGGCAGGCAGGAGACTGGAGCCCTGCAATGCTTGCAGAGATAGTCACCTCCTTTCTGAACCCAGGACTGTCCATTCTCCACCTGCACATAAAAGTTTTCTCTTCTTTAAAAACAAGAGCAGCTTATTGGCTTGATTCAGAGCCAGCTTATCCTAAGGAAATCCTGGGTTCATGATTCTACATTTGATGCAGTGAGAAAGCCTTGTCTCCTGGACCGAAGGTTGGCCTGGGAAGCATGGCCATGGTCCTTGTCCTCAACCTGACGCACAGTGGAAGCTGTGGTGGGACCCTCGCTGCCTCTGAGCTGATCTTTATCCCTTTGATGGAGGTGATCTCTGCCCAGGAGGAACAGGCTTCTAAGTAGGAGGAGAGGGAGATGCTAATCACAGAGCCTGCCCAGCTGAAGGTTTTCCAGTGTCACCTGCTCTCTGTGTTCCTGGCCAGGCCTGGCCCTGGAAAATCCCCATTGTTCCCCACAACCCTATACAGAACCCGGGTCTGAAGCGTTCCAGACTCAGGAGGTAGCCCCATCCTGGCCCAGCAAAGGCCTGTGGTTTAAGAGCCTTTCTGTTAGGGCGGATTTAACAACTGAGCTTCCAATTGATTTCTAGAGGGAAGTGGGGATGGATTTACAGTTCCTAAAATAGGTTTGCAGCCTTGATGTGAATCTGTACGAGGAAGCAGTGGGCAGGAAGTTACTGATGTGACCTCTGACCCTGGGGAGGGGAAGATAATGAGGGTTTATGATAGATCTATCTTCTCGGGGTTTATCGCTAGGCCCTTGGGGATATGACTTGGTGCAGACTAGTAGCTCTCCTAGTGCCACAAGGAGGAGGAGTGTGAGGTTTGAACTCCAGGAGGTGAGCTTCACCCAGTGTCTGTCACCGGGCTCTCAGAAGACTGGCTCTGCCCTAAGACTTCTGGCTTTGCAAAGTGTTGAAGTCTGTGCAAAGTTCCTGGCAACTGTACAACTTGAGCGATCTCTGGAGACCTGGGGGCTGGCTGCCCTCCTGCAGGCCCCAGCTAGCCCTTTTGTCCCTGCAGTCCCCTCCCCACGGTGGGGTCATCGATCTCCCTGCAGGCTTCGAGAACAAGGCAGGGAGGAGGGAACCACCTTGGCTGTGGGTTTGGGAACAGATGGCCCTGGGTTTGAATTCTGTGGGATTCTTCCACTCACTGGCTGTTGGGCCTTGGGGGAGTTCCATGCCTGGCCTCAGTTTCCTCACCTGTGCAATGGAGGGTGAGATTTCCCTCCAAGGATGCTGCAGGATTCAGTGAGATGAGCGTGTACCGGGAGCTGCATAGCACTTGGCATGGGTGGGTAGGATGTGGGGCCTGGACAAAGACAGATCTAAGTTAGAGCGACTCTGACGGCTGTTATCTGTGTGATCCTGGACATGCGTCTCAGCCTCCCAGCCTCAGTTTGCCCCTCTGTGAAGTGGGAACAAAGTGATTGTCATGACAAAAGGGAAAACGAAGGTCAGGTGCTCAGTGCCATGATGGGCGTGATGTCAGTCATCTTTGGACACTTTTAGTATCCCCTTCTCCTGGGCACTGCCTGGGCAGCAGATGTCGGCCTGGCCCTGGGCCTGTGCAGACAAGAGTGAGAGACTCCAGCTTCCTGCCCACGTCTGTGGTGATAAAACTAGGAAGATAAAGCAGCTTCCAGGACTGTGCAGTGGAGAGCCGGTCAAAGCACAGGTGTCTGAATCCTGGGTCAGCAACATCACCAGCTGTAAGGACTCAAGGAGGCCGCTTTCCTTCTCTGAGCCTCATTTCCTCATCTGTAAAATGGAGAGGATGATGAAGATCCCGGACATGACACACGGTAGATGCTTTCTGTGTGCACCTACAACAGCCATGCAAGGCAGGCATTATGGGAGGTCCCATTTCACAGGTGGGAAAACTGAGACTTAAACAGGGGAAATTCCTTGCTCAAGGTCAACTAGGGCATGATGGAGGCAGGTGGATTCTGGCCCCAGGCGCACACTCTTGTCTGCTCCTTGGGGGTTGCTCTGAGGATCCCTAAGATGAAGGCAGAGGCTGGACTCTGCAAACTCCAAAATGCTGCACAAAGGCCAGATGCAGTCCCTTCTACGGGGGATAGTATTTCAACCTGACCGGTGTGGCTGGGCTCTGTAGACTGTGAAGTGCTAGTGATAATTGTGACTAACATTTCTTGAGCACCACCTAAATGCCAGGCATTGTGGCAACACTTTACATTCAGCATTTCATTAAATCTGCTGTGAGGTGGGAATCGTGAGTCCGCCTCACAGATGAGGAAACTGAGGGTCAGATGGTAAAGCCCCTTGGCCAAGGTCATATGCAAACTGGAACTGTCAACACAGGTCTCTCTGACTCCAGAGTCCAAATTCTTACCTGCAGGAACATTATCCTGCCCCTGTCCACATTACTACTAAACGTTAGGACAGTGGCTCAGGATGTTCTGCTGTGCCCACCTGCCATTTAGGTGAAGATGGGCTGAGGTCAGAGTTGGGTGACTGTGGGGCCTGGAGTAATCAGGGCAGACTTCCTGGAAGGAGTGGATTACATGCTGAGGGTGGAGGGGTGGACAGGGCTGACTGGCCTCTGGGAGAGAGAAGGTGCCGGGGAGACTGAGCTCTGACTCTGTGAGGAGCAAGTGTGGGGCCAGGTTGAGGGTCCAACCCAGGGTTCATTTCGGGACACAGGTAGGGTCTTCCAGAGTCACTCGTGTGGCTAGAAAATGCCCAGACCTGGCTGCAGGCTCTGATGTTCCGCCAGTATCTTTCGTTGTCAGAATAGCTGGCTTCTTCCTCTTGTTAAGAAGTTGCATGTTTTCTCATATTTCAACGTCACGGTTTTATCAATTTGGTGTCTCAGACCACACAATAAGGAGGTGAGTTGTGGCTTTCTCCTCTGCCGTTTACTCAGTTCTATTGACTTATCCTTCCTCATTTTTCAGCAAGTAATTCCTTCCATGAGCTCCCATTGATTTCTGGATTGAAATATTTCTTGATGCACTTTTTAATGAGAGTCCTGTCTCAAGTGCACTGGCATCAGGTTAGAGCATTTCACTTTGGGCCTGTTTCATCGTAAAAACAGCATCAGTTCCCACTGGGAGAGTGGTGTACCCTTCTCCTGGTCCTCGCTGGAGCCATGGTGTGTACCATCCATCTGGGATCCTAGCTGCGATGACAATGTACCCTTCTCCCAGGGGCCTCACAGGGGACACACGTGTCCCTCCTCCTGAGGTCCTCCTGGGGACATCTGTGCCCCTCCTCCTGATCCTCATTGGGGACGTCTGTGCCCCTCCTCCTGGTCCTCCTGGGGACATCTGTGCCCCTCCCCTGATCCTCACTGGGGACAGTCTGTGCCCTTCCTCCTGATCCTCACTGGGGATGTCTGTGCCCCTCCTCCTGGTCCTCCTGGGGACATCTGTGTCCCTCCTGCTGGTCCTCACTGTGGACATCTGTGCCCCTCCCCCTGATCCTCACTGGGGACATTTGTGTCCCTCCTCCTGGTCCTCAATGGGGAGATCTGTGTCCCTCCTCCTGATCCTCACTGGGGAAGTCCGTGCGCCTTCCCCTGGTCCTCACTGGGGAGGTCTGTGTCTCTCCTCCTGGTCCTCCTGGAGACATCTGTGTCCCTCCTCCTGGTCCTTACTGGGGAGGTCTGTATCTCTCCTCCTGGTCCTCCTGGAGACATCTGTGTCCCTCCTCCTGGTCCTCACTGGGGAGGTCTGTGCCCCTCCTCCTTGTCCTCACTGGGGAGATCCATGTCCCTCCTCCTGGTCCTCACTGGGGAGGTCTGTGTCCCTCCTCCTGGTCCTCACTGTTGACATCTATGTCCCTCCTGCTGGTCCTCACCGGGGAGGTCTGTGCTCCCTCCTCCTGGTCCTCACTGGGGATGTCTGTGCTCCCTCCTCTTGGTCCTCACTAGTGAAGTCTGTACCCCTCCTCCTGGGGTCATCACTGAGGACATTTCATCTGTCATATAAGAAGCTTGAGCCCAGGACCAGGCAGGTGGCAGCTGCTCCATAAACACCAGCTCCTCACTGTCCTTGAGGGGACAGCCCCGCCGGCTGGGTGTTAGTGCAGGTGCATCGTGCAGGGCTGGTCAGTGTCGCCCTACATAAAGTGTCCCCACTTCCCTCCTGCAGTGTCATTGTCAGCAAGCATTTGTTGAGCACCAACTGTATGCCTGGCCCTGTGCTTGGCCCTGGGCTCCCAGAAGGTTCTTCTGAAATGAGGATTGGTCATGTCCCTTTCCTCCTGACCCTCAGTGGCTTCTCCTTCCCTCCAGGATCAAGTGCAGACCCCCTACTGCTGCTCCCAGGCCTGTGTGGCCCAGCCCTCACCCTCCCTCCCCTCCCTGCTGTCTCTCCCATGGACACCGAGCCCTTTCCTGCCACAGGGCCTTTGCCCACGCAGTTCCCTCCGCCTGCAATGCCTTTTCCTGCTCTCCACTTCGCCAGTCCCTCTGATCCTCATCAGCTTAAATGTGACTTCTCCCCCCCACCGCCCAACAGACTTGGTTCCCCTCACCCCAACTTCTTGGTATTCCTCTGGTTTCTCTCAGAACCTTCTGTAATTCTTTCCTTGGGGGTTTACTGGAATCACTGTTGCTCTCACTGGTCCATGAGCTCCAGGCGGGCAGGGGCCTCACAGATCCTGTTCCAGGGTATTTCCAGGGCCCAGCACACACCTGGCACAGGGTTGGTGTGGGAGTCGGCCTTCCCACCCCCTCACTCCTCACAGTAGTGCTTACCTTCTCAGGCGACCTGGCTCCGAGCAGGGCGTGGGCTGGGCCTGGGCTGTGCTGCAGTGACCGACGGCCCTGCGCCCTCAGCAGGAGCAGGTTCCTTGCCTCTGCGTGGCAGGCTCAGGGCAGGACTGGGGGCTCTGCTCACTGCAGTCTCTCACCTCTCACCTGGACGGGGCTTTACGCAGCAAAAGGAAGAAGGCATCAACCCTGGCCTGCCCTTTATGCCCCTCCTGGAGTTGACACACGCTGCCGTGTCTCACAGTGCAGTGGCCAGACCCAGTCGCGTGGCCACATCTGCCTTCAGATTCAAGTGCATTCAGCCACTTGTCAGGAATGAGGAAGCTGGTGACGTCGGGTGCAGCACTCAGGACGCCCAACTTTGTCTCTGGCTGGGCCAAGAGCTACTGAGGGCAGTGTCCCCCATGTCTGCAGCCCCATCATGCCTGTTTGGGGCTCACTGCAGAGCAGGAGAAAGTAATGCCCCTTGCAGTCCAAATGGACAAGGGCTGTCCCTGCCCTGTGCCAGGGACTGTGGGCCCAGAAGTGATGACACAGCCCCGAGGTGGGGGAGTGAGACCTGCAGGAGTCACTGCCCATTTCCCTGAGGGCAAAACTTTGTCCCTGTCCTCCTGCCTGGGGCAGTGAGTGTGGGTGGTCATGCCCTGACTGCGGGTCAGGCTCCCTAGGGCTGGCCCCTCCCCCAGCCTCACTCGCCCTCAGCTGCCCATGCTGTCACTCCAGGTGAGACTGAGCTATGTCCCTTGCCTGAGTCTTCCCTGCCCCCACTCTTGCCTCTGAGCCTTTGCACTGCTGTTCCCTCTGCCCATGCACAGCAGGGCCCTGGGAGGACTCGGGAGACAGGCTCCTTCAGTCTGAAAGCTGGCCTGGTGGGTGACTGGATGATGAGCAGTTTCTAACCTCTCTGTGCTTCAGTCTCCTCATTTGTAAACTGGGGGTAGTGGTAGTGTCTGCCTCACTCTCATGGGAGCTACTGTGAGAATTTAATACAAGTAAATGTTTAGAACACAGCCCAGCATGTGGCAGGTGACAGCAGCGAGTGACAGTCAGTTCCCACCCTCCACGTCTGTCTAACATCTCACCCTCGGGGCTCAGCATAGACACCCCTCCCTGGAAGGCATCTGGCATATTGCATCCCCAGTGCTAGGCACAGGGCCTGGCACACAGAGGCTCCAGCTGCCCCCAAAGGCCACCTGAGCCTGAAGTCCCCTTCCAGGGACATTTGCCTCCTGGCCAGCACCACAGGAAACCAAATGTCCGAGGTGAGTGGGCGCCCAGCCCTGGTCCCTGCAGGGCCCTTTGGGGATGTCTGGAGAAGGCCAGGACTCTCCTGCACTTGGAGCTGCCCCTCCCATGTGTTGGGGGGTGCAGCTCATCACACCCAATTATGTCATACGTTTGGGCCATTTCTCCTCCCGTGGTTGGCACAGCATGAGTGTCTGGAACAGCTATTTTGGGCAACACTAGAAACATTTTGACATGGCCTAGGAAATAGACCCTTAGGTTTCCAGCAGTGCCAGGGAACTCAGTGGTGTTTGAGACAGACGCCCTGGCTGTGTCTCTTCGAAGTCTCAGCCGGTGCTAAGTGGGGAGGGGCGGGGACATGGGCATCGCTGGTCATATGACTTGGCAATGAGACGTGGGGCTGGTGCATTTTGACTCCAGGCCGTGTCTAATTGGCCACCTCAGATCTGTGGCTTTGCAAATGTTAATAGGGTACGCTCAGCTATTTCAGGCACTTAACCCCTTTGGACCTCAGTTAAGAGCTTTGGAGCCTAAACATAGACTTAAATCTTTGCTTAGCCACCCATGAGCTGAAGGACTGTTTGCTGGTGCCTGCCCTGTTGTGGACCAGGTGCTGAGCTGGGCTTGGTGACAGAGGGGTGGGCAGGACAAGGCCCCTACCCTCAAGGAACTCACAGTCTGGTATGGACCGGGGGTGACAGAGGAGAAACCAAACCCAGCCAATCAGGAAAGGCTTTCTAGAATTCAGGGCCTCAGCATACTGCTGCACAGACTGTGCACTGCACAACTCACACATGGACATGCCGTGAAGGGCGCCCTCTAGAATGTGCAGGCAGCAGTCCTCCCAGAGCACATGCTAGAGTTGTGTTTTGAAGGATAAATAACTGGTGCAGAATTGTAATACCACTACCACCACCACCACTACCACCACCATCACCACCATCACCACCATCACCACCACCACCACCACCAGCATCACTACCACTACCACCACCACCATCACCACCATCACTACCACCACCATCACCATCACTACCACTACCACATCACCGCCACCACCGTCACCACCACCACCACCACCATCATCACCATCACCACCACCACCACCACCACCACCACCACCACCACCATCACCACCATCACTACCACATCACTACCACCATCACCACCATCACTACCACCACCACCATCACCACCACACTACCATCCACTACACACTACCACCATCACACCACCACCACCATCACCTACCACCACCACCATCACTACCACCACACACCACCACCACCACCACACCACATCACTACCACCACCACCATCACCACCATCACCACCACACCACCACTACCACCACCACCACCACCGTTACCACCACCGCCATCACTACCACCACCACCGTCACCACCACCATCATTACCACCATCATCACCACCACCGTCACCACCACCATCATTACCACCATCATCACCACCACCACCACCACCATCACCACCACCATCACACCACCACCGCCATCACTACCACCACCACCACCACCATCACTACCACCACCACCACCACCACCATCACTACCACCACCACCATCACTATCACCACCACCACCACCGTCACGACCACTACCACCATCACCACCACTTACTGAGGGCTTCTGCTGTGCCAGGCACTGCCTGCGCCATCTCATTTCATCCTGAGGCAGATTTCCCATTTCACCAACAAGGACTCTGGAGTCAGACAGGTTGAACAATTCATCTGAGGCTACACAGTAGGGAGGTGCAGAATTGGAACCTGGGCTAGTTGGGGCAGAGACTCCTGTGGAGCAGGTGAAATCTGATGTCTGACTTGAACCATGGGTATACCATGTGATGTATGTTGAATTGTGTGTGTGATATGCTGTGGTGTGGCATGTTGTGTGTGGCTTATGTGCTGTGGAGTGTGATACGCTGTGGTATGGCGTGTTGTGTGTGCATGGTATATGGTATGATGTGTTGTGTGTGTAGGGTGTGTGTTGTGTGGTGTGGGATATGCTATGGCATGATGTGTTGTGTGTCTATGATGTGGGGTGTGTTGTGTGGTATGGTGTGTGTACTGTGGCATGTGATATGCTGTGGTAAGTCGTGTTGTGTGTGTATGGTGTGTGTTGTGTGTGGTGTGTGGTATGTTGTGGTGTGTGATTTGCTGTGGCATGGTGTGGCCTGTTGTGTATGTGTGGTGTGTGATATGCTGTGGTGTGGTGTGTGGTGTGTCTGTGGTGTGTGGTGTGGTGTGTAATATGCTGTCCTGTGTGATATGCTGTGGCATGGTGTGACCTTGTTGTGTGTGTGTGGTGTGGTGTGTGGTATGCTGTGGTGTGTGATATGCTGTGGTGTGTGATGTGCTGTGGCATGGTATGATCTCTTGTGTGCGTGTGGTGTGTGGGATGTGGTGTGTTGTGTGTTATGTGGTGTGTGCTATGGCGTGGCATGGTGTGGCCTGTTGTGTGTATGTGCTGTGGTGTATGCTGTGGTGTGGCATGGTGTGTGTGTGTGCTGTGTGCTGTGGTGTGTGATATGCTGTTGTGTGGTGTGGCCTGTTTTGTGTGTATGTGTGGGATGTGTGTGTTTCTCTCACACGGTTGTTGGGTGCTGGGCAGTGGGTCCCCTCCCAGTGGCTCCGCCTGCTGTGCCCTCTGTGATTTTGTGTTGGCCTCCAGGGTGGGCCCAATCAGTGGCCAGGGATCTGGAGGCTCCAGGAGCCTCTTGTTGGAGACCCTGTCTCTGGGAACAGAAGATGTTGCCCTGGCAGACCAGATGTCTGGCCTAGCCAATGGTGCTGCTGTGAGAGGGATTTCTAGGGCTTTCCCTGAGGACACTGGGCAGGATGGGGGGGTGTCATGAGAAGGTTCTGGAAGGAAGGAGTGCCGTCCTGATCACTCCACACACTTGCCGCAGGTTCACTGGACCCCTGTTGGGGGTACAGCACCTGGGTGTGCCGTGGGGTTTCTGTTGCCCTGTTTGCCTTCCTCCTACCCTTCACCACTTCCTGATGGTTTGGGGCACAGGCTTTTCCCAGGGCAGGTAGGGGGGAGCTCCAGGAGGCCAGCTGAGGCTCCTGCCTCAGGCCCAGGTCTCTCCCTGATGCCAGGTGATCAGGGCAGCAGGGTTGGTGGGCAGCGTGGGCTGTGGTGCATGGCTGCGGACACCCAGAGTCAGTGCTGGGAGGGACTTTGTGCCAAGTGGCCTCTGGAACCTGGCTTTTGTTTCTCTCTCCAATTTCGGGAGCACTTTTTTTTTTCTGTTTTAATTCTCTCATCTTTCATTGTGCTTTCTCTCTGGGTAATCCGAACCTTGCTGGCAGCTAAATACGATTTGTACATTAAAATGAAATGCAGCAAATATAATTGAACATATCTCCTTCATTTCTGAGCAGTGGATTAATCTCACTGCTGTATCCCTATTTTCTCTTCACTTCTTCCTCTTTTTGTCTGAGGTTTTCCTCCCCTCCCCAGAACCTCTGGGATTGAATGGTTCCCTGGTCCCTGCTCATCAGAGATACACACTTGGTCCTAACAGTATAGCCCGTGTCCCTGTGATGGACAGATTTCCCCACCCCACCCTCCATTCTTCCCCAACACCAGAGTGGAGGAGGGGGAAGGAGGCGCCAGCAGTTACTGTGTGTGGCGGGTATGCTGGGCTTGTCATGTAGGGTCTGATTCCCTCCCCTCCCTCTCCATTTCCTCCCCAAGCCCATCCCAGGAGTTAGGCTACCATTTCTCCCATTTCACAGATGAAACCTGAGGCTCAGAGAGGTTGAATGAGGCAGTAAGTAGCAGAGTTGGGATTTGAACCCAGGCCTGCCTGGCTCTTTCCCAAAAGTACTTCCGACTCCAAAAATGTACAATCTGCTCAGAATTGAGTGCTTGCCTTGAGCCAAGTGCCGAGCTTCATTCTTCCCATCCTGTATCTCATTGAACCCTGATGAGCATCTCTAGGGCAGATGCTGTGACCTCCACTTTTCAGATGGCGAAGTTGAAGCTCAGTGAGGTTAAGTTACTCGTCTGTGAACTGTGAACCTGGGATTCAGTCCTGGGCCCATTGCCTGCAATCTGTGCCCCAAACATTGCACTGTGATGTCCCTTCTCCAAGGCCTAACTCATTCCTGTCCAGAAGGTCTTCATGTGGTCTAGCCCAATTCCTTCACTCTGGCCTTCAGACTGGATGTATTAGTGTAAGAAACAGGTTATAAACTTTCAGAGGACATGAGAGTTTTATTTTATTCATCTCAGTAGGTTCCATAAAAATTAATCACTGTATGAATGAGTAAATGAATACACAGTCTCTCTGCATGTTGTTCAGCAGGTGTCCAGGCTGCTAGTTGGTGGACAAGCAGGTAGGAGGTGGGCAGGGGGTAGGAGGTGAGCAGTGGGGTAGAAGGTGGGTAGGAGGTTAGAGGTAGGAAGGGGATAGGAGGTGGGCAGGGGATAGGAGGTGGGAAGGGGAATAGGATGTGGGCATGGGGGGTGGAGGTGGGTGGGCGTTAGGAGGTAGGTAGACAGGTTGGACATTGCAGCTGCTGGGGGATTGACAAGAGAGAACATTTAGATCTTTTGGAGGGCAGGTTGGACATTGCAGCTGCTAGGGGATTGACAAGAGAGAACACTTAGATCTTTTGGAGGGCAGGTTGGACATTGCAGCTGCTGGGGGATTGACAAGAGAGAACACTTAGATCTTTTGGAGATCTTTTGAACAGTTAGCTGTTCAAGTACAAAAGTCTTAATTGGGGAGCATTAAATTGATCTTGGTGCAGCAAATACAAATCTACATATCTGGCTCGTAAGTCACCCGCTGAAAGGGCCTGGAGATGCCATGGTGGAGAGGCTGGTGCAAGACCTGTGGCCTCACTTGACACACCCCCTGCCAGGGTGATGCTGAAAGTATATATGTCATAGGGGATGTTGGTCCAGGCAGCCAGGATTAGAGTGAGGAATGAATGTCTGCCCTGAAATCCATCCTTTGGTGCAGAGATAGGCATGTGTGTGTGGGGGAATGGGCTGCTGGCCCTGGGCAGCTCTGCCCAGGAAGAGATGTCAGCCTAGAGCCAGTTCTGTCCAGCGCTTTCCATTCAGCTTCCCCCACCAACTCAAAGGATGGGGGCAATGGAGGGAGGGCCTGGGCAGCGGCCACGTTCACCCCAGCCCCTGTCTGCCTGTTGACTCCCCGACACCAGGACTTTTCCCAGACACCACAAATGTGGGACGCCAGTGGAATGAGAATGACTTTTCAGTTTTGCCAAAAACCTAACTTTGGATGAAACACAATTATGTCAAGTGGTTAACAGAGTTCTCATGGCTGGATGTGTTTTGTTTTATTCCTTGATCTTGTCTGCTTACAAAATGAATTCTGCCAAACCCCATGAAGCCAACTGTCAAAGTGAAGCATTTTGGGGGAACAGATCTCTCACTCTGATGGCAAAATTCATTTGAAATGATTCTTTAATCCAGTCTCCCTGTGAGACCTGGAGCTGAAATTTTAAAGCCTTTTCACCCTGAAAGGTCTTTTCCCGCTTCTCCTGACTGCCCCCCTCTCCTGGTGCCCTGTCCTCCATCTCTTAAATAACACAGCAAAGAATTTCAGCTGGCATAATGATGATCATTTGGTTTCTCATGACAACTTTTTAGGGAGGATATGATAGCACACAAAACCTTGTCTTTTAATGTCTGTTTCAGGAAGGGAAAGAGGTGCTCATTGTCAATGCCAGCAAGAATAGAAGAAGAGGCACGAAGGGGTAGCTGGGATTTTACAGGCCTGAGGTTTGTGTGAGCAGGAGGGATGTCTAGGAGAATGACAGCACCATCATTCTTGCTGAGGGTCTGGGGCCTGCATTTGGGCTCAGCACTTTACAGTTTACAAAGCACTTTCACTTTCCTTATGCTCGTCCATCACTTTATTCAATAGTGTATTTGTTCATCATTTATTCATGCTACCCAACAAGTGGAATTGGGTTGACTATGCACCAAGCCCTGTCTTAGCTCCTGAGGCAGAGCAGGTACAGCGATTAGCAAGATACAACTTCTGCTCTCTAAATGTTCAAGGATTGGTGAGGGAGACCCACTGGTAGAAAAATATAATAGCTGTGTGCTTTACACAGATTGCTGTGCTGCCTTCAGTTTAGATATTTTGAGCAGCAAGTAATTAAAAAAAAAAAAAACCTCAACAGTGGCTCAAACAATTGGAACATGAAATGTTCTCCTGTACCCAGATGTTTGGCGGGAGGTGGTTCCAGCTTAATCAGATGCTCAGGGATGTCAAAGACCCAGACACTCTCTCTTCCATCTTTACCATCCTTGGCTATGTTGACTTTTTGTCCTTAGCTTGTTGCCTCTTGGTTGCAAGATGGCTGCTACAGCTCCAGACATCATGTCTCACACTATAGTCTTCAAGTCAAAAAGATTGCAGGGTGAGGCAGAAAAAATATTTCCCAGAAGTACTCCCTCTGCCAACAGATTTCCCCTCATACCTCAACGGTGAGGTCTGGGTCATGTGCTCACCCCTAAAACAATCTCTGGAGAAGGGGGATGGGGTGCCTGGCTCAGCTTCACCCCAGGGCTGGAGGGCCCCCAGGCCTGAGACTGTAGTTGCAGAACAAACAGAGGGTTCTGTGAGTGAAGGAGGGAGGGATGGGGTCACTAGGGGCAACCCCACTTGTCCCCTACCTACTTGTCAGGGTTTGCTGATGAGTGTTCCTGGTAGTGTGGAGTCTGGAGTGGGGGCCAAGCCTGGCCCTGGGGACAGAAAACCCTGCTCTGAGCCTCCACCCCCATGGGCTCTGTGATCTGGGAAGTACTCGACCTCTTCTCTTGTGGAGAGGGGACCATGAGAGCCCTGCTGCATAGGGAGGTCGTGCAAGGTCATGCAGGTGACATGGGTCATGTATTCAGGTGCCTGGCTCATAGGGGTGTTAACACCTGTCGGCTATTGCAGGGATGAGGCCCATCTGTAAAGAGGGCCCAAGGCACCCTCTCTATAGCAGCCCTTGGGATGACAACAGCAGGAATATCAGTCCATAGGTTCATGTACTTCCTACGCATGCTGCGCACCCTGTACTTGCACTTGCTCACTTAATCCTCACAGCCACCCCAAGGAGGGAGCTGTTTTCATCCCCATTTTACATCAGAGGAAACAGAGGCTCAGGGAGGTGAACCCAGGTGGAATGGGGGCAGGTGGGGCTCCAGGGTGCTCAGATTCCAGCCACTGTGCTCTGACCCACTGCAGGGCCCTGGGTGGAGCTGGCACAGGTAAGTGCCCAGGTGACCCCCTTCCTAACCTGCTGATATCACCTGGGTCCAGGTCAGTGGCTGGGCTGATCACTCTCCCAACCCTTTTGGAGCTCCAGGGCCCCAGGCCTGCCTGTGGCATGGAGAGATTTCCCTACCATCCTGGCTGCCCTCCTCCAAGTTAATGAATAAACATATTCTGTGTGATCAATAGTGTCACTGTGTCTTGGTCAAGAATTGGCAACTGTCATGCTTTAGGGAAATATACATTGTATACATTTAACATATAACATAAGCATATGCCAGTGATGGATAATACATTTCATATTTCTACATTTATCAAAATATGCAAAACCCATTTCCAAAATTGTATACCTGCAGACACACAGTTTAATAACTACTGGAGACTCCTCACCAGCACCATAATGTGAGCTTGGGCACTAAGTGGGACACACGACCTGCAGCCCAGACCTGCTAAGGAGGACTTGACTGTTGGTGTTGTTGGACCCATGAAGACCTGACTGACCCATCACGGTCCTTCCCAGTCTTTCTGACCCTCCTGGCTTCTCAGAGGGATGGCCTAGTTATCTGACCTTGTGGGAGGGACTTGGGAGAGACCCTGAAGACCATGGGGAGTGAAATCTCTATTTTACAGCTGGAGAAACTGAGGTCCATTCACTCACTAGGTCAGTCACCCAATAATTGCTGAGTGCCTACTCTGTTCTAGGCACTGGGGATGTATCCATGAACAAAAGCAAGTTCTTGCCCTCATGAGGCTGGCACACTGGGAGGAAAGACAGACAAACTGATAGATGCTGAATGATAATGAACACCCAAGGAAACCCAATATGGGCAGGAGGAGTTAGTGATGGATCAGGGGAGGATGATGAGCATGTGAGGAAACCCAGCACAAGCAGGAGGAGAGAGTGACAGATGGGGGTGTTACCAAGCAATGGGCTTGCTGCTTGATGAGCACAGAAGCCAATACTATGGCACTGGTTTTTTAGAAAAGAAAAAAACTCTGTTGTGGGTCAACTGGCAAGGAGACAGGAGGCAATGCTCGAGTCTGTCTCCCTGATCTGGGGGTGGGTGGGCCAAGCTTTTATGGCATTTGTAACTAGCCCCAGGTGAGGCCAATGCAGCCAATCTGCCAGGCTGGTGGTGTTAACAATCAGATTAAAGCTTTTTTTTTTTTTCCCATTACACATGCCCAGACAATTTTTGGCTCTTCATCACCTATAACAAGACAATGGTTAATGGGTTTCAGCTGGTCCTGCTGTTCCAAGTCTCCCCTCCCTTTTAATTGTACATTCCTCACTCTTGGGAGAAATGGGTGATGACCATTCTAGCTACTTCCTGCTTTCAAGGGGCACAGGTGTGGGTTTGAGGAATGAGCAGGGGGTATCGAAATATGAGATAGCTCTGCAACATCTGTACCTTGACAAGAATGAAAAGAAATCTCAGCACACATAGCACTATAATTCCTAACATAAGCAGACTCTCAAAAATAGATCTTATTCCTGATGGCATTAATGCAGGCCTGGTCTGGTATCTTGGGTAAGCTGTCTCCTTCAGTTACCATCTGCTTCTGGCCTCCCCATCTGATCAGGTGGAGTCTGGTTTTAGAAACGGGAATGACTTTTCATTATCTAGAGATCCAGGAACTCTTTAAGTCCTATTTTTTTTTTTTTCTGAAAAGTAACTTTAGGAGTTACTTTGTTAGGAGTTCACAAGCATATTCCTGCACGGAGAAATCATCTGTAGGCCATGCCATCTGTAGGCCATGGCCATATGGTGTTTGGATGAATCAGCCATCCTGCTTCCTGTTTCCTGTTGTCTGTGATAAGTGTAGCCTGTGTGGGGATTATGAAGGGGGTGAGGAGAGTCTTGACTATTAACAGGTACTATCTTTACTTGTGAATGGTGAACCCAGGGCTTAACTACTTTATGGATGGATGGGTCACCAGAAGAACTTCATTGAGTCAATTTCATTTGGGCTGTAATTGGTACTCAGTCTCCTGGGCTTAGACAATGTAAATAAACATTTGTAGGAAACATTAAATAGTTAGAAGCATACTTATGTATAACAGACAAAGTTGCACCCAGAGACTGTATATATTTCGTAGTACCTAATTCTTTTCTAATATGACTGTTTTTGGAATGATAATAAAATTCGGTCTTGAGGAAGGGCTCAATTGGGGCTTGCTTCTGGGGGCTAATCTTACTCTAAGCAGGGCAACAGGCAAGACTTTATCCCAGGTTAAATTGGTTTCACGATTTCCTTTCTTCCCCCTGAAGTTAGAAAGCCTCTCCCTTCCAGGTGACTTCATGTGCATGCACTATCACAAAAGCGTATGTGGAGTCAGTGTAAACAGTTACCTTTTACTTTGTCCCAAGGTTGCAAGGTATGTGCAGAGGTAGCTGGTGGGAGAGTCTCAGTTTCTAAGACTTCCTGGAGAGTCACTATTACATATTCAGCTTTTTAGAGTCTTCAGTTCAAGAAGTTGCTCCCAGCTGTAAACATCTCCAGGTTTGAATCTTCCAAAGGCTGATTAGTCCAATCAGGTCTGCTAGAATAAGCTTCAATTATTTGTATACAATCACGAACAGTTTCTTCTATAGTACTTGCAAGCATGGTGGCTAGGTGTAGTGTGAACACTACCTTAAATTTTGTATTTGAGTTGTCTAGTAGACTAGCCTGGTTTTCCCTACTCTTACATACGTAAGCTAATACCCTGCTTTTTGTTCAAAGAGGGGCAGTACATAGCGCAGGGTGTGCTCTGTGGTCGTCTGGCCCAAAGTAGATTTTTCAGCTTCTTGTAAAAGACACAGGTTACAGCAACTGCTCGAAGACAAACTGGCCACCCTTGGGTTAGTATGTTGTTCAGAAAAGTTTACATCAGTACTCTTGGTGTTATCTAAATTTTGTGTCAGTGCTCAAAGACTTATACCTTGCTGTTCATGCACTGAAAGATCAGATGGCTTTCTTATATTTGGGAGATGAAGGGACAGAGTTGTTAGGAGACTTTTCTTTATGTTTCAGAATGTCCTATGACATTCTGTAGTCCAGTTTAATGGCTCATTATCATTTTCTTTGGGGGCTTCATATAAGGGCTTTGGACTTCATATAAGTCAAATTAAGGAATCCAGATACAACAGAACTTGGTAATTCTCAAGAACCCTCATAATTGTTTTCTGGTACTGGGTATAGCCACTCTAGCTAGGGCCTCCCTTCAATCTGGTAACAAAGTTCTTTGCCCTTTAGATAGCTAAAACCCCAAATACTTTACTGTTGATTGTGTAATTTGTGCCTTTTTCTTAGGAACATTGTATTCCTAGTCTGCCAGAAAATTTAGGGTCAGAGGTGTGTTTTGATCTGAGATTTCTTTAGTTTTATTGGAAATCAAGATATCGTCTATATATTGGAGAACTATTCTCTCAAGTCCTCAGCTAAAGCTTTCCCAAAGATGGTGGGGGCATTTTTTAAACCTTGTAGAAGTAACATCCCATATTGTTGTTTTACATTAATTTCTGAATCATCCCATTCAAAGGCAAACAGTTCTTGGGAGTCAGAACTCAGGGATGCATTTGATCAGTTGAAGGAAGGACTTATAGGAGGTTTTGCCACATACACCAGCAATAGCCATAGTCTTTGGGGAGAAGGGTCCCTGTCTGATGTTTAGGACAGAATATGTAGCCCCAGTGTCAATTAAAAAATGTATGAGTCTTTCCTTCAGTGATTGTTACCTGAGGTCCCTTGTGGGAAGTGTTAATAGAGATAACAGAATCTATAGGAGTCCCTGGGTCCCATCATCTTTGGTTACTATCGGCAAGCTATGGCATCTAGTAGATTAATTTGTGGGAAGTTCTTTCCTCTTCCATCAGGGGAAGTTAGGGCATTCCCACTTGCAATATTCTTGCTTACAATATGTACACTGTTGTGACCCTAATGATGGATGGCTCTTCTGGCCAAGTGGTGGGGTCTGGTGGGGTAGGTCTTAACTGTGGTTGTGTTTCCCCCAGCAAGCACCTTACTGGGTCTTGATTTGTCACAGTTGAAAGCTACAGCAAACAGTGCAACTTGTTTTGTGCCACATTGTTTCTGCTTTTCCTGGACTTGGTCATGGCTATTAGATACTTTAGACACAGGCTTGTCCAACTCACCTGATTTTGTTTTGTTCTACCTTGTTTTATTTTAGGCTTTTAGCAGCCTGAAGCCACGGTTTTTAGTTTCTGTCTCTAGTGATAAGTGGAAAAGAGAGGTGAGGAAGGGATTTTACTGACCCACCCAGAAACAGAAAGAAAGAACAAACCCGTGACTGTATTCTCTCTCTTGGATACATACCCCTGTGAGGCAATGGACAGTGGCATCCCTAATTCCCCCTCTACTCTTTGTCAGGAGCATGCAGACTGATAAAAGTAATATTAACCAGTCTCATGTTTTCTAGGTGTTCTGGTTTGATGTCAGCATGCTGTCTGTAGGCTTCAAAAACCCACTCAAGAAAGGCAGAGGGATTTTCCTTTGTTCCCTGTTGTACCTCCTGGACCTTATTTAGGCTCTTCAGTTTTTGGACCTTCTTCTGCATTCCAATAATTAAACATTCTTTATAATGGTTTAACTTTGCCTGGTCTCTGGGGTCACTGGGGTTATAGCCTGGCTTGGACCCAGGTTTGGCCTGCATTGCTGGGGCTCTGATTGGATTGTTAGGTTATAATTAATGAAGCTTCTTGGCATCCTGACTATCCTTTTCCAGTATCATCCTATGTTCCTCCAGAGTAAGGAGGGTGTTTGTAAACACCTGAATGCCAGCCTAAGTGGAGTTAAAAGTAGCAAAGGTGAATGTAAATAAACTTTTCATCTTTTGGGGATCATCTCATTAGGCAGGCATATTATTCTTCCAATTGTATAAATCTGAAGTTGAAAAAGGGGAATGCTCATATATAAGAATCCCCTTGTTCACTTGAGGCCCACAGGGACTTGTCTTGGTGGGAATTGTCCTGCTAAGGGGGAACTTAGGGGGAGCATTCCCTATGCCAAATTGGGTACCCTGATGGGTATGTGGAAGGGAGACCACTCCTACCTGATTGGTAGGTAAAGGGAGGCACAAAGCTGAGCCTCCAGCTTTGGGGAGGGGATCTTATGCTCTTCCTGATCATCTTCATTGGCACCTGGCATATAGTAGAGGCATTGCAGGAGATTGCAGATAAGGAAGAACAAAGTCATGCAAATATAACCCAAATGTTTCCTGCACAATTCCAACATATGAAATAAGCCTACTATGTCTCTCCTGGACTTCCAGGGGCTGTAATATACACACAGTTAGTTTGAGGTTAGAAAGATTGAATTTAGAATTTACAAATGTCGAAGTTTAAAACTCTTGCTCAAAATAGGATCACAGATTTTGTCAAAGATTTCAAAAAGACTCTTTGATAGAGAGTGGACTCACGTTGCCAAAGAATCAGAAGACCTAAGAAGGGCATGAAGTATCAAAAGCACTACATGAGCAACAGTTTTATGAACTTAAACAAATAGCAGAGACAGCATAAACCTGTCTGACCAGAAGACCCAGGCAAAAATGTCTGAATTTAAGACATTTCTATTTTGTCAAGAATTTTAAATCTTTATTTATGTAAAATCATATGAATTTGAGAAGCATTTGTACTTATTTATGAATACTCCTTTATTTGTAAGCCAGTTTGGTCCCATAGACAATATAGAGACATATATAGACAGACACAAAGACCCTACAGCCTTGATTTTAAAACTCTAGCCATAAAACTGGCAAAACTTAACATTCTGAAAGGACAGCTGGATTCAAATTATGCCTTTGGAAGTGGAACGAGTCAAACTCCACTTGTCCCACAAAGCACAGCCCTCACTGAGCCCCAGAGGAAACAGAGTAGCAATCCACATCATAAAGTGGAGTAAAAGAGAGAGTTTAAACACCTTAAAGGAGGAGCTTGCATGTGCTAGAGGAAGACCAAAGACCAAAAAATAGATGCCAAAGTAACAAAATCATAGGAACTCACCACAGGATTTTACAAGGAGACCAACTTCATTTATATAGGTAGCTTTTTATTTAGTCTGTTTCTTCAACAGAACTAATGAGCTCATGGCAGAGCTACTCAGGACAGCTCCCATCAGGGAACAGGGTCAACAAAGCACTTGCAGCATTTAGGCCCTAACAATTTAAATATACGGAAGCAGCTCCCTGCAGCAACAACCATTTCAGCTACCTCCAAAGCTGCACAGTCTTATGCCAAAAATACAACTAAACCAAATTGAGTGCCTCAGTGGGTAGAGCTTTTAGAATTGTCCTTATTCTTTGGATCTCTAACTCAAAGCCAGGACTCTAACCTGACCAAGATCTTCCTGGGGTGGGACTCTAACCCACAATCTGACAAGGGTGGGACACACTAATCCACAATCCTAGACCAAAAGGGTGGGACTATAACCCACAATCTTTATGAGAACAAATCAATTTAAAATATAAGCTCATATTAACAAGGCTACTTACCCAAAAGATGTCTGATCCAGAAGCTCTTTCTTTTCTCAGAAGAGAAAGTAGCACCAAGGACCTTGGAGTGCTATGACAGAGAAGCAAGGACCTCACAGCCAAGCCTCTAGACAAGTGTCTAAGTAGCTACTGAGGGTTGGTGAAGAGGGCCTGCACCCCATTGAGAAGATACAGTGCTTTGGGTAGGTTTTGTCCCACCTGGGTCACCAATATTGTTACTGAGCAATTGGCTCACTACATGACACACACAGAAGCCAATACTATGGCACCAGTTTTTGAGAAAAGAAAAAAATATTGCATGTCAACTGGCAAGGAGATAGGCAGTGACACTCAAACCTGTCTCCCTGGTCTGGTTTGATGGCATCAGGTGTGATGGCATTTTTAACTAGTCCCAGGTGATGCCAGGCTGGTGGTGGTAACAATTAGGGTAAAGCTTTTTCCCATTATGCATGCCCAGGCAATTTTGGCTCTGTGTCACCTGTAATAACTTAAGCAATTGTTAATCACTTTGAGCTGGTTCTGCAGTTATAGGGGGTGACAATGAACATGTGAGGAAACCCAGCGTGGGCTGGAGGAGAGAATGATGGATGGGGATTAGCTCATGAATGGGATCAGAGAAAACTTGGCTGAGCAGGTGATGTTGAGCAGGACTGAAGGAAGTGAGAGTGGGGCCTCGCTGGCACCTGGGGACAATCTGTGCAAAGGCTTGGCAGGGGAACTGATCTGCCCGGAGAGGATGTCCTTCCAACCACTTACATCTATGCCTCTTGGTCACATGTGGGCCTCATGCTGAGGGCCAGGGAAGCAAAGAGAAGCAAGAAGGGAGGGTCCTTGTTTTCTCAGCTTCATCAGGGAGACAGAGTTAGATACATGATAATGTTGCACAGTGGTCTGGGTGCCGACGGGGCTGTCGCAGTAACAGAGAGATCTGGAGGCAGTGTGGGTGGAGCCAGATAGGCCTGGTTCACTCCTTGCTCTGATGCTTCCTTCTTCAGCTCCCAGAGCCTCTGTACCAGACCCCTGGTCTGGATGATCTTGGAGGCATCTTTCCAGGCCAGGTGAGATGGATAGTTAGCTGGATGGAAGGGCAGAAGGACAGGCAGGCCTGGATCCTGGTCTTTTCTCAAGCCCTTCAGTCCTCCTGGCCTCACTCTGCCTGGGTTTCTCTGAGCGCAAGACGTTCATAGCCTATTTTCAAGATTCTGTGATGCAAATGTTCTAAGTGTCTAACATTGTCCCATTCTAACATCCAATTGTATTCTTGTTTTGTGAAACTCACTTTGATTTTGGCTATTTTTAGCATCTTTATATCCTCTATTTCGAATCTTTGAAGATTATAATATTTTGTTATTCAAATTTGTTTCAACATCCTCTGAGTCCCCCTTGGTGAATGCAGCCTTCTGTGACCCTGTGAACTGCATACTCTCTCCCACTGCTGGTGCGGACTTTGAGTCCCCCTAACCTCAGTCTCCCCAAGGCTTCCAGGTACTTCCCCAATACTTTCCTTTAAGTCGTGTCCAGTAAACCATCCACGGTCCACTCTGGGGCCCACTTCACACTTTCTGAATTTGTTGCTGTCACACAATATTCTTAGTCATGACCATGGTAATTCGAATGACTATGCTGGGTCATCAACTTTTGCTGGATTTAGTACTGACAGTGAGTCAGAGCCTTGCCCAATGAGTAGGGCATCGGTCACCCTGGCTGTACCTGACAGGTGTCCACTTGGTGGACAGCACTGGCCACAGTTATGCAGTGACTCATCCCAGGCTCCTGTAACCACCCAAGGGGTTTACCTTGCCCACTGCATAGACAGAGCTGATTCATCAAGGCAGGGGAATTGCAATAGAGAAAGAGTAATTCACCCAGAGCCAGCTGTGCAGGAGACCGGAGTTTTGTTATTACTCAAATCAGTCTCCCCTGAGCATTTGGAGTTTTTAAGGATAAGTTGGTGGGTGGGAGGAAGCCTTGGTCAGGGATGAAGTCATAGGGAGTGAAAGCTGTCCTTCTGCACTGAGTCAGTTCCTGGGTGGAGGCCACAAGATCAGATGAGTCAGTTTATTGATCTGGGTGGTGCCAGCTGATCCGTCAAGTGCAGGGTCTGCAAAATATCTTAAGCACTGATCTTAGAAGCAGTTTAGGGAGGGTCAGAATCTTGCAGCTTCCAGCTGCATGACTCCTAAAGCATAATTTCTAATCTTGTGGCTAAGGTTAGTCCTACACAGGCAATCTAGTCCCCAGGCAAGGAGGTCTGCCATGGGAAAGAGCTGTTATTGTCTTTGTTTTAAACTATAAACTATAAACTAAGTTTCTCCCGAAGTTACTTCAGCCTTCGCCTGGGAATGAACAAGGGCGACTTGGAGGTTAGAAGCAAGATGGGGTCGATTAAGTGAGGTCTCGTTCACTGTCTCAGTCTTAATTTTGCAAAGGCAGTTTCACTCCCACGGGCAGAGGATGCAGCCTCTCTCAAGCAGTGCTGGCCTGTGCCACCCGGGCCCTGCAGGGAGCCCACCCAGGCTGTTTGGGTTCCTAGTTTTCCCTCCATTTCCTACTCAGAGCTTTCATGTTCTCTCTCTCCTCTGCTCTCAGGACAGCATCAGACCTTTCATCTCTGCAGGCCTCTCCTCAAGATTTTAGATTCTGATTCCAAACCCCAGTGGAGGAGGCCCAGTCTTTGTTAATGATCCCTGCACCCCAGGCATAGTGTGACCTGATGGTTAGATCACAGGCGTTGGCCAACCCTGGTGTCTTCCGCTTCCCTGCTGAGACTTCGGAAACGTTACTTAACCTCTCTGAGCTCAGTCTCCTCAGTGTGAGTTGAAGGTAATCATAGCATCTACCTTGTGGGGTGGATTAAGTGTAGCAACACAGGTAACAAGTTCAGCGAGGATTCTGTTAGTGTTGCTATCCTGTTGTGTCACAGTTGGTGATTTATCTGCCCCAAAAGCATTCAGGCGGCCCCTCTAGGCTTCTCGCCATTGGAGCAGTGGGAAGAAAATGGGCCCCGGAGCACAGACTCAGGTTCAGGTTCAACCTCCAGCACTCACTCAATGTGTGTCTTGGGCATGTGGCTTAACCTTTGTGAGCCCCATCGGGTTTTCCTTCTGTAAACTGGCATGATAATATTGAGCACACGGGGTTATTGTGAGGACTTCATGAAGGTACATCAGCTGGAGGCAGATTCCTGGGCTCAAATGACACTTTCGAGGCCTACTTGGGGCTGGGACTCTGAACAAAACACAGGGCTCTCTCTTCCTTGCATCCTCATCTGTAACATGGAGAATGGGGGTCTCTGCTTCATAGGATGCTGTGGGGACTCCAGGACCTAAGAGAGCCCTCAATGCATGCTCACTGGCATTGTAACTTTCATCATCATCATTATAGTTATTATTACTCTGTTTGCAGGCAAGCACCCCATCTTGTCTTCATGCATCAAGCCTCTGGCACAGGGTCTGGGCATAGTAAAGACTTGACACTCACCAGTGCAGGAAGAGCAGGGACCTGGGAGCAGACTGCCTGGGTTCAAAGTCCAGCTCCACCACTTCTGAGCTGTGTGGCCATGGACAAGTTTCTAAACCTTTCTGAACTTCAGCATCTTCATCTGTAAAATAGGCAAGAGGGGTGGATAACAACAGGACCTCCTTCATGGAGCTGTTGAAATAACTAAGTGAATTAATGCATGAAAAGTACTTAGCACAGGGCCTGGCACACAGTAAGTGCCAAGCCAGTGCTAGCTTTGATTCTTCCTGGCCCCAAAGGAATGTTAGCATGAGGGGCTTCTAAAGATCTCCTTTTCTGCCACTACTGTGCTTTGAGATGAAGAAACTGAGGCCAAAAGACGTTAAATTAAGCATTTGGCAATAAGACAGTATATGACTGTGCTAAATTATGCAGGGCAGACCATTAGAGAACAAAATGATCTATAATAAAGGGCTAATTGGGCAGGACAGATGCTAAGTGGACCAGGAGACTGAGATGAAGGAGAGAAAAATGCAGCCTGGGATGAGGACGGTCTCGGTCAGGGCCCAGGTGTTCTTGTTAATGACATCCTCTTAACATAGCCATGCATCCTTACTGTGAAGCATTTGGTAAGTGCAGGCATTTATATAAGAGAGTATATAACTCATCTTGTGTCTTGCCTTTCAAAGACAGTAATTTTTCCTGATTAATATCTTTCTTCATTTATTTTTCTCTTCATATACAAGTATATATTTTCATAATTGCTTTCCCATTGGCATGGCTGTCAGGATAGACTAGGATATGATAAAAACAAAACAAAACAAGCAACTCCCCAAAATAACAAAGATTGTTTTTTGCTCTTGCTACATGTCCTCAGTGCAGGGAGGACCTGGTCATCACAGACAGCAGGGACTGTCACTGATGGAGGCTCCACTGTTTGAGGATGTCAACATCTTCACATGTGCTTCTAGAGTCACCGTGACAGGGAAGGAGGACATGGGGAGCTGAGCGCTGACTCAAATGCTCTCACCTGGAAGGGACACTCACTGCCTCTATTCATACTTCATTGTCCAGTGCAAGTCTTATGGCCACCCTGACGTGAAGGCCGTGGGAGATGCCATTCTCCTCAGGGTCCAGATAAAGAAGTGGACATTGGTGGGCCCAGCCATGTCCTCCCATGTGCAGATACAGATCTGAGGCTTTCCTACCGGACACTCCAGGCTGATCAGTTTCCCATTGCATTGTATATTCTTGGAAATTGCCCATGTAATTAGTAGTCTATAATTTATTTAACAATCTCCTATTTATGTAATTTGGATGGTTATATTTTTTACTGTCATAACACTGCAATAAATATTTTCATTCTTTAGTCTTCTAAATTTCTATTTTGTTAGAATAGCCTCCTATAGAGATGTTGGTAAAATAGTATGAATTTATAGAAACTACCCATGGCTAAGACTTAGGGAGTGAATAGTCTTCCTGGTTAATGGGAGGTTGTGAATGATCAGAGCACTTGCTCTCCTTACCAGCACAGTCACTGGCCAGCAGGAAGGTCTCCCATAGCAGCTCTGCTGGCCAAGTGGGGAGCACCTGGCCTCTGGGCTCAGGACCTTCACCAGTCCGTGCACTGACTGTAACTTGGCTGGGCCAGTTGCCTCTGAAGCCTGAGTCCACCCCTGGAGGACAGGGGCCATGATGCTCTCTGTCCGATTCACTCTTCAGGAAACAGGATCTGCGAGGGGCTTGGTAAAGTGCAGGCCTTGTCGGGGTTCCAGTTGCTAGAATCATCCTTATCCAGGTGGGAGGCAGTGGGTAGTATCACATGGCCAAGCAGAGGCAGGACCAGTGGAGCCTCCCTGTCTTGCCCAGGCTGTCCTTCCTCATTTGGCTGCGTGCACCTTGTGGCATCTCAGAGACATGCAGAGGGAGTTGGGCACCTCTCAAGGGTGGAAGAAGGGGTGGCACCAAATTCCCCGACTCCCATCAAATCAGGATGAAAGTTGTGAAAGTTATCTGTGCAAAAATCCTAGGCTGAAAATAAAAGCAAGCAAAGCCATCTGTCTCCTGTCCTGAGAGAGCTTGTGTGGGAACAGCCAGTGTCTAGGGAGCAAGAGAGGCCGAGCAGGGAAGTGGGCCGTGAAGAGTCAGTGTGGGCAAAGTCACTGACCTTGGTCTCCCACCCAGGGCATTTGGGGCAAGTTTGGCCCCACCTCCTGCATGGCCAAGACCTACATCTCTGGATGGAAGTTCCACATTCCACAGCTGAATGGAGAGCTCTGATCCTGTCTGGTTTCACACTAAATGATCTCTGAGTTTTCTACTGGTGTCAGCCCCATTTTCCTGGGCAGGGGTTGTGGGGCTGAAGGCCTCAGAGCTGGATGGAGAAAAGGGAAAAGAATGCTATCACAGGAGATGATGAGGCTGGTCTATTAGTAAGTGGATGGAACAAAGTCCTAGTGAAGAATTTGCTTAAATGACTTGTTCACATCATCTCCCTGTAATCGCTCTCATGCTCCATGGACATTTTTCTTATCTCCATCCACCCCCGCATCCCCACAATGCTTTGGTCTTTTTTACCACCTTTTTGCTTAACAACAAGACAACACTGTTTGCCACATCATCTTCATACAGATCCTCCTGGAGAAACGCAACGGAGCTGACTCTGTGGAACCAATGAAACCATTTTGGAAATTACTGGAAGTGACTGAGGAACCAATAAAACCGTTTTGTAAATTACTGAAAGTGAGAAGAAATTAGAGCAGCATTTATGTCTATTGCAACTGGAGATGGAGAGAAAGGTGGTCTGGGCGGGGTTGAGGCTGTGGGTGGAGAGTCCTCCTTAGTCATAGTAGTGGAGGCAGCATGGACAGCGGAGAGAGTCCCGCACCGAGGGCCCAGGGCCTGGAGTCAGAGTTCTGGCGGGTACTGAGTTTTGAAGAACCCCTGGACCTCCATCTAGAACCCTCTGAATGCGCACATAGGTGTGCAGATATATGCAGTGCATACACAGACACATGCAGCCACACACAGATTTACACAGACACACAAAACACACACAGATCCACATAAACATCCCCATGCACATGCAGACAAGATGACAAACACTCCATGCACACACATGCACACAGGAATGCATGTGCATGAATTCACATTACAGGCAGACATATGTCCACTTGGCCAAGGTCAGAGGCAGAGGTAGCTTTCAAAGCCTGAACTGCAGGAGAGGTGAGCCTGTCAGTCAGAGGGGAGTAGGGGACTGTGAGTGTCAGCACCCTTCCTCCCACCCATAGCATGGATCTGAGTACCTGGCCAGTGCTGCCATTCTCACCCTCTCAGGAGTCAGGAATGCATTCTGCTCTCTCAGCCCTGAGGAGTCCCCTGCCCTGAGCCCCCACTCCTGCCCTTCCCCTGACCGCCCTGAGCTAACAGCCACTGACACTGCCCTCTCTGGCTCCTTGGCCAACAGTAAAGTGCTCTACGCCTGTGACAACATGCAGCAAGTGCATAACTGTGCCAGGCAGGACTTGGCCCTGGTGACAGGTACAGATTTGTCAGGCTAAGGATTTGCCAGGGCACTGGAGAGTCAGCAGCCAAACAAGGATATGACCTACCTATTAAATAATTTTCTGCTGCCCTTGACCTAAGGATGTGTGACTTCAAGAGAGGAGGTAGGGTCATTCCGGTGAGAGCAGAGAAGCAGAGAAAACACGCTGTAGAGAGAATAAAACAGGTGCATGGAGAGAAGTGGAGATGAGCTGCAGGGTGGGGTGAGCAGGTAAGTGGCTGTCTGGGGTGCCAGCTGAAGTTCCAGGCCCTGGTTCCAGGCTCTGGTAGGCTGGTCTTCTGTAAGTTCCATTAGAAACTTCCTCCCTTCCCTGCCCTCCTCCAGCCTAGTACAATACCCCTCCACACTCAATTTTTCTTTGCTTAGAATGAATGGTTTTCTGTTACTTGCAAAGAGCCCTGACTCAGACACCAGTCAAACCTATATATTTTTAAAACTCCTTAAGAAAAAAAAAAGCATCATTTCCAACAATGAATGTATTTTGCTCAGAGAGTCCTTGTCAAATAAGAGGAACGAGGCATTTGCAAACCTACATGAAAATTAAACACGCAATCTGGGCACACACTTGTTTGACAAGTGATAATTAACTGTTGACAATATAATTCAGTTTGAATGCAAATGTGTTTTTCATTAAAAAGTAATCAAAGAAGAAGATATATGAATGGCCAATAAATCAAGAGAAGATGCTCAACATCATTAGTCATCAAAGAAATGCAAATTAAAGCTACAATGAGATGCCATTCTACACCCACCAGACTGGCTAAAATTAAAAAGACTGAAAATAACAAGTATTGGTGAGAATGTGGAAGAACTGACTCCTCATACATTGCTGGAGGGAATATAAAATGTTAGACAGCAGAAAACAGTCTTGCATTTTTTTTTTTTTAAGTTAACATGCATCTACCATGATCTAGCCACTCTGCTCCATAGGTGTTTACCCAAGATTCTGTGCTTCACTGTGGCACTCAGCTCTTCTGCTAAAAAGATTTTCAGAATAGGTGCGGGGTGTCCACCACTCCCTGCTGGGACTGGGCTTAGGCTCTCGAAAGAACGCTGGGATTATAGGTCTCTGTGCCTCCTCTGTGTCCCACAGACCAAGTGCAGTCCTCAGCAGATGGATCAGCTAGTCTACCTCTTGCTAAGAGACCAGCATCCTCCTCTGGGCATGCTCGGGCCGGAATGTGCCCACAGCCAACTGGCAGGGCACCAGAATTGACTCCAACTCAGGGAAGGAGATGGGTGTCTCATCTCTCCAGCCCCTACCATATCCCAGGTCCTGCAGGGGTCATATCCTATTCCTCGTTTTACAGAGAAGAAAATGGAGGCTTAGAGACATGCACTCACTGGTTCAAGGTCACACAGCTGGTGAGGGACCAAATAGAGAGAGATGTGAACTCTGACTTGCCTGACTCTCAAGTCTGGGCACACACACTGCCACTTCCCCCTTTAATCCATTCAACTCCTCTGTGTCTCAGTTTTCCCATCTGTAAAATGGGGATAAAAATGATACTTGCCTCACAGGGAGTGGTGGACACTCAGCACCTGTTCTGATAATCTGAAGATTAAATAAATTAATGCACAGAGCAGTGCCTGGTACATAGAAATGTCTCAATCAATATTCGTTATGACACTTATTAATTAGTTCAGATAAAAATAATATCATTATGACACCTTTATTTCTTCCTTCTATGGGGTCAATTGACTTTTCCCCCTTTATCATCTCTGTATCCCTCTCTGGAGTTTGTCCTTGAAAGGGACCCAGTGACATTGAGAATACGGTGCGTATTTGTCTCCTAGTCTATGCAGGTTAGGTTCTTCTAGGGACAGACGCCTGAGAAACCAAATATCCAGAAACCTCCAATCACTTAATAGAAGAATCTAACAGTGTGAAAAGGGCTTTAAATGCCCGTGTTTAATTGCGTACAAGGAGTTTGATATCATTTCATAGGAGCCACTTCTATTTCTCTTTCTGGAACTTCTTCTTCTAAGAGCAATTTGTGATGATCAGGGACAATTTGAAGAATGTGACAAACTTGAGAAGGGGAGTCCCACCTCCCTCTGGGGCTGTCCTTCTCCAGCTCTCCCTGTCTTCGGGAAGCAGGCAGAAACTCCCAGGTCACAAAGGCAGGCTGGACGCATGGCGTTCACCCTGCGTGATGGACAGCAGGGACACATCAAGTCTGTGGTCAAGGGATCTGTGTTCTCTGGGCAGCCTCTGTGGGACTGGGTCCCTGTTGTTCCTGGAGGGGAAGAATTGGGCTCTGAGGTCACTCTGCAAGCTGAACTCTTGTCAATGCTGGCCCCCTATCGAGGTCAGTGTGGACACCTAGACACATCTTATTTCCTCAGAGCAAGCTCCCAGCCCCTCATTCAGAGCCTGGCGATAGTTACTTTATCACAGTCCAAACAGCTTTTCTGCCCTCTCTGGGCTCACAGCCGCTAGAGGCATTAGACAGAAGTGGGAGAGGGGCTGAGTGAGGCAGATACCGAGGGAGTAAACTGGAAGGACGGATGGGCCGGGAGTGAAGCAGGATCTGGACAACCACGAGCAGACGGAGGAGCATTTGGTGAGTGGCCATGTGTCTTTCAAACCATATTGTGTTTATAAAGGCAGTTTACAAAACACACAGTATGTGACAGGGTTAATTTGTTCTTTCAACCAACGCTTACTGAGCACCTACTATGTGCCAGGCCCCATGCTGGTGCTGAGATGCACCAGGAAGCGAGACTCGGTCCCTACCCTCAGTTTGGGGAGGGGGCGCATGTCAAGAAAAGACTCCGTTGCCACCCCACAATGAAGGATGTGCCCTCGTGGTGGGGACATGGTGGGGGTGTCTGTGTGACTCATGCTGACTCTGTTTCAGGCCTGCAGTCAGATCTCCTAATGTCCTAGTGAGTTTGCAGATTTAGGGAATCATCCTAGTTTAACAGGGAAAGTGACCAAGGCTCAGATGGGGAGATACTTGTCTGATCTCCTGGACGCAGGTTTTCCGAGTTCTCAACCTGAGCTTTGGCCTCAGCATCACTCGGCCTCGGTGTCTCACAGGAGGATCGCAGCGACAGCCTCAACTCATCCTCATTCCTGGGCCACGCTGCCAACTTTCTCATACTGACATTAATTATACTTCCTGGAGGTTAATTTGTAAGGAGACAGTAAAAATGTGTTGTTTAAATAGTGATTATTAAAATCATCCTGGGGTTTTGCTACATAATAGGTAATTATCTGCAACATAATTGGGAAAACAACGCAGTCAACTCCGTTTAGCTCTTTCCACAGAACAGAGTTAATCCTGGGGAGTGTGCGGCAACTCAGTGGGATATTTGCTCAATCATACTCTTATTACATCTGAATTGAAGTCACTTGAGGAACCTTCAGTGGGAGGAGAACATGCTGATTTGCTAAGACCTGGGTCCCTGATGTCTGAGTGGAGACACTTTCCCCCGAAGTGACTGTTTTCTGCTCTACGAGTGACATTGCCTCATGTCCAGCAAGAACACATTGAACCATTTGTCCACGTAAGCGTTATGCATTTGCACAATTACTCTTTCACGTATTGTTTTTTTATACCCATTCATTTGGCTCTTTGGTATTTTTCATTTGTTCATTGCTTCTTTCATTCATTTTACTTATACAGTCATCATGCGCGAACGTTTTCCTTGATCCACACCTCAGTTTATTTGTTTCTGCTTCCATTGATTGTTCTTTCATTTGTCACTTCATTCATTTGTGGATTCATGATTCCTCAGTCCATTCATTTATTCAATGCTTCATGTAGTTGTCAATTTGGTCATTCGTTCATCATTTAACAATGAATGATTTGTTCATATACAGTGTGTTGGGTGTGTCTGTCAGGTGTGAGTGCAGCCAGGCCCATTGGCATATTCTGGGCATTTCACTAAAAAGGGCCCTGGGGCTTATCTTTTTTCAAAGCAAACCTTTAATGTAGCCTAATGAAATGTGAGACTGACACAGAAGAGAGTACACAAATGGTAAGCGTATGGCTAAAGAACTCTCTGAAACTAAATACACCTATGGGACCAGTGCAGATCAAGAAAGAGAAGGTTACCAGGACTCCAGGAGTCCCCTCACACCCCTGCTTGTCACTCTTCCCCCAGGTCAGGACAGGTGAGCAGCGCCCTGCCTTCTAACCCCGTGTATCATCTGTGCATGTTCCGGAACTTCATACAAATGCATTCACACTGTCCGGTGCCCCTACGTGCTTCGTTTCCACTTTGTTCAACATCATATGTGTGTTTTATCCAGGTTGACGTGTTAAGTTGCACACTGTTGATTCTTATTGATGTGTGATGTTTGTATATTGTATGAATATGCAGCTATTTGTTTACCCATCTAACTCTAGATGAAATCTGAGTACTTTCCAGTTTGAGGCTGTTGGGAACAGTACTGCTATGAAGTTCTTGCAAGTGCTTTTTGGTGAACATATGGGTGAATTTCTGCTGGGCAGATACTTATGAGTGGAATTTCTGAGTCATCAATCACACACAGGTTCAGCATCGAGAGAGACTGCCGAACAGTTTTGCAAAGTGCTGCTTCCAATTTATACTCCCACCAGCAGTGTATGAGGCTTCGTCCACCGACTTGTCCCTGAGCAACCTGCCCTCCCATGACCTTGCCTGGTCCTTGGGCTGCGTCAGGTCTCCTGGCCCTGCTGCTCAGTTCTCTCTCCCAGTCTTTGTCCTTCCCTGGGTCTTTCATGCAGGACTCTCTGTGCCTGGGTCCTGCTGTTGGCTCCTTCCAGGCCTGCTCCTGACACTCTCAAGCCACTCTGGGTGGCATCATCTGGGCCTGGTATTGCCTGGCTTCCTTCCCCCACACTGGTGTCTTCCTTGCTGGAAGGGCCCCCCGTCACATCCTGAACTGCCTCCTGGGGGTCCACAGGTCAGGTGTGCTACTCAGCACTGGAGGTCTTTGTTAAACCAAGTATGAGTCCTGCCCTTGCGGGGTTCATAGACTAGTGTGAAGATAGAGCCTGGGCTTATCTTCCTATGCTTCAAAGGTGAGCAGTTGAGTCTAAGAGGAAAAGAAGGACAGAAAACGTCATGTTGCGAGAACGCTAGACCTTGGTATGTGATTTACTGGAGGGATAATGTCATGGGACAGAAAGCGCAAGGACTTTAGAGTCGATTGGTCCTGGGCTCAAATTCCAATTGTTCCATGCCCAGCTGTGTGATGGAAGATGGTAGCACCAATCTTGGTGGCACTAACAGTGTGTCCAGGAGATGCCCAGCAGACTGTGGGAAATGCAGAGACTGGGGGAAAGGGCCCTGGAGTTAGCGCTGGTAGATCTGACCCCACCTCTGGACCCTCCCTGGAAGCTGTCGCCAGCAGAAACCCCCTCTCCTGCTGTTTTCTTTCTCTGACTTACAGTGTGACCTTGGGCACATTCTGCCCCCTCTCGGAGTCTCAGCTGTCACATTCGTGAAATGGGGATAATTCACCTCCTGGGACTATGAGGACTGAGACGATGGAGGTGATGGAGTCTGAGCAACTCTGCGGCCTCATTCATCCGGGGCAGTCACGGCGTTCTCACTTCAGATGACATTTCCTCTCACTCTTGTTCTTTGCATTTTCCTCCAGGATTATCCTTCCCTCCTCCTTCCCACACTGTGCTCATTTGCCTTCTTTCATCCTAGTTTTACTTTCACTTGTTATAATTTTATATTAGAAGAATCATCAGAGACCAGCTAGCCCCTCATTTTACACATTGGGAAAACTGAGGCATGAAGAGAGAAAGCAATGGCCTCAAGATCACCCAGCCAGCTGCAGTTCAGCTCCTAGCTCCACACAGGAGCTCCAGCCCCAGAAGGATGAATGTCCTCACTTTGATGTGGCGCCTACTCTCTGCTCTCCAGGAAGATGTCCAACCTTGTCTACGAATTTCCCGACTGATACTTGCAACAAGAGCGAAGCCCAACAGGTGTGAAGTCAGTCTTTGAAAAGCTGGAGGCTAATTTGCCCTGGAGCTGTATCTTCTCTTCAGATCCCAACAGTAGCTACATTTTCTGATCTAAAGTGCCTGTCAGTTTCATTCCAAATAAGGTGCACTTGATCTACCGCCTGTGTGAATATTGTTTGCTATTACATCCAGTTTAAAAATCCCATTGAAAAAGTTGATTACAGAAGAAAGGGTTTGATTTGGGAAAATCAAGTGTGTGTGTACGTGCATGTGTGTGCGCATGTATGTGCACGTGTGTGCGTGTGTGTGCATGTGTGTGTGCACATGTGCACATGTCTCCCATTTATTTAATTTTTAAACCAAGAGCAAATTGTCTTTAAAGTCTATCTTCCTCTTAAAAATACTCCAGATAGGCCAGGCACAGTGGCTCACGCCTGTAATCCCAGCACTTTGGGAGGCCGAGGCGAGTGGATCACCTGAGGTTGGGAATTTGAGACCAGCCTGACCAACATGGAGAAACCCCGTCTCTACTAAAAATACAAAAAATTAGCCTGGTGTGGTGGTGCATGCCTGTAATCCCAGCTACTCGGGAGGCTGAGGTAAAAGAATTGCTTGAACCCGGGAGGCAGAGGTTGCGGCGAGTCGAGATTGTGACATTGCACTCCAGTCTGGGCAACAAGAGAGAAACTCCATCTCAAAAACAAACACACAAACAAACGAAACTCCAGATAGCTGCCACTCAGGCACATGCGGAACCTGTGAAATGTGAGTGGTTTATCACTTAATTAAGCCTTTCTCCACTGCTGCGAAGACCTTAGGAAGAGACTCTCCCCTGTGCTGCACCATTGGCGATTTCTCTTTGCAGCCTGAGGTTTGTTTTTGTTCTTCTTTGCAATTCCCTCTGAGAGTCTGGATGGAGCTACTGAACTCAGAGAAACGAGGCCAGGTAGCTGCAGGATTTGACTTCAGATTTATGAATACCTTCAACTAACTGATAATAATAACAGCTGTTATTTCTACAGGGCCTATTATGTGCCAGGTACAGTGCTAGATGCTTTTTTTTGTTTAACTATATCTATAACCCTCACCACAACCCCGGAAAATACATGTTTGTCTTAGCTCCTGCCCTGATTTGATCTATCCACTGCCTGGATGGTTGCAGGCGCTGTCCAACCATCTCCTTGATTCCACTCTCACCAGCTGTGGTCTCATCTCCACTGAGCAGCAGGAGGGAGGCTTTTAGAATGCCCGTGCAACCACTTCCTTTCTTGCTCACACCCTCCATGGCTCCCATCTTCCCCAGGTTAAAGCCAAAGTCCTTCACTGGTCCCCAAGACCCTGTGACCTTTCTGGCCTCACCTCCCTAGCACCTGTCACTCTGCACTTGTGGCTCCGCTGTCTGGGATGTTCTCCCTAGATATTCTCATGGCTCACACCTCTTATGATCAAGTTGACCTCTAGAGGTTAGAGTTAGGCTTGAATGATATTTAAGATTCTGGGTAGGTTTAAGGGCAATGCTCCTGCAACATTTCCTACAAAGCCTGCCTAGGGCAGGAGGCCGTGAATGCTCTCTGGGCATCTGAGGGCATGGGCAGAAACAAGCTACTACAGCAGAACATTTTAAGGACTGATCATTTATCTTAGAAAAAAGTGCTGTTAATTCTTATTCCATTCCATAATATTTGCTTGGATTAAAAAAAAACCCTCCTACCAAATCGTTGAGTAATATTGATGTTTAGGAACATCATGGTTCAAAGAGGTGCTGTGCCTGGGATGCCACCAATTGTAGCAGCAGAGATCTAGGAGTAGGTGAGGTAGGATGAGGCTGAAACTAGAAGTGGCACAGAGGGCCTGTGACAGGTGACCAGCTCCTGTCGGGAGCACTGGCTTTGGTGCAAACAGGAGCCTTGCATGGAGCTCATATTCCACTCTAACCACCCAAGCGTCTTTTAGTCTCAATTTCCTCATCTTTAAAAGCGAGCTCACAATGGGGATTATTCCCAGAGCTGTTGTGAAGAGTCAGTGGAATGATGTGTGCACAGCGGCCAGCACACAGCGCTGCTCACTTAATGCAGCATCATTGCTGTTCAGTCACCAAAGCAGAAGTGAGGGTTGCAATCAACTGTGTCTGCCTGTAAACACTCCCGTCATTCCACAGCAAGCTCCCCGACTTCCAACAACTCTGAACGCAGTGGAAACAGGGCTGAACTTGTCTGGAGTGAATTTTGGTCATTGAGCAAGCAGGGTGGGTAAAAAAGGGTGCTGAGCCTCCTTCTGCTTCTGGTTTGGACAGGGGAAGGCATTGAATCAGCATGACCTGGAAGCCTGTTCCTGGGAGGGAGGGTAGCAGGTGCTGACTGGCATCACTCACGGATGGCAGTGGCTCTAAGTGCCCATGGGGAGAGAGATGTGGAAAAATGCATTGGCAAGGCACCAAAGAAAATTAGCCTTTGGATCATCTGTGGCCCTTGGGACAGAAGTCACTGAACTCTGGTTCACCCATCAGACGTGTCTGGGACATTCAGCATCTTCTCTCTCTTAAGATCATGTGACTCCTTGATTAACAGTAACAGCCATCATTGTTGAGTATCTTTTTCATGTATTTTAATAAATGTCTATGAGTCTCCACTGGGTGCTGGGTACTAGGATGACAATGGTGAACCCCACAAATGACTAAGATGGGCCAACTGGACCCCCTGTCCTGTCGCTGCAGTTGCTGTTGCTGTCATCATGCGAGAGCTTCCTGTCCATACTGTCACTTTCCTGTTGCTTGGTTTCAGGCTCTCTTTTCTCCCCTCATCATCTGCTGGACCGTGGGCTTTTCATATGCTTGGAGCTGGGGCTGGGGGTGTGGGGAGGGAAACAGGCACTTGGAGGACGTGTCCCAGAGCCAGGTAGGGATCTTCTTCCTGTTTCTTCCTCTAAGAAATGACAATAAACTTAAATTAATTCAAGCTCAGCCCATACCTGAAGAAGAAACATAAGCTGGTTAGATTGGTTTTCTCGGTCAGTTTCTCAAGCCTGGTATTAATCTATTCATCAGCTGAGCTCATCAGGAGCAAACATGCTTCTTCAGGAGTTTTCTAACAGGAAATAAATGCCTCATTAAGTTAAACATATTAACCTGAGAACGGTACTGATGTCAGACAGACTAATGAACATCATTATAGGGAATGCGCCACAGTCCTCAGAGGGGCCCCACCCAGCACTGGGGGCTCCTACAGATTGGCTGAGCTACTGCAGGGTGGGGGATCATCAGAGGAGGGAGGGAGATGGAAAAGGGGCTGTTGCTGGAGCTGTGGTCATGGTCAGCCCTGTGAGCTGTGCCCTGATTAATTCTGGCATCTTTGAATGTCTGCAAAGGGCACAGGGCCAGAGGAGGAGCCCCGTGTGCCTCACTGTTGCAGTCCAAGGGGGTTGGGAGGAAGCTGAGTGCAGCCTCTGAAACAGCCGGGAGGGCAGGAGGGCTGAGTCGCGCATCAGTATCCCCGGTTCTGGTTCCAGGCCTTCTCCATGTAGTGCAGGAGGCTTAGTTCCAGCCCCTCTCTGGCAGGCCGCTATCTGCACTGGGCACTTTCACAAGCATCGAACTCAGCTACCCTTGCAGAAACCCAGGCAGACAGGGGTTTATGGCCCGGGGTTGTGGATGAGGAAACAGAGGCTGAGAGGAGTTAAGTGACTTGCCCAAGGTCACCCGGCTTGTGGGTGGGAGAGACACAGGCCCAGGTTGGCCAAACCCTGGTGCAGGATTCCCCCACAAGGCCCCGCTGCCTGCTTCCTGGTGCTCTGTCTTCTGACCCCTCCTCCAGGACTCTGGAGCATCTTTATGAGGGCTATGTGGGGAGGGGCTCTCTTCGCCATCACACAGGAGCCAGGGGGTAGACCCCACAGGGCTGAGGAACAAGGGAAACCCTAACTTACATATGGCTCAGGAAGCCCTGGTCATGAGCCCTGGGCCGTCACTGCTTTAGTCTCCGTTTTTTCATCAACAAAATGGGCTGAGTCTCGCCACCCCACAGACTTGTTGTGAGGATCAAATGAGCTGATGAAGGCACAGTTCTCCACACACAGCAGGTGCTCAGGACGCACTGGTCCCTCCCACACTGCACTGCATCCTGGCCGAACCAACCCCGGGATGGTCACTGAGGAGAGGTTGAATGGGGCCAGGTGGAACATGAAGGAGTGGACCCCCTTCCTGAGGTCTAGCCCAGCAGCCAGGGCAGTCCCAGATCCCACAGTCCACTCACATTCATTGAGGACTCAACCTGTTCCAGGTACCATAGGGCATAGAGATGACCACGGCATGGATTTCACATCCCAGTGGGGAAAATGACCCTGGGGAACTGGGCACAGTCATAGGATGGGGCCAGAGTCACTGAGAATAGCACAGAGAGAATCTGGATATGGTGTGGAGGAGGTGTTGGGGACAAACCAGCCTCCTCCCGGGGACAGACACTGAGGACTCTGTGTAAAGGGCCAGAACTCAGGCCTTGCTGGAAGGCATTTGTTTTCCCTGAAAATGACAAGCATCTGGAAAATTGCTGCTGGCCCCTCTCCCTGATGTGACTTTCAGGCAGGTTGTGTCTCATGGGTGGGAGGCATGAAGACCCATGATTTCTCTTTCCAGCCTTGCATGCAGACAGGCAGGCCCTGCCACCCTCTGTCAGTAGAAGCTGGAGGGGCCGGGCACAGTCCTGCGGTGGCTACTGCAATTCAGAGCTGGTGTTTCTAGCCCAGCTGCTCATTTCTGAGTGTGGCTTCTCCTCACTGTGAGCACCTGCTCTTTCGTAAGGTGGGCACTGAGTATTCTGGCTGAGCATGGAGGCTGCAATTTCATTGCAGGTTGGAGGACTTCACATGGAGAATGACACAAATTCTGGGTAAAATGCTACATGGAATTCTGTTGCAGTTACTTAATTAATTCTCCCATCTCCTGGAAGTTCTTTGGTGGCAGTCCTGTGTCTATTTTACTTACTGTCTTTTCCTCCATGCCTGACACATGCAATGGCACACTTTAAATGTTTGTTGAGTGGTTGAAGAAAGGAGGCACTGAAAGCAGGAAATGGGTCCCAGCAACTCCATTAAAATTTCTCTAGGCACGGGAGAAACACCTGTGGAATTTTAGGAAAAAAGATGGTGATAAAGAGAGGAGTGAGAAGGGTCAAGATGCTTGATGAAATACTGCAAGGCAGTTGAGCCAAACAGTTTTGTGGTGAGAGAGCTATGGTGTATCAGCCAGCTCCTGCTGCATAACAAACCACCACAAAATTACTGGCTTAATTAACAAGCATTTATTGAGCTCAGGGGTGTGTATGTAAGCTGGGTACTTCTGCTGATCTGGGGTGGGTTTGGTTGATCTTGGATGGATATACTCCTGCATCTGCAATCAGCTTGTGGATTGGCTGGGGGATGGCTGGCTTGGCGTGGTCTCAGGGGAGTTGACTCATTTCTGTTTCATGTGATCTCATCTGAGTGCAGGCCAGCCCAGACACATCTTCATGTTCAAAAGAGAGGGTGAAAGCACATAAGGTGTTTTGAGGCATAGGTGGGTATCTTGACTGTATATTATCATTTCTGTATTATTGATGCTCTGGCATTTGGGGCCTTGATCCTGGAGACACCGCCCCTAGTAGGGCTAGTTATTCTCTAGAGATAGCAAAGGACTCTCTGGAGAGCACATCTTTGATATTCAAACCAACTGATCGAGAGCCCACGTCCCCAACCACCTCCTTTATCTAACTCTCCCATACTAAGCCAATATTCTCCCTGCCCTGCTGTAAATCACCCCAGGTCCAGGTAGTGGACATCTAGGGACCATCCTTATGGGGCAAAGTTCACTCAAGTTATCCAACCACCCAACTGTAAGCTTACTCAGCAACCTACCCTGCCTCGCCCATTCCTGCCCATGAGAGCCCCAATGAATGCTCTGGGTCATTTGATTTCCTCTTCTCCCCCTGCCTCCTGACTTACCCTGCTGCTTCCCTGCATGGCATGCTATGCCTCTTGTTTCCAGGAATCTATGAGAATAAACATTTTCCTTCATGACCATCATTTCTATATCTATGTGTCTTGTAAATACCTGATTAAAACAAATCCTGGGTACATTTTAAAATAGCTGAGAACTGGCACATCAGTTTTGCCATATGTTATGGATAAAAGCAAGTCACAGGGCCAACCCAGATTTAAGAGTTGGGGAAATAGACCTCACCGCTTGATAGCAAGAACAGCAAAGTCACGTTTCAAAGGACTGGATAGAGATACAAATTGAGAAGCATGGTGGCTGTTTTCCAATCAATCTTTCATTTTTTAACATCCTATTATTCACTATTTTTATTCTTGATAAAAAACTGCCAGGAAGCTAGAGGTAGAAGTGAAATTCTGCCAACTGAGAAGAAGCACTTATGAAAAACCAACAGCAAACATCATACTTAATGGAGAAAGACTGAATATTCTTCCCCTAAAATCAGGAACAAGGCAAGGACATCTGCTCTTCCACTTCTACTAAACATTTTACTTAAAGTGCCAACCAGTGAAATACAGAATGAAAAAGAAATTAAAAGCATCCATGTTGGAAACTAATAAATAAAGCCTTTTAGTTGAAGATAACATGATAGAGCTAAGTGAGTTTAGCAAAGTTTCAGGATACAAGATCTATATAGAACAGTCAATTGTATTTCCAAATTCTAATAGCACAACAATCAGTGATTGAAACCAAAGTTACCATTTAAAACAGCATCACAAAATATAAAATACTTAGAGATAAATCCGAAAAAGATGTGCAAGACCCATACACTCTGAATGAAAAACATTACTGAGATAAAGAAGACCCAAATGAATGGAGAAATACGTATTATCCATGGGCCGCATGATTTAATATTGATAAAATGGTCAATTCTCCCCACATTGATAACTAGATTCAAGTCAATCCCAACTGAAAGTCCAAGAGGTTTTTGATTTACCAGCTGAAATTTACAAACTCCTTAAAAAATTCATATGGAAATGCAAAAGACTTGAATAAAAAATAAAAAACTTTGAAAAAGAGAACAAAATATAGTTGGCATCATCAAAACAAGGTGGTATTGGCATAAATGTGAACAAAAAGATTTATATGGAACAGAATAGAGTGTTCAGAAGTAGACCACACATGTAAGAACAACTGATTTCTGACAAAAGTGCAAAGGCCATTTGCGGAGAGCTATTTCAACAAATGATGCTGGCACAATTGGATGTTCATATGCGGAAAAGGAGAGCTTTCATTCATACCTTACACGGTATAAAAATGTAAAGTGGATCATAGACTTAAAAATAAATCCTAAAATTATGAAACTTAAGAAGAAAACAGAGGAGAAAATCTTTGTTACCTTGAATTAGTCAAGGATTTCTTAAATACGACACCCAGAGCATGACTCATAAAACATTGATAAATTGGGTTTTATAAAAATTATATGCTAAGACAATTAAAATACAAGCCATAGACTGGGAGAATATTCTCAAAGCATATATCTGATAAAATATTTATATCTAGGGTGTGTAAATAACTCCCAAAGCAAGCCACCAACAAAAAATAGGCAAAGGATTTGAACACGTCACCCAAGAAGATAATGTGAATGGCAAATGAGGACATGAAGAGATGTTGGACATCTTTAGTCATTAGGAAACATACATTAAGAACCACAGTGAGATATCACTACACGTCTGAGGTGTCAGAATGGCTAAAATTAAAAAGATCATGTCAAGTTCTGTCCAGGATGTGGAGGAACTGGAACTCTCATGAACTGCTGGTGGGAGGGTAAAATGGTCCAACAACTTCAGAAGACAGTTTGACAATTTCTTTTTTTAAATTATACTTTAAGTTCTGGGTTACATGTGCAGAACGTGCAGTTTTGTTACATAGGTATACACGTGCCCTGGTGGTTTGTTGCACCCATCTGTAGCAGGACGAGCCACAGACAAAACCTCTCAGACACCGAGTTGTAAAAGAAAGGGCTTTATTCAGCTGGGAGCATCGGCAAGCTACTGCCTTAAAATCTGAACTCCCCAAGTGCACAATTTCTGACCCTTTTAAGGGCTCACAACACTAAAGATTTCACATGAAAGGGTCATGATTGATTTGAGCAAGCAGGGTGTACGTGACAGGGTCTGCATGCACCAGTGGTCAGAGTGAAACAGAACAGGGCAGGGAGTTTCACGATGTTCTTCCATACAATGTCTGGAATCTATGAGTAACATTGGTTTCTAAGTTATTAGTTGATTTTTAACTACTGGATTTAGGCCAGGCAGGCCCAGGCCTGGTTGCCTATCTTTGGTTTTACGTCCTTGTTTTTTCTTAAAACAGGTACTGAGTATAAAACAATATGAGAGGGTGTCTCTCTTTCCTCACATTAACCCTTAACCTACATTAGGTATTTCTCCTAATGCTATCCCTCCCCTACCCCCCACCCCCCAACAAGCCCTGGTGTGTGATGTTCCCCTCTGTGTGTCCATGTCTTCTCATTGTTCAACTCCCACTTATGAGTGAGAACGTGCGGTGTTTGGTTTTCTGATCTTGTGATAGTTTGTTGAGAATGATGGTTTCCAGCTTTATCCGTGTAAAGGACATGAATGCATCATTTTTTATGGCTGCATAGTATTCCACCTTTTCTTAATCCAGTCTATCACTGATGGACATTTGGGTTGGTTCCAAGTCTTTGCTATTGTGGAACAGTGCTGCAATAAACACATATGTGCGTGTGTCTTTATCGTAGAATAATTTATAATCCTTTGGATATATGCCCAGTAATGGGATGGCTGGGTCAAATGGTATTTCCAGTTCCAGATCCTTCAGGAGTTCCCACACCATCTTCCACAATGGTAGGACTAATTTACACTCCCACCAACAATGTAAAAGTGTTCCTATTTTTTTCTGCAACCTCTCCAGCATCTGTTGTTTCCTGACTTTTTAATGATCGCCATTCTTAAAAAGTTAAACATCTACCGTATAATGCAGCCTTTCCACTTGTTGTTATTTATGAGAAAGATTCATAACAATGTTAACTATAGTAGTCCCAAACTGAGACAACCCACATGTCCACCCTTAGGCAAATGGATGAACACATTTGACATATAAATACAATGGGATGCTACTTAGCAATAGAATAACTATTGTTACATGCAGTGACATGGATGAATTTCAAAATAGTTGCACTGAAGCCACACATAAAGGACTACATTTTGGTATGATTCCAATTACATAAAATTCTAGGAAATGCACACTGTAGCGACAGAAAGCAGATCCACAGTTATCTGGGGATGGAGATGTGAATGTGGAAAGGCAGGGAGGACAGGAGGGAGGAATGAGGAAGGAGCATACGGAGACTTTCAGGGTGATGGATGAAGTTACTATCTTGATGTGGCGATGGTTTCAAGGATGTATATTTACATCAAGACATATAGCCAATTATACATTTTAAATACAAGCGATTTATTTCAAGTCAGTTGTATCTCAATAAAATGGTTAAAAAATTCTTGTTATTCAGATCGCCTATTACAGTTCAGGGGGAACATTTCTGACAGGAATCAGGGGAATGGGTTGGGGAATAAAGGAAAATTTACCCAATCGTCCATGACTAACCCCATGTCTGGGCAGATGGCTCCCCATTCAGGAAGGGTCAGCAAAAAAACAAAAACAAAAGCAAAACAAAAACAAAAGCAAAACAAAAGCAAAAGCAAAACAAAAACAAAAGCAAAACAAAAACAAAAGCAAAACAAAAACAAAAGCAAAACAAAAACAAAAGCAAAACAAAAACAAAAGCAAAACAAAAACAAAAGCAAAACAAAAACAAAAGCAAAACAAAAACAAAAGCAAAACAAAAACAAAAGCAAAACAAAAACAAAAGCAAAACAAAAACAAAAGCAAAACAAAAACAAAAGAGGGAAACTTGACCCAGGGCCCTGCTGGGGACTTGGGACAGACAGAGGTCTCAGTTAGGCCCTACCCTGGGCAGACCTTCCCTGGGAAGTTGCCTCAGAAAGCTCAAAAGAGAGAGAGGAGCTTGGTTGGAGGGGCTGTTTAATGAGGAATGCCAAAGGAATGGGATTGTAGAACCTGGGGACAGAAAATCTCTGGAAGGATGAGAGTTACCTTCAAACACATGTGCTGCCATGTGGAATATGAAGTAGATGCCCTCAATGTGGCCTGAAGGAAGGATTTTCCAAGTCAAAGCTGTCCCGAGATGGAATGCGCTGTCTTGAGAGGTAGTGAGCTTCCCATCCTTAGGGGTATACAACCAGGAGGTGAGAGAGGCATATTAGTGAAGTGCTCAGGCTTTGGCATCAGACAGATTTGGATTTGAATTGCAACTTGGGTGGTTCAGGGTAAAGGACTTCCCCTGTCTGAGCCTCAGTTTCCTCATCTGTAAAGTGGGATCATAGTACCATCTAATCCACTGGATTATCAGGAGGCCTAAACGAAGTCAACCCCATCATTTATCTCGGATGATTAGCAGTGTGTCCCTGCCTCTCCTTGCTCTCCCCCAGTCCCTTCCTCCAGAGATGATCTCTGTCGAGTCACAATCTCCCCCCGGCCTTCTTTGCACAGTGAGCTGTGGCATTGAGGTGGCGTTCTGGGTTTCCTGCTTGTGCTGCCCACACGTGTGTGAGGATGGTTGACTCACCCTTCCATGGGCTCCTGGATGCACAGATTCAGTCTTTCAGAGGAGCAGAGATCCCTTTCCAGGAGTGATCTGGGCGTGCCTCCTCCACCCACTGCACAGGGCTGGCTAGTTGCCCTCTTAATGATCTTCCTTGGTCTCAAAAAAAATGAAGTTTAATTTTAGGCAGAGAAAAAGAAAAAGCTCATAACCTGTGTGGTGTAAATGTCGCTTCAGGGCTCCCGGCAGAGCCGCCCACTCAGTTTGATCATTGCTTGGGCTTACTCAGAGGCTCCCTCTGTGAGTGATTGGCCACTTAGCCCTTGTTAATGGATCTAACTACCACAGACTTTAAGTGTTTTCTTGGAATTGATCTTTCCTTGAAAAGTATGCTTTGGAGACGGTGAAATAACCATCACAGAGCCTTAAAAGAGTTACACTTTATCAAACAAAGAAAAACAATGCACTTGAAACACGTGCTGCAAGGGAAAGGGAGGGCTGTCTCACATAAGACGGGAGGGCAAGCGGCCATGTGTGGTGTGCCTCTGCACTCCTGTCTTACAGCAAGTGCCTGCACTTGCGTTCTCCGGGGGCTGTTAGTTCCGGATCATTTTCTCTGCTGTGTGATGTGGCATTTCCTGCTCTTATTCTTACCCCAGCTCTGCTGTTCTCTGGGTCATTCTCCCACTGCTGGAGGTGGGGGGGTGATCGCTTTGCCTGGTGAAGGGAGGTGGAGAAGGGTCCCACACTCTCCTTTAATTACTCCACCTCCTCTGCTTCCCCATGCCGGGCCCTATGTGGAGAAACAAGCTCCAGAGACCCTGGGCAAAAGGGGGTGCAGGAGCCCCAGTCTTCACCAGCGATTAGAGAAGGGAGACGAGGCCCCTGCTCACCCATTCCCCACAGAAGGGGCCTGAGGAGGGGGCTCAGTTCATCTGAATACCCAGTTGTCAAATGTTTACCGAGAGCCAGCACTGCAGATTCAGGAAGGGCTGGTGCCCAGGGGACAGAGGCAGGCTGCCCACAGGATCTGCAACAGTCTCTAAGAACAAAGTTGTGCATAGAACACTCGGGTCTCAGAACCAGCAAACTCGACCCTCCCATGACCAACACAACACAGCCCTGCCCGAGACAAGGGCATCCCCACGCTACTGCCAGGTCATGTGGGTCCGTCATGGCCATGGCCCGCCTCAGCCCAACCCAACCCTGCAGGTGGAGAGTGGGCTCAGGTGCGGCTTCTGTGCCGTGACCCGGCCATCAGCTCTGCTCTGTGGTTGGTGTGGGCTTACTGAACCCTATCCACATGGAGAATCAAGTGGGCAGATGAGAGTTGGAACCCAGTGGAAGGGTAGGGGCAGGGGCAAGGTTGGTGTGGCATGAAGGTCAGGAACACAGCTGAAGACAGAGGGGACAGCCCTAGAAAACTAATGTCACGTATTCTGGAGTATCAGAGCTGGATGACCTCAACATACACCCCAGTGGTCGGCTTGACAGGTAGGGCCACAGCGGGGAGACCCGAGACCTGCTAGCATCTGAGCATCAAGGCGGTGCTGGGGTAAGGGGAGGGCCCAGCAGCGAGTGCAGGTGGCAGCTGTGACATAGAGTCACATGGGCCAGCTTTGTAGTGAGGAGAGAGACCTCCCCCACGGAAGGGGCTGGGGTCCCAGGGTGGCCCACAGGGGCTCTGGAAAGGGCTGCGGTGCCAAGCAGGAAAATTGGGTGGGCAGCAGTTGTATGTTGAAGGGTGAGGAGTGGGTCCAGAGAAGGGTGTTTGGTTTCAGGTGTAGCCAGGGCTCAGGGCTCCCCTCTGGCTGCTGCATTCCCAACCTGGGCTGCACAGTGAATTCCAGACCCTGCCAGTAGCAGGAAGTGAGCTGCTCATAGACTTCCTGCAGTGGCCTAGGTCTGGATCAGAGAGAGACCGAGATGGAGATGGAGCCCTGTTTATGGCTCATCTTCCTGAAGCTGGTGCGTTGGAGCCACGATCTCACTGAATCGTGCCAAACTTCCTCAGGGAGAAGAGGTGGAACTGTGCCAGGCAAGGCAGAGGCCCAGGGAGGCGGCCCAACAAGTCAGCGTGGAGGAGGACGACCTGGGGAGAGGAGGCTGAGCCTCCAGGGCTCCTGGGACCTGGACACACCTACCCTGGGCTCTCGTTCAAGGCCAGCTCTGATGCAGGGGGGATGGTTGGGCCCTGAGAGCTACTGCTGCTGCTGCGCAGCCCACACATTGAGCAGCAGGGGCTGAGAGAGGTCATCTTTTATTTCACAGCATTTATTTCACAAGTATTTCTTGAGGGCTCACTATGCTGGGGGTGCTGGGACACAGTGGGGTGCAAGACAGGCTTGGCTCTGCCCCATGGAGCTCATATTCTAGCTGAGTGCACAGACAGGAGCAAGCCAGTGGTCATACTGGTGTGAGTATGTGTGTGAGTGTATGTGTGTGTGTGCGTGTATATATATATATATATATATATACATATACACATCATATATATATATACGATTTTAGGTTTTTTTTTCTTTTTTTCTTTTTTTTTCAGTTTATGGAGGGGAAACTGAGTTCTAGAAAGGGAAAGGAGGTATTTTTTCCCACTTTCCAGATGAGAAAGCTGGGACTCAGAGAGGTTAAGTAACTCGCCTGAATGACACAGATGGTGAGTGGCAGAGAAGAGTGCAGACCTGTGAGTGAGCACAGTGCTTCCCGGGCTCCGCTGCCACAAGGGCGGTTGTTACACTCCCCTGTCCACCCCAGGTGATGCTACAGAGAGAGCCTTTATGTGAAGCGATCTCTCCTCACAACTGAACTCTTCTTTCCAGTGTGTGTGGGAAGCGCGAAAAGGGAGGAGAATGGGCAGGTCTAGTTGGGGGCGGATCTGAGGCTGGTCTTAGGGGTGCATCTTGCAGGGCCAAGTTCAGAGGACAGTTCCCATCCAGGGCAGGCCATAGCACTGGGCCTGGAGGGTTGCTCCACAGTGGGACCCAAGGGGAAGCTGAGACCCAGGCCCAGGAAGCCTGAGTCCCTCAGTTAAGGCAGAGGGATGTTATGTGCGGAGCAGTGCCTGGTTAGGGGCAGGGGTCCTGAGAGATGCCTGAACACCCCATTGTGTCCCTTGGTGTCCTCTGGGACTGGCAGTGCCCAGGCCAGACTGGGTGTGGCTGGGTCTCCTAGCTAAAGGAGGCCATGGTGCCGCTTCTCTCCTGCACTCTGGAGCTGCTATTGGCTGTCTGCTGATCTCCCTGTCCCTGATCCACTCCATTCTTAGCTGTTAGGTCCAGGGCTCTGGATTTACCCCTCTTCTCTGTGGAATGCTGGTGTAACCCTCCTCTGCCTGCCACTATGCTGGTCCCAGCACCTGCGGGACAGGGAGATGCACCATGTTAGGGCGGCTGTTTAGCCCTGATGGAGGCTAAGGCGTGTTACTGCAGGGGTTGCAGCGGGCTCTCCATTTGCATCCAGGGAGGCAGGATGCCTTCAATTATCAGCAGCAGGTCTTTCGTGTTTATCTCCTGGATTGAGTCTTTTCTTGAAGATAATAATTAAAGCAGGTACATTAAGGAAGTAAGCCCTGGGGACCTGGGAGTACGGCGTAGACCAAGGATGAGGGGCTTGACCACCAGCGCAGGAGATGCTGAAGAATGGAGGCCTCTGTGAGTCCAAAAGCTTCCTTCACTACAGGGAGAAGGGGGCCCCAGTCTGTGCTTTCCTCTGATAGGTGTTGAGGGGAGCGTGGTGGAGGGCAGGGGAGGGTGCCCTGGAGGAGCAGTCAGGCCCACAGGGCTTGCAGTCCTGGCTCCACCACTTCCCTACTGTGTGACTGTGGACAAGCTGCCTCCCCTCTCTGGGCCCTTTCCTCATCTGTAGTTGAGGACAGTGCTTCCATCAGCCCCTTCCTCCCAGGGTGGTTGTGGAGATGAGCCCTCCAAGTGGCACAAGTGGACACCAGCAGCACGTGGCAGTGAGTGCAGTGATTGGGGCAGGGGCTGGAGGCAGTCACCGGCCTGGGATTTAGACCCCAGCTGTGAGCTCAGGAAAGTTCCTCAACTTCTCAATGTCTCAGCTCCCTCGGCTGAAAAATGGGTTACTACCAGTTCTTTCCTTAGTGAGTGGTCATGACAATGACTGATGGGGTGCAGCACTCCCACTACACACACACACACACACACACACACACACACACACATACACACACAGCCCCAGCCAACAGGGGGTGGGCTCCCTGGTTTTCCCATGGGTGCAAACCCAGGGTTCATCCATGTTCGTGCTCTGCGTAGACACTGACCTGACCCCGGCTGCCGGTCTACAGAGCCCAGTCCCACTCTGCTTTGCTCTCTTTGCTTTGCCTACTAAAATCGTTTACTCCCCTTTCTCGACAGTGGCCCACCGTAGGGAGGATGCTTGTGCCTGGAGTCTGGACTACATTTTCTGAAAGAAAGATTGTTATTCATGGTTATTAGCAGTACAAGCCATTAGAGCTTTTTGACTGACTAACCCCAGTCTACAGCAGAGTTTTACGAAAAGATATATTCTGAATTGCAAAGATCTTTAGGAACACAATACTCCTAAATTATTGGAGAAGCAATGAATATCCATCGTGTACCTCGTGGGTGTTGGGCAGGCTAAGGTCTTTGCATATGTTAATGCACTTTCCGCAGTGACCCAGTAAGATTGGTGGTGTTTAGTGTTATTTATTGTTTTCTCCCCTGGCGTATATTTATTTCATTATTTAAATTAACATTTTTATTCTGAGATAACTGTAGAGTCTTATGAAGTTGTATGAGTGACACAGAGGTCATTCCCTGCTCTTCCCCACTAAGTACAACCATCAGATCTGGAAGTAACACAGGAGACTCCCAGAGGAAAAGAGGAATGTGACTGGTTAAGGACCCCAGGACTGGAGGAACAATATAGTAGCGGGCATCTCAGACCCCTCACCCACTCAGGAGACCCAGGCCCAGAGTTTCTCTACTGCCCCCACCAGAAGGTGGCCCAAGTAGGCTTCTTCCTCCCCACTGGATTTAATGAAAGCTCCACCCATGACACCAGCAAGGAAGCACCCAGCTCAGGAAGTGCTCCTCATCCCTGTGGGAGAATTTAAAAGTTTAATTTAAAAAAGAGAAAAGAAGGAAAACAGAGAGATTTTGTGTACCCTTGACCCAGTTTCCACCTATGGTAACATCTTTTAAAACTATAGGACAAATTACAACCAGAATTCTGACCCTGGTACAACCCACCCATCTTACTCAGATTTCCAGTTTTTACCTGGAAAGAGAGAGAGAGAGAGAGAGAGAGAGAGAGAGAGAGAGAGAGAGAGAGTGTGTATTTAGTGTTATACAATTTAACACCTGGGTTGGTTTGGTTATCCATCACTACAGTCAATATTCAGAATAGTTCCATCATCAGTATACCCTCCTGTTGTGCCTTTAAAATCACCCCTCCCAACCCCCACTGCCTACTTCTCCCCTATTCTAAGCCTTGGCAGCCTGTTCTCCATTTCAAACTCTGAGCAGACAAGGTATGGGAAGGGCAGTCCAGACCAGGGGGAGGTCACATGCAAGGTCTGGGCCACAAAAAGGCCCAGTTACTGGATGGTGAAGAGAAGGGACTGGATTCCCAGCCTCAAGGAGCTTTACAGAAAAGCTACCAACTTGGGAGCAAGGAAGAGAAATCAGCATGGGTACTGTACAGACGCATGTCATTATGGACTTCATCCCACTCTCACCATGTCCTTCGAGCCCTCGTCTTTGGCAATCCAGAGGTGAGGTTGCTTGTATTCCTCTCACTACAGCAGCTGCACGGGCTTCTGTTTGTGGATCACTCCTTTCCCTACTCTGTCTATGTGGCTGCACCCATAGCTCAGCAGTGGGCTGTGGGACTGATGCTTAAACTAACCCGTGCAATATATCTTTCTAGCACAGTCATCAGCTCAGAGAGGGCAATGATCCAGGGAACCACCGAGATCCAATGGACATTTATCAGGCCTCCTGTGGAAGACACTCTTGCTCTTCATCACCTGGAAGTTCATGGTCCACAGCTGTTGCCATCATCTTAGGTGCAGCCTAAGAATGAAGACAATGTGTGAAGGAGAAATGGAGAAAAGCCAGGTCTTGACAACATCACCAAGAGACCCCTTCAAGCCATTTCTGGAATCAACTCTTTCTGAAAGTTTCCTTTACATGAATCAATGGAGTCCCTTTGGCTTAAATCAGTTTGGGTTGAGTTTTCTGACACGTGCAACAGCGAAGAAACAACTGGTTCACAGACCCACAAAAATCTGCAAAGCAGAAAAAGGGCTTTGCAGAAGGATGCAGGGGACCCCTCAGATCCCAAGTGTAGAAAGTACAGCCAGGTGTCCTGGGGTCTAGGAGTCACCCAACAGTGACCCTCCCCATTTCTCTCTGGGTCTTCCCCTGTCTCCCATACTGGATCTGTGGCTAATCCATGTCTATTTCCCTTTGGTCTTCTTCCCCCTCACTGTAGACTGGCCTCTCTGCTCACTTCCGACCCACCATGGCCTTACCAAGATGGTGGCCTCTAACCCAGAACCACGTGCTCTTCCTTCTGGCTCCCACAGCTTTGTGACTGTCTCTATGTTCCAAATGGAGATTCTCTGGAGAGAAAATTGGATAATGTGGCCAGTGTGGGTCAGGTGTCCTCAATACTATATAAGCTAAGGGTTGGTACGTGGGGAGGAGCAACTTAGCAAGGTTGTAGGCTAAGCAGGGAGGAATGGAGAAAATAAACAGGAGAAAACAATCAACATTTCTAAAAAGATGAGAACTGCAGTTTGTATTCTTTAGATAAGAAAGTGAAGCTCAAAGAGGTTCAAGATCCTACAGCGAACAAGCTGCAACATCATGACTTATATCCGAGGGTCAGCTGGACTCCAACCTCCAACACCCAGTGCCCATCCCCCTTGCTTTTTTTTCTCTTCTTCCCATCCATTCCTTTCACCTGCCACTTCCTGCGGGGCCAATCCAGGCAGGAAACGGGGAAAAACTGACCTCCCTGGAGGAGAGATCATGGGAGCAGCTTCTGGGCTTAAAGTGGTGAAGACCCACCTTTGGCCCCTCAGTAGAGGCCCAGACCTTGCATGTGACCTTCCTCTGGTCTGCAGATTCTCACAGAGCCATGCACCTGAAGCAGAGCTTTCCTTTCAGAGAAGGCCTGAGGAAGTCAGCACTCAAGAATCCACGCTTCATTATTCACACAGGTAAGAGTTTAATTAAAATTTCATGACAGTCATTGTGTTTTACCTAAATGGCTAACTGATGGCCTTGCATTTCTGCCTGGGTTCAGCAGTCATACCACTGCAATTTTCATCTGAAACCTTTCCACCTCCATAAATCATTTTGGATAACAAGCCATTTTGTAATTGCCACAAAGTTCAAAGTGGAGCAGGCTTCTCTGCAGACCCAATGCCCCAGTGACTGTCGCTTGAACAAGTCCCTCTTGGGAGCAGGACTGGGGTTTCACCCAGTGTCTGCCAGTCAGATAGTCACGACCTCCCGTTCCAGGAGATAATCTCAGACATTTGCCTGGTGGGATCAATGGGATGTTTTCAGGTAAACATCAGCCAGGAAGGATTTGAAAGGGAGATTCCAGGCGGTTGTCCCTGGAGGTTACTGGAAACCACATCTCCACAGACAGGGGCAGTGGGAAGGAGGAAGGTATGGGTGTTCCCTTCTCCTCTGACCCTTCAGGTTCCTTAGGGGCAGGTGAGTGACCTTCGGGCAGTGGCTTCACCTCTCAATGCCTTAGTTTCCCCACCTGGAAGGCAGAGCAGATGAACCCTCCTGACAGGGTGGTTGTGAGGCCATGGGGTGGGCCTGTGGGCAGCTCTCAGCATGGTTCCTGGCAGCAGGTGCTCAAATCGTCAGTGCTGGTGGCTCGAGTTGTGTGCACAGATGACTGGGGTGATGTGTGATGTGGTGCCCTGGCTTCCAGCCCTCACCTGCCCCACTACTGACCATCTGAGGAGGCCTCGGGCACTCCAGAGCAGCCGGAGAGTGGGTCGACATTGAGATGGCCCAGAGGTGAGACTCAGAGATGCGGGCAAGGGACTTTCCTGCCCAAACAGACAAGATAGTTGTGAGGCAGCCCCCGCCACCGCTGATAGGAAGGAACGCTCAGCATTTAGAGAGTCAGGGACAAGTGAGCGATGATCAGAGGGTCAGGCCAGGTGTTACAGCAACAAAGCAGACAGAGCACTGTGTGGCTTCAGGCAGGCTAAGCTCCACCCACTATGGGGGCTGAGGGCAGGCGAGTAGGGTGGATCCTGATTAGGGATGAAGGGAGCATCCCTAAGATGGGAGAAAAAGGACAGAGCCCGAGCTCAGAGCCCAGTCAGTCAGGTCCTGGGAATGAGACTGCAGCAGCTCCTGCAATTCCCTTCTGTATTTGCATTCACCATTGTAGGACTCACTGATGGAAGAACTGAGCAGACTTGCTGGTAACTGGAGATGTTCAGTGTGGTGTGGACTTTGGGAGACAGGAAGGATGCTATGGGAGGGGCTGCTTAGGACTGCCTCTATTGAGCATCATAAAGAAGGGAAGGAGAACCCATGGGGGATTCTTGGGGAGGACATAGATCTATCTTTGGAGAATAAGACAGCAGAGTTAAAGGAACTACTGGACTCAATTGGGAGATCTGGATTCTGAGCCCAGCTCTGTCTCTAAACAACTGTGTGACCTGGGGCAAATCACTTGCCCTCTCTGTACTTAGTCTGCACATCTACAGAACAAAGTCACTTCTGAAACCCCTACCCTGATTAGGCCTTGACTCCACAGGGTTCTGTGTGATGCCTGCTGTACCAACCCCCACCCCACCCAATTCTCCTAAAATCTGCCTAGTGGCTTCCCAGCACAAACTGCCTTCTTCCAGAAGGCAAGTCAGCACCAGGAACCCACAGTGCTGACTTGGCAGTCCTCCAGGTCACTGTGTGATGCTGGGTCTGGTGGTGACAGGGCTGCTCGGTTCATTAGAGTCTAGGGCTAATGTGTCCTCACCCTTGGAGGTGCCATTACTGGGTAGTTTTGGCAGCCTTCTCTGTGGGAAAGGAGAAAATGGGGGAGAATGGGCAGGGAGAGATGAATCTCACACCTAGAGAGAAGAGGCAGAGACAGCAAAGTTTTGTGCTGGTCTCAGCTTGGAGACATAGGTGCTGGAGGGGAGACAGCCATAAGTCTCTTTTATGTAATAGGAAACTCAGCTCAGTCCAGCTTGAACTCAGAAGGGAGTTAATGGCTTTATGCCACTGAAAAGCTCAGGGATGGATGGCAGGGCCTTGTCACAGGGACTCAAATGATGAATCCCACCAGCACCTTCTCCATATTTTAAAAAATCTCTCCCTCATGTGAGGCCATATTCAGATCTCCCTTCTTGGTGGCCAGATGATTTCCATCCAGACTAGAGTCCAGCAGAGAAGAAAGATCTTTTCTTCCCAGTAGTTGATCAAAGGTCCTAGCTGATTCCCCTTGGTTACACACTCAACCCAGAACCAATCTGGATGGCCAGAGAGAGGGAATACGGTGGTTGGCTTGATCCAATCAGGGATCATCCTGGAATCTGGAGGTAGGATTAATGCTGCTTAGGTTCAGGGATGGGCTGAGAGTAGCAGGGGGGAAATTCTGGGCATAGCTTTCCTAGTAAAAGGGTGCAAAGGTACTTGGTGGCAAAAGCCCACAGATATCCTCTTCTGGGCTCGGGGTGAAGGTCATGAGAAGCAAATTTTTAAATAAAACCAAGAAGGAGAGGAGAAGAAAATCCTAATGTCCATGAAGCATGACTGATTTCATTTCATCTTACCAATAATCCAAAAAGATTGCAACTACTATTGACCTAAATCTAGAATCCTATATTTTAGTGCTGGAAGGACCTTCAAAACACCTGATCTGACACCCTCATGTTTATAAATAACACAAGAAAAATGCAGAGAGGTTAAATGACCATCTCAAGGCCACAACAGGTGAAATACCCAGGTCTTCCCAGAGAAAGCTCATCTCAGTAAGCATCCACCTGCTCAGAGCTGCTGTAGAATTACAGTGAACTCTCTGCAAGAAGAATCTCTCCCTTGCTCAAACCAGGCAGGGTAGCCTGTGGATCAGAGTCCACTTTGCCCTGGGCTTGGGGAAAAGGAGGTCCCTCACCATCTCTCTGGCTCCTCCTACCCCCTCCCCTGCATGAGCAGCTTCTATCTTAGTAGATGCATCCAGCTGGACCCAGCCGGAGACCTCTCTCTGAAGATCTTGTGGCTCTTCACACCTCACATTCCTGATTGCACAGATGATCACAGCCTCTGCCATTCCTACTTCACCTCCCTGTGGGTCTGTGAAATTAGAAAAGTTAATCCCAAGAGTATGAGAAATGATGAAGCTCTTCACAGTCATCTAGTCAAAACCTTGTATTTTATAGGAGGGAAGACTGTGGCTCAGAAGGAAAGTACACTGCAAGACAGGCAGAGTATCCCAGGTGGAAGGTCTCCTGGCTCCCACTCTACTGCTCTCCCACCACACCACTGGCCCTGCAGGCTGCACCAATCCTGAGCTGGAACCCTCATGGCCCTTGGTGGAGACCATCAACTATTCTGATGCATACTTATACACTGAACATCTCTTCCCCTTGAACAGTGTTGCCCTTTGCAAGGTGTATCCACTCTCCCATTTACACATGAGACAACTGAGGGGGTCACATCAGATATCAGGGCCAGTCCCCTGCACCGCAGGACAGAAGCTGTCAAAGAATTTGTGTTGCTTTATCCTCTTTTGATCCCTGATAGGCTGGCATCACTGGGACTGTTGCCCTAGTTATGGATGAGGGAATTGGGCTAAGAGAGGCCCAGCCACCTGGGCTTCAACACAGAGCTGGCCAGTAGTGAAGAGGGAGTGGGTCAGGTTTCCTGGAGTCCAATCTGGTGCGCTGTCTACCTCCCCAAAACCTCCCTCTCCCACTGCTACTTGTATACTCAGGAATGCTGTGCCCAGAATGATAGAAACCTGGCCAACAGAGGCCTACACAAATTAGGGATTTATTTTTCCCACTTCAAGGGACATCTGGCAGTGGCCATCAGTGAAGGCCCAGCAGCTCCAAGATGCCATCAGGGCCAGCCTCCTCCTCTATTTCCCCTTCATGTCCTCCATATGTGTGGATGCCCTGAGGTCACAGCATGGTGGCTGCCCCTTCTCTGGGCCCCAAGTCCCCTGTCAGGACGGGCAATGGCTGTTCTAGTGGAGTCCTGCAGGCTTTCCCAGAATGCCCTGCAGCAACCTCTGCCTCTCTCTCATTGGCTGGGAGCTGTGTCACATGACTGTCTAAGACCAGGACCGGGAATAGAGTGTTTTCCCATCTCATTGGCTGGAGCTGTGTCATATGACTACTGCAGAGGGAAATTGAATGTTTTTAAGTAAGGGAAATTGCCCCTGATAAAACAGGGGTTCTATTAGTAAGAAAGCAGGGGAAAATAAATGTCAGTGGACAGACAACTTGCAGTCTCCGCACCAACATTTGCTGTCTTTTCATATTCGTTACCTCACTGGATCTACATGTGAGCTCATTGGCTGTGGTGAACAGGCAGTGAAATGCTGAGTGCCTGCCAGGGTCCCCAAAGGCAGGTGCTGGCTGAGCCAAGCTAGCCCCAGAGCAGCCGACAGCTTCCCCAAATTGGTGCCCCTGCTCCGTTTGTCTGCCTCTGTCTTCTCTCTGTCCCACTTCTCTGCCTCTCTAGTTCCCCAGAGCAGCGTGGGTCAGCTAGGACTTTTGATCCTAGAGAGGAGGGGTCAATGGTTCATACGTTATGTTTCTGACAAAATGTTTAGCTTGAACTACATTTAAAAACAAGTCTGCTATCAAAAGTCCAATCCCAAACCAATCTCCCCTTACCCCTAGCATCACATCCCTGTCTCACATCCTTCTGGTGGGTTGTTCATTAGGGAAACCTTAGTGGAGGACATTTGGGTAGCATCTAGCAAAATTCAAAATGCTGGGACCCTTTGTTTCATTAATTTAACTTTTAGTAGTTGATTTTTTCTGAAATACTCATGAATATAGTTATATAAGGACCACCACTACAATGTTACTTGCAATTGCAAGATTGGACACATCTAAATATCCATCGGTAGATGGCAAATTATGATTATCTAAATTATGGCACATCCATACTACTTTATACTAAGCAGTCATTAAAGTGATTGGGTTTGGCCTCTATGACCTGACTTGGGAGAATGTCCCTGGTATGCATTTAAATAAAGCAGGTTGCTGGAGAATGTGAACAGTATGATAAAGATTACAATAATCTTGGTTTATACCTAGATAAATATCTGGAAAGATATGCACCTGTATTGGGTGATTCTCAGGAAAATTCCTAATGGGTTAAGATGCTCTGACCACATGAATTCTCCATCCTCTTGTCCAAGGCCATTTGTTTCCGAAATCCCTTCCCCTTTCACCTCATCATTAATGTTCCCTTCTCCCCTGGATCATTTCCATTAGTGTATGAACATACCGCTGATTCTCTAATCCTCCAAACAAAAACAAATCAATACCGAATCTCTCCTGCTACTTTTGCTTTCTCTTGCAGTAAAACAAAGTTGTCATCACACTTGCTATGTCCAATTTCTCTCCTCCCAATGTTTTTTTACTCCACTCTACCCAGATTTCACCCCTCACACTCTGCTACAAATGCTCTTGGCAAGGTCACTAACAACCTCAGCATTGGGTTAATAGTCAACTTTCAACCGCACTTGACCTATTGGTATTTGGCATAGTTGCTCATTCCTCCCCTCTGAAACTCTCTCTCCCCTCAGCACCTGGAACTCCACAGTCTCTTGGTTTTTCTTCTATCTCCTTGTTGCTCCTCCTCCATTTTCTTTGCTGGTTCATTCTTGGCTCCTAGCCTTGCAAACTTTGTGCTATCCCAGGGGTCCACCCTTGGTCTTCTTATCTTCACTCACTCCCTTGGGGATGTCACCAGATCCTGGGTCTTTACATCCTGTTCATATGCTCATGGCTCCCAAATTTACATCTCAGCCTTATCTCTCCCTGATTTCAAGCCTTTTACATCCAACTGCTCCTGCTCCCTCCCTTCCACCCTTCTTTCCCCCTTCCTTTTTTGCTTTCTTCTGTCTGTTTTATTGCTTCCTTTCTCTCTCTTCCCCCCTTCCTCCATTCCTCACTCCCTTTCTTCCTACAAAAGTAACATATTAATTACCCTTATAATTTTCTGTCACACACACACACACACACACACACACGTCTGAGTGTGAAACAGCCTATTAAGTAAGAACTATTTACAATATGAAACAATTCCACACTTTACAAAAAGATTTGCCAAAGCCTTCCTTGAAATGTTGTGCTCTCTAGGGGCCTACAAAAATGATTTTGATTTATAAACACATTTCTTTTATGCTCCTGTGAAAGTTGATTATACGGATTGGGCCATTCTTGTCATACCCAACTAAATCAGAGTCAAGAGGCCAGGGAAAGAAGCGCTCAGGGCACATACTAGCTAGTGAAACAGATCGTTGTAACCCTAAGATGGGTTTTATGCAGTAACTGCTGAAATGACCTGCTGGCACTCTAAGACTACTTTTACCTACAGCCATCACTCATCAGTCAGAGCTTGCCAGCTACCCAAAGCTTTTCTAGTGTCAATGAGCTTTTTTTCCAAAACAGTAAGTAACATTTCTCTTTCTAATAAAACTCCCAAACTTCTCTTTGATTTTTAGACATACTGAAGACCACCTTGGTCTGTGTGTATGCCCTAAATTGCAATCTGTGATTTTCAAATAAAACGTTTAGACCAGGTGTGGTGGCTCGTACTTGTAATCCCAGCACTTTGGGAGGCTGAGGCAGGCGGATCACTTGAGGTCACGAATTTGAGACCAGCCTGGCCAACATGGTGAAGCCCTGTTTTAGTAGACAAAATATATATAAAAAATAGCCAGGCTTGGTGGTGCATGCCTGTAATCCCAGCTACTCAGGAAGCTGAGGTGGGAGAATCGCTTGAGCCCGGGAGGCAGAGGTTGCGGAGAGCCAAGATAGTGCTACTGCACTCCAGCCTGGGTGACAGCAAGACTCCATAGCAAAGAAACAAAAAAATAAAACAAACAAAAAACCCCCAAAGTTTAATATAGAGATTTGTCTATATTTTATTTTGACTTTGACATACTGGCTGCCAGGACTGGGTTTCAAAGCAGACTCACCTTGGAGACATCAATGACCCCTGGAACTATGGCGTGAGGTATCCATACTTGGGCCCCTTGAGCTCCTTGTCTTCCATGGGTCACCTGTTTACCCCTTGGTTAGTCTTTGTCAGATCAGACTTCCATTTTCTTTTGCTGAATTTGGTTTTATTTTGGAATTGGTTAGGAACGGTCTTCCTCCTCCTGGTTGTGAGGCCTGGTTAAAGGGATTTTTTCCTCCCATTGAAGACGGCTTATCATCAGTCTTGGTAGTTACTTACCTTATTTTCCAATTCATTTGGATACTTAGATTTAGTTTGTCTTTTGTGTATTCACCATTAAACTGAATCACTTAGATACATTTATTTACAAATGGGCTCTCAAAGTTCAAAGGCATGCCACGAGTGTTTCCTACTTCTGGGACTCTCGGTGGTGGGTGACATGTTCAAACATTATGGAGATCATTCAAACAGTCTGTTTCTCTGAAAACTGAGCGAAAAGGTTGCAGCTCTAAAATCATACAGTCTAGACAGGATGCATATCTCAATTGGTATGTCAAGACTACAAAACACATTCAGGACTCAGAGACTGCCTTACTGAAAAATACTGTCTCAATTCTAGCTGAGACTTTTCTCTTTCCAAAGCCTTACCCTCTCCATTCTACATCTCTTGCTCTTTATCTTTCTCTAAGCTAAACTCTCTTTTTCCCAAAACTCCTCAACTATTCTGACATACTGATTATTTAAATAAAGATACATTAAAACCAGTAGATACAAAAGAAAATCACTTTGACCTCTATGCTGTTTCTTAAAAGCAAAATGATGAAATTCCTCTGTAAAGGAAATCTCTCTGTAGTAAAAGGAAGGGCAACACTCTTATCAAGGATAAGGAATTGAGACCAAGAGAACACTCTGCAGATCTTGTTATAATTACTCTCATCTTTTGGGCTTCCTTGCATAATTCAGTCACATTTTCACAGTTAACTATTCTTTGTCCAATCCAGTATATTGCTAAATGACTCAAATTGCTTAAATTAAAATTTGGTTCATAGCCATTATAAGGTTGCTTATTAGGAAAAAAAGATCTTCGTTTAGGCTTAATTCATTTTGTCAGAAATATAATTTAGATCCAACTGTCTTTTATAAACTGGTGAGTTTTGTGTGTTTTTCTGTCTCATGACTAAAATGAAAGCTATAAAATTTTTGTGTGTATGTATAAATATATGTTTAGGCATGCTTAGGTATATGTACATGTATTATATGTGTGTCTACATGGTAAAATCTGGCATAGTTGGCCAGAAATCTTTTAAAGAATTCTATTCAGATTGGCTTAACTAAATGAGTGTTCATATAAAATATATAGTAATTAACTCAAATGCCTTCTAGCGTCCTTCTGAGGGGGAGATGATTGGTGGAGACTTCTCTTCCATCATCTTTCTCCACCCCCTAAAAGTACCCATATATTTAACTTTAAGGTTCTTACTTAGGTGAATATCAGATATTCATAGGCTATGAAAATGGTTAATAGAAAAATAACTTGAAATAATGAGTAGCTTTGTCTAATATCTCAGTTTTAATAAGTAGTCTGAGTAAATTATTAAAAATAAATTAAGTCAATGTAAATGAGATAAATGTTTATAAACAGACTTTTTATATAATTTGAAATCTTAAAGTTATGTTAAATTAAATAATAGGTACTTATTAAGTGGGTCATTTCTAAAAATAAGATAAAAAATGGAAACGAATTGCTGAACATAAATTTGTTCTTGGTTTCTTAAATTTCATAAAAAGACTAAATATAGTTGGGTGCATTAATACATGTAAAATTATAAGAAAAACATAAAATGTATTTTGTATTAAAAAGAAAAATATTTTGTCTAATTTGGGGGTTACTTAAAGATTATTTCAAAATATGTATTTAACAAATAGAATTAAGATATAAAGTAAATCACAAGTAGGAAAGAGATATAAGGAAAGTTATAGATTTAAAGATGTATTTTTGGTTTAAAAGGTTAAAAAGAGAAATAACTTCATATAAAAACATTTTTTGATACACTTTTGTTCTAAAATAAAATGACTGATTTTTTAGAAAAAGTGCAAGACAAAGAAGAAAGTCTAAGCATGTCATCAAAGGTCTGAGTGAGTCATGATAAAGTTTCTAAAGGATAAATTTATAAAATGAATTATGTGTGTGATCACAATGGCTATAATTAAAAGGGAATTATTTATAAATCTTCCTAAAAATTGAGCTTTGATATTTAAAATAAACTAATATAAAACTAAAAATGTGGTCCCCTATATTTACACAACAAGATGTTCTTAAAAGTTTGGCCTGTTTTTAGCAAAATGGCAAGAGGTTTTGATTTTTTTTTTTTTTTTTGAGATGGAGTTTCACTCTTGTTGACCAGGCTGGAGTGCAATGGCGTGATCTCAGCTCACTGCAACCTCCACCTCCCAAGTTCAAGTGATCTCCTGCCTCAGCTTCCCAAGTAGCTGGGATTACAGGTGCTCACCACCATGCCCAGCTAATTTTGTATTTTTAGTGGAGATCAGGTTTCACTATGTTGGTCAGACTAGTCTCAAACTCTTGACCTCAGGTGATCTACCCACCTCGGTCTCCCAAAGTGCTGGGATTACAGGCAGGGGACCCCACACCTGGTTTGAGGTTTTGATTTTTAATTAATTGTAGCTTTTTTTCTGTTTTACAGCCTTCATTTAATTTTCCTAGTTTCATGTTAAAAATGGTATCTTTTTCATTCAGAATGCAAATTTTATTTCTTGAAGGAGAGTTTTCCTCTTGAAGCTTTTTAGTTTCTTATTTCAGAAGTTCAACTTTTGCTGTGTCTCACTGCATGTAATTTTCAGGTCATACATTATTGCCTTCTGTACTTTCTTCTCTTGGGAAGGCCTAGGATAATAACTTTCTCCTTCAACTTTTTCATCAGCTCCTATACTTTTTTCTGTGGTTCTAACACTGGTCTTATGGCCTGCTGCTGAAATGTTTCTCTTAAAGGCCCAGAAAAACAATGTTTTTCTTCAGTGTAACTTAATTTTGTACTCTTGGCTTTTCTTGATGTGTCTGAATTGTTTCATAACACTGTGAATCTTTCCATCCTGTTACTAAGAGCCACATATTCCCCTGCTTAAGGTACTAGTTTTCTTGTTTACATTCCTCTGTAATATAGTGTATACTCTTAATCTTACACACATATTCTTCCTGTGTCTCATGAAATTCAAGTACCTTTTCACCAGGTTAAACTTCCAGTTTGTCTAAATGGGCTTCCCATAAGGAGAAACAATCACACTGCAAAAGATTTTTCTTTACTGTTTCAGTAACTGGCCTGAAAAACAAAACATTTACATTTTATCAAGATAACTTCCAGTGTTATCTTTATTAGATTTTTGATCACTTAGGAAAACTGAGCTCTGAAATAATTAAGGTTTTAAAAATTCTTGTAACTTTCTGTATTGATTTTTAAGCCTTCTGGGTATCACTCTGATTAAATGAATGACTATTATGTCAGTGAACTACGATCTTGTTTTGATCAAATGTTTGAGCCTTTGGACATCTTTGACAGACTTTCCCAGAATCAAATTCTAAATTAAATCTCTTTGACCTAGAATTAACTTTGGAATTTTCCAGTTGGGCCCTGGAGAGCTTCAAAGAATGCATCTCTCATCTCATAGATATATTAAATGACTAGGCTGATGTGATAAATTGTATGGAAAACATTATCAAATGATGAGTGATGCTAGATTTTCTTTCAGTTACATTTATGGGTATGTTATTGATATAAATGTTCCAAAATTATATACAATTCTTCAAAATCCAATATGTCATCAGTTATAAATCTAGATATTGTGTTGTATGCCACAAAATAACTAAATTTTCTTGTCAATTTCTGATTACGATGAATGTCTATCAGATTTTTAACCATGATAATTCTAAGTTTTTGTCGTCCATAGTTTATCATTTTAAATTCCTCTCTAAAGGCATTTACAATAAGATTTATAGAAGACTAACAAATACTCTTAAAATACAAGTTTGTCATACCTTTAAGATCAATGGACTAAATGAAATGTTTTTCAAAGCTCTAATAAAAAACTGACGGGTACATAAAACTACTAATCAAGATCAAGCAGAACAAAAATTAGTTACATGAGATTGAGAAATACAATGTTTTTATGACTTTTATTTAAAACATTATTGGTTCTTTATTTAACTGTTCTGCTTTCTAGACTTAAAAAATTTTCTCTCTTAAGCTAACTATAGTTTACAGCAATTTGGTAAAGCATACTTTTGTAAACAAGTTGGAAACATTTGCTTTTTATCTCTACTGGATTCCTTCAGAATTTAGAATCTACTCATGAGTATTCTTATGGCAGTATGGTTATTTACACAAGTCCAGTAAAAATCTGCTCTCTCTTTATAGTAGGATACAATTGAAGACATTGGTTATATTGCCAAGGCTTTGACTGAAATGTCACATTTTAAAATATGCATGTAATGCCTGACTTTCAGAGTTCTCAGCCTTAGAGTGAGTTAATAAGAATTGCCACTTCCTGGCATGCCCAGGAACCTTAAGACTATAGGTAAACTGTAGAGTCTGCCTTGGTTTGGCTTGCTAGACTCAAGTGATTTTTAAAATCTGAGATTCCTTTGTAATCAACATAGAGAGAAAAAATTGTTTTACTTAAGAAAAGCTATAATATATATCAGTTATTAGCTTGTAGCTCTGTGTACTGTTTTCAAGTCTTCATTATTTTACTGTGGACTTGACTAAATTCTGAATTTTTCTAGATTCCTCCAACCTATCTTTCTTCCATAAAATGATTAAAAACAGGAACTACTTTGTTCCTGAAGCCTTGTAAGTTACAACACATTTTTTTTTTGGGGGGGGACAGAATCTTGCTCTGTCACCCAGGTTGGAGTGCAGTGGTGAGATCTTGGCTCACTGCAACCTCTGCCTCCTGAGTTCAAGCGATTCTCCTACCTCAGCCTCCAAAGTAGCTGGGATTACAGGCATGTGCCACCATGCTGGGCTAATGTTTGCATTTTTTTTGTTTAGTAGAGACAGGGTTTCACCATGTTGGTCAGGCTGGTCTCAAGCTCCTGACCTCAGGTGATCTGCCCACCTCTGCCTCCCAATGTGCTGGGATTACAGGCTTGAGCCACCGCACCTGGCCTAAACTAAATTTTAAGGAACAAGTCTTGCACTTGATGTATGGACCACATAAATAATTCACTAAACCACCCATTGCCATAACCAGAGACATTCAAACTGTAAACTAAAAGAGGAAGTTGATATTTTTATACTGTAGACAGCCTTTCCCAAGGTGGTGGAACAAGACTTCATATTATAATGAGACTCTTTTTTTTTTTTTTTTTTTGAGCCAGAGTCTTGCTCTGTCACCAGGCTGCAGTGCAGTGGTGTGATCTCGGCTCACTGCAACCACCGCCTCCTAGGTTCAAGTGATTCTCCTGTCTCAGCCTTCTGAGTAGCTGGGATTACAGGCACATGCCACCACACCCAAATAATTTTTATATTTTTAGTAGAGACGGAGTTTCACCATGTTGGCCAGGCTGGTCTTGAACTCCTGACCTCGTGATTCACCTGCCTCGGCCTCCCAAAGTGCTGGTATTACTTATAGGCATGAGCCCCTGTTCCTGGCCTATGATGAGACTCTTAACCCCTCTTAATGCCTATCTTTTTCACTAGACAGAACCTGACACTGCCAACACCCTGCTGCAAATCTTTTAATCTACCTAGTGGGTAATTTTGACAGTATCCCTAACACAACTTCTTATTAAAATTGTGCCAGTAGTTGCTCTTATAGAGTTGGCAATCCCTGCTTTAATTCGACCCAGTCATAAAATGATAACTCAACGACAACAGGTCTCATTCAGTTCCCGCATAGTCTTTTGATTTGTTTAGTTAGTTTCCCTTAGCCTTGGGCTCTTGGTTCAAAACCCTTATACAAACTAAACCTATTATATTGTCGCTAATTATTTTTTTCATGTCACAATCCTTAAGCTTTGTTCTTGTTGCCTGTTTAATCTTTGTAAAGCCAGTTCTCCCAACAGGATAATGTTAGCCCAATGCTTTAAGATGATTGCTAATACCCATGGAACTAATATAAGGAAACTCAATACTGGACCCCAGACAAGCCTGCCCTGAGAACATTTTTCCTTCTGGCCTTTTTGTTCCTCAAATGTAGCCTAGGTCTCTTCTCTGACATAGATTCCTGTACCTTCTCCCCGATGTGGGACAGAAACTGGGACAGGACCATTCCAGTACAGTGGGACAATGAAGCTTGACTTCAAGATGCTCTAGTGATGCTTCCAAATAAATATATTGATAAAAGGGGGAAATATGAAAGCTGATTATACAAATTTTTCTCATATCCAACTACATCAGAGTCAGGAGGCCAGGGGAATAAAGCACTTGGGGCACATTGCTCCAGTTCCCCCAAAATTGAATTTTCTGCAAGCCCAGCTGCTGAAACAAACTACTGTAACCCTTAGACAAGGTTTATTGTAGTAACTGCTGAAATGACCTGATGTGACTCTAAGATTCGTTTTACCTACCACCATCAGTCACCAATCAGAGCTCGACAGCTCCCAAAAGCTTCTCTAGTGCCAATGAGCTTTCTTTCAAAACAATACATAACATTTCTTTTGTTTATTTACTTACTTATTTATTTATTTTGAGATGGAGTTTTGCTCTTGTTGCCTGGGCTGGAATGCAGTGGTGTGATTTTGGCTCACTGCAACCTCTGCCTTCCAGTTTCAAGAGATTCTCCTCCCTCAGCCTCCCTAGTAGTTAGGATTACAGGCGCCCGCCACTACGCCCAGCTAATTTTTGTATTTTTAGTAGAGACGAGGTTTCACCATGTTGGCCAGGCTGTTCTCAAACTCCTGACCTCATGATCTGCCCGCTGTGGCCTCCCAAAGTGCTGGGATTACAGGCATGAGACACCGTGCCTGGCCTCTTTCTTTTAGTTTTTTGAGACAGCGTCTAGCTCTGTCAGCCAGGCTGGAGTGCAGTAGTGCGATCACGGCTCACTGCAACTTCTGCCTCCCGGGCTCAAGCAATGCTCCTGCCTCAGCCTCCCGAGTAGCTGGGACTACATGGGAGCACCACCACACCCAGCTAATTTTTATATTTTTGTACAGACGGGATTTCACCATGTTGCCCAGGCTGGTCTCGAACTCCTGGGCTCAAGCGGTCCGCCTGCTTTGGCCTGCCAAAGTGCTGGGATTACAGGCGTGAGCTGCTGTGCCTGGCACATTTCTCTTTCTAATAAAACCTTCCACCTTCTCTTTCTTCTTTGGATGTACCACTCCAGTATGTGTGTATGCCTCAAATGGCAATTCTGTGATTCCCAAATGAAATGCTTAATTTAGAGATTCGTCCTTAGATTTTAGTTTGACTTTAGCACTCCAGTGCAACTCTAAAAAATGTGCTCATTTTCTGTTTCAAGTTTTGTCCAATTCAACCAGTATTTTCCTGTTACTACTAAAATCAGACACTGTGCTTGGCACTGTGGCACTGTGGGGGAGCAAAGATGATTAAGATATGTGTTCAGGCCGGCGCTGGTTCACACCTGTAGTCCCAAAACTTTGGGAGGCCAAGATGGGTGGATCACGAAGTCAGGAGTTCGAGACCAGCCAGGGCAACATGGTGAAGCCCCGTCTCTACTAAAAAAATACAAAAATTAGCCAGGTGGGGTGGTGGGCGCCTGTAATCCCAGCTACTCAGGAGGCTGAGGCAGGAGAATTGCTTGAACCTGGGTGGCAGAGGTTGCAGTGAGCTGAGATCCCACTGTTGCACTCCAGCCTAAGCAACAAGTGCGAAACGCCATTTCAAAACAAACAAACAAACAAAAGGTATGTGTTCTAAAGGAAACTGACACTGTCAGCTCTCTCAGTGAGGAAACTTTTAAGAAGAATTTACCTGGGGAGCTGATGCCACAGGCAATTTAGCAAGACTAAGCATAAGCAAATCGAACCAGCAGTTCAGAATGAAGAGTTGCTCCTGGTCTCCCGGGCTGGAGGGGTAGCCAGAAGGGACTCGACTATAGACAGAAGAGTAGCTGAGAGATGGGAGGGGGATTAGCTGCTCTACCCACTTCTATTATTACTGGGCGTATTCCACCAAAGAGCAGCTTTTTGAAAAACATTGGGTAACATATTGACAGGATGGTTTTTGAAACTACCATGAAAAATCCATTAATAAAAACAAGTCCCAGGTACACCCAGAGAAGGCAGATAAGGAGTGAGCAGCACCTTTAGTGGGGTTTCAGGAACCCCACTAGGCACATGCCCTGTTGTATTTCACCCTCAAATTGTCCTTTTTATTTTAGAACTTGCTTATACCTCTGTTGTTTGGGGATTGTGAATCCCTGCGGCTGTGTGGCAGCGATAACTTTCCTTTTATTTGTTTGTTTACTTGCAAAACGATGGGTTTTGGTAGATGAGCTTTGAGTACAGCTGAGATGGGGGAGAGTGAAGGGTCAGGAACCATTGGTCATGGAGGAGGGAACTTTATCACTTTAGTACAAAGGCCCAGTGAGGCCAGATCCCGGGGTGGAGACAGGGATTATGCTGAGAGATGACCCAGAGAGATGGGCAGAGGCTGAACCATATCTGATTTAAAAGGCCAAATAACTGTGCTTTTAACTTAAGGGAAACTAGAGGCTTTTGAAGTATCTGTATATGGAAGGATGACGTGATGAGAACTGCTTTGCCAAAATCACAGTGGCTGATGAGTGGGGAATGCACTGGAGTGAGGGTGACCAGAGAGACTGCAGGGATCCTGGCTATGACACAGTCATGCAAACGAGATGATGAGCTGGGTGTAGGAAAGTGGACACAGAAAAGCAGTAAAGCTGGTAGATTTAAAAGATATTTAGGAGATAGTATCATTGGGACTTGGTGAGAGGCTGGATGTTGGAGGTGAGGGAGAGGGAGGTATCAGAGTGACTCCTGAGTTTCCAACTTGGGTAACTGGGTGAGTGGATGGAGGTGCCATCCACAGACACAGTGACAACAGAAGACCAGGTGTAGAAGGGAAGACCAAGTTCCACATTTGACAAATTAAGTTTGAGGTTCTTTGAGACGTGCAAGTGTGTGTTGAGGAAACGGATCTATCATCTCTGTAGTTTTGTCTTTTCCAGAATGTCATATATATGGAATCATAAAGGTGTAGCCTTTTCAGATAGGCCCCTTTCCCTTGGAAATACGTATTTAAAATTCATCCATGGTTTTGCAAGGGTTGGCGGCTCATCTATTTTCATTGCTACATAATATCCCATTTTATGGATGTATCATAGTTTATTTACCTATTGAGGGACATCTTGGTTGCTTGCGGTTTGGGGCAATTATGAATAAAATTGCTACAAACATTTGTATGGATGTTTTGTGAAGACATACATTTTCGAATCAGTTGAGTAAATACCTAGGAGAATGGCTACTGAGCCTTATAGTAAGACTATGTTTAGCTTTGTGAAAAAGTGCCAACCTGTCTTCTGGAGGGGCTGTACCATTCTGCATTTCCACTGGTAATGAACGAGAGTTCCTGTTGCTCCACATCCCTGCCAGCAACGGGCATCATCAGTGCTTTTTGGCTTTTAGCTATTCTAATAGGTTTGTAGTGTTAACTCACTGCTGTTTAAATGAGCAATTCCCTAATGACAAATTATGTTGAGCATTTCTTCAGGTGCTTAGTTGCTACCTTCTTTTTGTGAAGAGTCTGTTCAGATCTTTTGCTCATTTTTAAATTCGGTTGTTTGTTTTTCTATTATTGAATTTTAAGAGTTCTTCATGTATTTTGGATACAAATCTTTTACCAGATATGTGTTTTGCAAGTGTGTTCTGTCAGTCTCTACCTTATATTTTCATTTTTAAACTGTGTCTTTCTTACAGAAGAAGTTTTTAATTTTAATAAACTCCAACTTGTCAGTTTTCCTCCGTGTATCATGCTTTTGGTGTTGTAACTATAAACTTACTGCAAAATCCAAGGTCACCTAGATTTTTTCCTACATTTTCTTCTAGGAATTTTATGGTTTTGCATTTTATATTTAGATTTGTCACCAATTTTGAATATATTTATGTGAAAGATGTAAGGTCTGTGCCTAGGTTCTTCGTTTTGTTTTGTTTTGTTTTTGCATATGGAAATCCAATTGTTCAAGCACCATTTTTAATTGCTTTTCTCCTTTGCAAAAAAATTAGTTGATTATATTTGTGTGGGTCTATTTCTGGGCTCTCCATTCTGGTCTCTTGATCTGTGTGTCTAATTTTCACTGTTTCGTTTACCGTAGCTTTATAGTCAGTCTTGATAATAGATTACGTGAGTCCTCAAATGTTGTTCTTTTTTAGTATTGTATTGACTATTCTAGGTCCTTTGCTTTCCGTATACATTTTAAAATCAGTTTGTCAATATCCATAGAATATTTTAGTAGCATTTTGATTGTTATTGCATAGAGTCTATATATCAAGTTGGAAAAAATTGAATATCGAGTCTTTCAATCCATAACCGTGGACTATCTCTTCTATTAGATCATTAAAACTTTCTTTTGTCAATGTTTTGGAATTTTTAAATATACAGATCCTGTACGTATTTTATTATATTTATAGCTAAATAGTTCATTTTTCATTGCTATTATAAATGGTATTTAAAAAATACTTAAAATTTTAATGTTTATTGATGGTATACAGGAAAGCAACTGATTTTTGTATATTGACCTTGGATCCTGTAACCTTGATATACTTACTTATCAATTCTAGGAGGTTTTTTTTTTTTTTGCAGAATTTTAGGATTTTTCCATAAACAATTATGCCATCAGTGAATAAAGACAGATATACCTTTTATTTATTTTTCTTGTTTATCGTGCTAGTTAGGACTTCCAGTACAATGTTAAATAGAGTGGTGAGAGAGGATATCCTTACCTTATTCTTGACCTTAGTCTCACCATTAAATATGATGTTAGCTGTGGATTTAGATGTTCTATATTGAGCTGAGGAAGTTTTCCTCTACTCCTAGTTTGCTGAGATTTTTTTTTTTCTGGTGATGATGAATGAGTACTGGATTTTGTCAAATGCTTTTTCTGCATCAATTGATATAATCATATGACTTCTTTAACCTCTTGATATGGTAGATTACATTGGCTTATTTGCAAATGTGGAACTATCCTTGCATACTTGGAATAAAGTTCACTTGATTGTCATGTGTAATTCTTCTCATATACAGTCAGTTTGATTTGCTAATATTTTGTTGATGATTTTTTTGTCTATGATATTCATAGGAGGTATTGGTCTGACTTTTGTTATAATGTCTTCATCTAGTTTAGGTATTAGGATAATGTTGGCCTCATAGAATGAGTTAAATGTTCTCTCTGCCTCTATTTTCTGAAAGATTTCTGGAGAATCAGTAATATTTCTTCCTTAAATATTTTGTAGAATTTATCAGTAAATATATCTGGGCCTGGTGTTTTATTTTTTGGAAGGTCTTCAATTATTGATTCAATTTCTTTAATAGATATAGGGCTCTTCAGGTTATCTGGCCTTCTATGAGTCTTGGTAGTTTGTATCTTTCAAGGAAATGGTTCATTTCATCTAAGTTATTCAATTTGTGTATGCAGAGTTATTTCCTTCTTAGTCACTTTTTATCCTATTGATGTCCATGGGATCAATAGTGGTGACCATTCTTAAATTTCTGATATTGGTAATTTGTATATTCTCTCCTTTTTTTCTTTGCTAGGAGGAGGGAAAAACTCCTTAAGTAATGAAACTACAAACTACAAGATCAGGTTTTAACAGTGTTTTGTAGTATTTGGCTCTTTGACACATGACATATTTCAGGGACGTAATAATTGCATAATTTGATGGCTTATGACATCTCAAAATGAGAAAAGTTTGGGTGCCACAGTCACTTAACTTTAAGAAGTTTAGAATTTTAACTTTCAGCAAGTCATTTAACAAGTAACTGAGCATCTGCTTGGTGCCAGTCACTGTGCTGGGCCCTGGGATACGCTAGTGAGCAAAGTAGACATGGTTCCTATTTTCATAGGGACTGGGCTGACATTAATCAAATGATGTCTCAAATAAAGGAAAAGTTGCTGTTGTGTTAAGTTATATAAAGGAGAAAGGGGTGAGGTCTATGATATCAATGAGTAGAGGAATTTGACCTAGCCCAGGAAAACAAGGAAGACTTACCCAGGGACAGACAATTGAGCTGAGGTCTGAGGACTGAGTAGAAGTTAGCTGGGCAGAAAGTGAAATGGGACTATGCCAATATGCGGTTCTAAAAGGTCAGTTTGTTTGAGGGTGGAAATGAGGGGTGGGAATGTGGTGGAAGTTAAGGGTGAGGAGGAGCAGAGCCTTACCCTTGCTAGAGTTCTGCCATTATCCTATGAGCAGGGCAGTTTTGCCTTCATGCTAAGACTGATGCAAATCACTGAGGCTGCTTTCCGTCTCCTGTCTCTTCTCAGAAGGAAGGAAAAGCTGGGAGAGAAAGAGAAGACGGAGAACTTGTGTTTATTCCTTACCATTTTCCTCATTTAGCCATCTCTGTGGGGCATACTCATGTAGTATTTCTAAATAGATATTTTTATTAAGATATAATTAACAATAATGTTCACCCATTTATAAAGTACATTTTTGGGGGCAATGATGAAGAAAGATTGGTTAATGGTACAAAAACCCAGTTAGATAGAAGGAAGAAGTTCTAGTGTTTGCTAGCACAGGAAGGTGACTATAGTTCACAACAATATATTGTATATTTTTAAATAGCTGGAAGAGAAGATTTGAAATATTCCCAACACAAAGAAATGATAAATGTTTGAGGTGATAGACATCCTAAATACCCTGATTTGATCTTTACACATTGTATGCATTATCAAAAGATTGCACAAACCCCATAAATGTGTATAATTATTATGTAACAAAAAATTTAAAAAGAATGCAATTTGACGACTTTTTTTTTTTTTTCTTTGAGACAGAGTCTTGCTCTGTCACCCAGGCTGGAGTGCACTGGTGTGATCTTGGCTCACTGCAAGCTCTGCCTCCTGGGTGCACACCATTCTCCTGCCTCAGCCTCCTGAGTAGCTGGGACTACAGGCAGCCACCACCATGCCTGGCTAATTTTTTTTGTATTTTTATTAGAGATGGGGTTTCACTGTGTTAGTCAGGATGGTCTCGATCTCCTGACCTCGTGATCTGCCCGCCTTGGCCCCAAAGTGCTGGGATTACAGGCATGAGCCACCACGTCCGGTCAATTCAATGACTTTTAATAAACTTACAGAGTTGCACAACCACTATCACAGTCCAGCGGTGACCATTTCTATCACTCAACAAGTTCTCCTATGTTCGTTTACAGTTCATCCCCACCCTCTACAACTCCCCAACATCCCAGGCATTCGCTGGTCTGATGTCTGTTTCTATAAATTTGCTTTTTAAATGTTTGGCATTTCATATAAAGAGAGTCCTCCTACATGTAGTCTTTTGCATCTGGACTGTTAGCACAAAATTTTAAAGGTGCGTCCTCGGTAGTATGTATCAGTGCTTCATTCCTTTTTATTGCTGAGATATTTCTCTGGATGAAAGTCACATTTGTGTATTCACTTACCAGTTGATGGACATTTGTGTTGATCCCACATTTTGGCTGTTATGAATAATGCTATGAATGTTTGAGTATGAATCTTTTTATGGCCATATATTTTCATTTCTCTTGGGGATATTCTTGGTCATAAAATTGCTGGGTCTAATGGTAAGTGTATGTTTAGCTTTTTAAGAAACTGCCACACTGTTTTCTCAAAGTGATTGTATCATTTTACATTCCTACATTTCCAACAGTAATATATGAGAGTGCCACATGGACACAAAGAGGGAAACAACAGACACTGTGGCCTACCTGAGGGTGGAGGGTGGGAGGAGGAAGAGGAACAGAAAAAATAACTATTGGATACTGGAGTTAGTACCTGGGTGATGAAATAATCTATGCAACAAACCCCTGCAACGTAAGCTTACCATATAACAAACTTGCCCATGCACTCCGAACCTAAAATAAAACTTTAAAAAAATATAAAAAGTGATGTTAAAATGAGACCACATTTTCCAAATACAAAGAAAAATTATTTTGGGCCGGGCGCGGTGGCTCAAGCCTGTAATCCCAGCACTTTGGGAGGCCGAGACGGGCGGATCACGAGGTCAGGAGATCGAGACCATCCTGGCTAATACGGTGAAACCCCGTCTCTACTAAAAACTACAAAAAACCAGCCGGGCGACGAGGCGGGCGCCTGTAGTCCCAGCTACTCGGGAGGCTGAGACAGGAGAATGGCGTGAACCCGGGAGGTGGAGCTTGCAGTGAGCTGAGATCCGGCCACTGCACTCCAGCCTGGGTGGCAGAGCGAGACTCCATCTCAAAAAAAAAAAAAAGAAAAATTATTTTGAAAAATTTGCCAATTTTTGAAGTCCGGTATCATCCACTTGTCAAGAATAAAGTCACTGTTATGAAAAAATGTATATAAGAGTTCCTGTTTCACCACATTCTTGACACTGATGGTGTCTTTTTTTGAAAATTATAGACATCTTGTGGGTGTGTATTGGCATCTCACTGTGGTTTTACTCTGCATTTACTAATTCATTAGTTGAGCATGTTTTTATGGGCTACTTAGCCATTCATATACTTTCTTTGGTGAAATGTCTACTCAAGTCTTTCAGCCATTTTTAAATTTTTTTTTTGTCATCTTATTATATTATTGAGTTGTAAGTAGTTTTGATATGTTCTCCATGGAGACAAGTCCTTTACCAGATATATGGTTTACAAATACTTCCTCCCAGTGTGTGGCTTATCTTTTCATATTCTTAATGGTGTCCTTTGAAGCAAAAGGTTTCAATTGTGACAGAGTAATTTACTGATTTTTTTTCTTTTGTAGATCATGGTTTTAGTGGCGTTTCTAAGAACTCTTTGCCTAACCCGAGGTCATCAAGATTTACCCCTTTGTTTTCTTCTAGAAGTTGCATAGCTTTAGGTTTTACATTGAAGGCATTGATCCATTTTGAGTTAATTTTTGTGTCTAGTATAAAGTGAGGGTTGGTGGTCATGTGGCTTTCCAACTGCTTCAGCACCATTTGTTGAAAAAGTTATCCTTTCAATGAATTGTCTTGGTATCTTTGTTGAAGATTAATTGACTATAAATTTAAGGGATTATTTTTGGACTCTCAATTCCTTTCCTATAGATGGATTTGTATACCTACCTCTCCTATAGATGGATTTGTATGCCTACCTTTCCTATAGATGGATTTGTATACCTACCTTTCCTATAGATGGATTTGTATACCTACCTTTCCTATAGATGGATTTGTATGCCTATCTTTATGCCAATGTTACACTGTCTTGATTAATGTGGTTTTACAGTAAGTTTTAAAATTGAATAGTATACGTCCTCTTACTTTATTCTGTAAAGTAAGACATGAGACCCCTTCTCTCTCTATTTACCTAGCTCTTACTTTATTCTTTTTCAAAATTGTTTGGTCTTGTGTTTATTCACTGTGTAGGCCCCTGGACAAGGACATAGAGAGGCCCCAAAGGGCAGGGAGGAAAAAGGATGGACAGAGGACAATGGGTGGGAGGGCTCCAAGAAGAGAGCATGCTGCTTCCCACAGCGGGAGTCCCAACTCCTTCCCTGGCAGCTGCCTCCTCGCCCAGTGTCCAGGCCGGTGTGGTTGTGTCTAGAGGGTTACTTTAGGGTCACCACCAGCAGCCATCACAGCAACAGCAGGTCGCATCAGCCATAGATTACTAGGGGCTCAGAATAAATGCAGCAGTAACAGGCTCAGGGTTTCAAACATCCTTCTTGCCTTTAGGAGTATCCATGGTCCTGAACTCTGTCTCCAAGACTCCATGACCTGGCCCCTGGCCACCCTTATGAGTGCACTTCCTTATCTCTCCTCCTCACTCAGCTGCCTTGGCCACACCAGCCCAATTAATGTTCCTTAAACACATCTTGATGGGCCTCCCCCAAGGCACTTACAAATACTGGTCCCTCTATCTGTTTTGCTCCATCCCTGGCCCCCTGTCTGGCTCAGTTATGTCCTCATAGCAGTCTCTCATGAGACTGTTGGTTGTATGAAGCCAGGTTTATGTTGTCCTCAGCTGTGGCCCTGTGTCTAGCGTAGAGGAACTACCTGATAAACATTTGCTGAATGAGTGAGTGAATGAATGAATGAATGAGACCTTTATTCCTTTTATGAGCTTATGAGATATGTCTTATCTTCATTTCATCATTGAAGAAACTGAGACTCAGAGAGGTGAAGCCACTTACTCAGGTTCACATAGCAGATCAAGAGCAGAGCTGGGACTTAAACCCAGAGATGGAAAGAAGTCCTGCAAGCATCATTCATGGGGAAACAGGGAGAAGGGACCCCAGACATTGGCCTCTCTAGCCTCATCTCTGATCTCTTGCTCTACTGCTTAAACCACACCCCATTCTCCAGACATCCTGACCATGTGATCCTCCTTGAAGAGACCAAAATGCTCCCAAGCCTCTGAGCTTTGCACGTGCTGTTCCCTCTACTTGGAGTGCTCTTCCCATTATGTCCCTGACAAACTCCTATTTGCCCTATTGCTGAGTTCAGTATCATGTCTGTGAGGCTTCCTTGACCTCCCTGAGCAGCTTCAGACAAGCCCTGCCCAGAGCTCCTCCACACCGCCCACTGCACCAGACTCACTTGTTCCTGTGTGCTCCTCACCCAGCAGGCAGAGGGCTCCTGGAAGACTGTGCTAAACAGTCTCAATAAATATTGCTGGTGTCTAAATGAATGAATGAATGAAAGAATAATGAATGAGTGAAGGTACTGGGCCATGGAACAGGGAAGGGGCCTCTGCAGCCACCTCCTATTCTCTGGAAGGGTGAACCTCGAGGGTCACCAACCCCAAGGTGACTCACAAACAGGGACTTTAGGGATTAGAAATGACATGAAAAGGTTCTCTTTTCTTTTTTTTCCTTTCCTTTCCTTTCCTTCCTTCCTTGCTTATTTATTTATTTATTTACTTTTGCTCTTGTTGCCCAGGCTGGAGTGCAATGGTACGATCTCAGCTCACTGCAGCCTTCACCTCCCTAGGTTCAAGTGGTTCTCCTTCTTCAGTCTCCTGAGTAGCTGGGATTACAGGCATGCACCACCATACCTGGCTAATTTTTGTATTTTTAATAGAAATGGGGTTTCACCATGTTGGCCAGGCTGGTCTCGACCTCCTGACCTCAGGTAATCCACCTGCCTCAGCCTCCCAAAATGCTGGGGTTACAGGCATGAGCCACCATACCCAGCCATGAAAAGGTCTTTCATCTGTCTTGGCCAGTCAGCTTCCAAGATCTCTGACTTCTAACAGCAACCACCAGGGTGGCCTGGCAGTCACAGGCATCGTGTGCTCAGCATGAGTTGGGCCCTATGCAGGGTTGTCCTGAGCACCCAGTGGTGTGCCTGCTTATATCTTCATTTTATTTATCTTTTCATTGTGCTTAGTATTCTCCATACAAAAGAAATATATGCTCATTACCCAGGAGGCAGAGGTTGCAGTAAGCCAAGATCGCACCGCAGCACTCCAGCCTGGGTGACAGAATGAGACTCTGTCTCAGAAAAAAAAAAAAAAAAAAAAAAAGAAAGAAAGAAATATATGATCATTAAAACAACTTCAAATAGCAGAGAAAGTGAGAGCCCCCATCATCTCACACTTTTATTCCCACTTTACAGATGAGAAAACAGAGACTTGCGGCACTTTCTATATGACACAGCCTCATCCCTTAGGAGCACAAAGCTAGGGCTCTTTGTTTGCCTGGTGTCACACCAGCAGTTCCATGACAAGGAGAGGGAGGAACCAAGCCCTGGGGAGGTCTCAGGAACTGGAAACAACTGGCTCACGTGTGAGGATTTGTCTTCTGAGTTGGCACCAGCAGGCCAGTATTCACAGCAGATTCACAGAGGAGCCTGCTTCCCCACTCAGGGATGGCAGAGAAGAGCAATAATCTTCACAAACTCTAAATAGCATTGTCTCAAGTGATAGAGGGCGGACTCTGTCCACAAATCTTGGGCTGATGAATTACCTGTGCAGGTGCCTCTGGCGCCAGTATCCTTGCTCAGGACCAGAAGTAGGGTAATTCCTTCTCTGGCAGTGGTTATCTGGAGTGAGCTGGCCCATTTTTCTCTTTTATTGTTGTTGGATTTCAGGAAAATGTCAACTGCAGTAGCCCACTCCCACCCCCTTATCTAAATCTTGGATTTATTTGATGACTCCTCTAGGTCTGGTGTCAGGGGCCAGAGTGGGCCCTGCAGTAAGAACTGGGTCCTTGAGCTCTGCCCAGAGGTTTCTCTCGGAGGGTGTGATGGGCAGGAGCCAGATAGCCACAACTGTCCTTCCCATCAGTGGCCCCATAAGTGTCCCTTCCCTTCCTCTTCCCCTGCTCTGTGGTCTGGCTTTGCCCAACTCAAGGCAGGGGGAATGGGCTGAGGTGTAGATTTTTCAGACTTGGAAAATGTTGTCCTTTCTGAGCAGCCATTTACAAGGCTACAATTTGAGGTTCAGTTTCTGAAGGAAGACAAGAGACTCTATTGAGATGGGCAGTGGCCGACCCACCTAATCCACACCAGGAATGTAGATTAAGGGAGTATTTCTGGGAACTGAGGTGGGACTGGCAGTGGGAACGGGAAGGAGAAGGGCCCATTTTGCCCTTTTCACCATTCCTCCCACCCCTAAGACCTCCTTTCCCCTCCATCTTTCTCAACCTTGGCACTGACATGTGGTTCTTTCCTTGCCTTCATCTGGATCTCCCACAGTGCTCTCTTGAATCAAGTCTTAGCTCTGTGATCCCTCAAGCTGGCGAGACCATGGAATATTTAGATAATTAGTTAATGTTTACATTGGCAGAGCCTTATCTATCTATGGTGACTGCTGTTGGTCTCCTTGTTCATTCATTCATTCATTCGTTCAATATTTATTGAATATTCACTCTGTGATGGTCACTGTGCTAGCTGCTGCAGATATAACAGAGAGCAGAATCAGATACGGTTCCTGCCTTCCTGGAGCTTAGACTACAGTGGAAGCAGGCAATATCAGAAATAAATCATAAATGCATGCACAGTTAGAGCTGTCATAAGTGGTCAGGGAAAACTCTCTTGAAGAAGTGAGGAAGAGGAGTTTCTCAGGTAAGAGGAGGGAAAAAAGCAATCCAGGCAAAATTAATAGCATGTACAAAGGCTCTGGGGTGGCAGGTCAGCATGGCCAGGAGGCAAGTGTGTTTGGAGCAGATAAAGTGAGGGGCGGTGGGGTGACATGAGACTGGGGCAAGCTTGGGCCCAGGAGACGTTCTGTTTCTCTAACCGGGGATGCAGGGAGCCTTTGAAGGCATTGGAGCAGGGAGGCAGCCTCCCAGATCCTCCTCTACTTCTGGGGAATTGTCAAGACCATTACGATTCTTTGCTGTCCCTATGAAGGTGCTTCTGTCACCGGGGTGCTGGGGTGATAGTGGCTTGGTTTCCTCAACCAATTTGTTTCCTGGGATCCCAAGTGTCTGAATTTGTACAGATCACAGCCAGATCCACAGCAGCCTATGGGGCAAGAAAGAGAATCCAGAGAAAACATTGGCTGCCACAATGAATCCGATGCAAACCGTCACTGTCAAGGCCTGAGTACCGGACAGGCCATGACTGCTAAAGCCCTTCCCTTGGCAGCAGCTGTGACCACATTTGTGGTTGGAAATGGTCCCCATTAGCCCTTACTGACCTCATTCTTGTCTAACAACTGAGTGTAAAATCTTCTCTGTATTAAATTGGGCACTTTGAGCCTTGGCATAAGAAAAGAAAGATCAATCCTTTCAGGGCACAAAGAGCTGAAGCGCTTTCTCTTTTGGGAAACCACTCACCCCCATTCCAGGAAGGCCTGGGGTGGGTTCTCCAGGGAGCCTGGCAGACACTCTGCCTGCCTTACCTCTTCCCTGGGTTCCAGTGTGCCCTCCTGAGGGGAGGGCAGGGGAAGGGTGCACTTCAGCTGGCTTGGCCTGGGAAGACATTCAGCCGCTCTCACCTGCTCCTGCAGTCAGTGGCCACGTTGATGTTCTATTAATGGTGAGTGTAGTGGAGACACTATTTTCTCCCTTCCCTCTTTCCCCAATGACCCTGGAAATAGGAGCCCCCACCCTCTTGGGAGCGTTGTCCAGAAGTTTTTGCTTCAGTTCCCATCTCTCATTTGCACTTCTTTGAAGGAGGAGGAGGGACTCATCTGATAAGTGAATTCAATTGACATGGTCATTCTGTAACCCACACAATTAAACTGTATTTGATTTTCAGCAATATCTGTCCTGTGGCTATAAAAACAAATTCTTTTAGGGTTGTCATGGGATCCCTCTGGTTCTCAGATAATGATATGAGCTAACAGTTTAAGGAACTGAGCTTTTCACTTCTTTCTGTACATGATTCAGTGCATCCAGGAACATCCATCACACACCCCAGTTCTTGAAATCGTCATTATTGCCACAGTGGCCCTGTTGAAGGGCCCCTCGTGCTCCGAGGCACTTGCTTCAGTTGGCACCTCATCACAATCAACCAGTGGTGAGATGATTCAGTTAATTGTGACCCACTCCCTGCTGAGAGTTACTAGCAGCCCACTTCCCATTAGCAAGGAGCTAGCACTGTGCTCAAGTCCAGGGGTATGATCAAACCAATATCAAGATGCTGCCTTTGAAGGTCTGTCTCCTGGGAGCACTCTCAGCATCAGTTCTGTATCAATAAGGATCCAATCAGGAGACAGAAACCATGTCAACAAATTTGAACAGAAAAAATTTAATATCTTTAAGAATTATTAACTAGTAAACTACGAAGAGGATATAGAATATGAAGGATCTAGAAACAGCAAATACAGAAAGTGTCTGCTACCCCTAGGGCTAAGGGTGAGTGAGCCGGGAAAGAAGGAGGAACTTAGAAGAGTCCTCTCCACCACTCCCCGCCAATGCTGAAATTCAGATTTCTTCAGAAGGTGTGACACGTCTTCTGCCACTGGCCAAGAGAGTTGCTTCAGGGCTCAGCTAGAGCTGGTCCAGGTGGTGGGGAAGCTTGCTGCGGTGTATGGTTAGAGGGGTCTCTAGGACCAGTCTGGTGGTGGCGAGAAGCATGGTGGCTGGAGCTTGGCTGTGTAGGTAGTCCCTTCAGTGTGCTTTCTGGGCGTCCTCCTGGGTGCTGTCTGGAAGTCAGCACTCCTGAAGCAGGCATGAAAGCATGCTCCCCACTGCTACGTTCCTGCTGTTTCCTTCCAGAACCCTCCATTGACAAAGATTACCAGTCAAGCCAACTGGCAAAGGAAAAATGTTTACAGGATCTAGCTTTGCTAACCAAAAGAGAGCAAAGGAGGTTAGATTTGGAGTTGAGAGGCAACACATTGATGCCAGGCACAACTGAGCATCACAGTGCAGGGAAAGGCTCACTATTCAGCATCAGACAACTTGGGTCCACTTCTGGGACCTTCCCTTTGCTAGCTGAGTTATCTCAGTCCAGTGACTTTCCATCTCTCAGCCTTAGTTTACTCATGTGCAGAGGATGGGTCTCATCAGAACTGTGCCAGAGGGTTAGGGAGAGGGTGTCCTGTGCAAAGCATGTTTTCAGAGCTGTGAAATGAGAAATGGGTAGGAGGTGGCAATAGTGTGCATTCAGAATCATGCTGATGTCTCTATTTTCTCCTGGCTTTGTGCGTACTTCATCGATAATCTCTTCACAATCACATCAGTCCTGTAAATTATCATGGCCTTTGAATCTATAATCTCAGATTTTAAATAAATAAAGTCACACCTCAAAGTGGCTTATATAGTAATGACATTCATCAGTACATTTGATGAGAATCCAGGGGTGAATGAGGTTTCAGGTTTGGTTGGTTCTGTAGCCCAAGGGCCATTCTAGGATTGTAGGAGAATGAAGAAAGGTTCCCTAGCACTATGTCAATAGGATCCAAGGGTGGGGAAGAGAGGAGAGGGCAACAACAGGTGGTGTTTATTGGGCATTCAATTTGGCATGGTCTTGCGCAGACCCTTTAGCTTCTGTGTGCATCAGTTTCCTTATTTGTACAATTGGATAACAACAGCCCATACCTCCCAGGATGTTAAGAGGCTGAAAGAGATAATGAGACTGAATATTTCTGTATGGTGTCTGTCAGGCAGGGAGTGCTCTATAAATGTCAGTTTAGCAGAGCTGGTGCTATTGACATGGTTGGCGTTGTCTGAAAGTTGTTGGGTGGAGGATTCTGCTTGTTCTGTGTTGTTCCCAGATGCAGAGCCCAGGTCTTCAAGAGGAACTTCCAGGAGGCAGAGTCCAGCTCAGGAGAAGGGACTTTACCATCTGGTGAGCTGCCAGAACAGGGCAGGGATCATCGCTTCTCCCCAGAGGTGGAGGAGCTGTGGCCAGGTGAGGCCTGGAGGGAGATGTTGTGGCAGAGACTTGGGCCCCGCTGGAGTGGGGGCTATCAGCCTGGTCGGGGAGTTTTGGAGGATGAAGCATGATTGGAGCAAACACCACAGTTGCAGCTTCTGAGCACACATGGGGCTGATTCACAAGCTCCTGTTTGGTTACATGAGTATTAAAATGGATACAACTGGACTCCTCACCCAGATGGCAGCCTGTGGCTCCCGGCCTCAGACCTTGGCAAAACCACTGGGTCATCACTTGCCAGCTAGGCTGTGAGAAATGAGACCTCTTCTCTCTATGTTTACCCAGCTCCATGGGGTGAGGCTGGGGAGAGGCTTGTTCCCCTGGAGAGTGTCCTGCAAACCAGCTAGCTTTGTCAAACCCTAACCCCACCTCTTCCAAGTCACTTAACCTCTCTAAGCCTCAGTCTCCCTTCTTAAAAAATGGGAACGAGATCCACTCGGGTACTTTTGTGGGGCCTTAATGAGTTCCCAGATGTGAAGTGAGCCCATTGACAGACGTGTTTTGAGTGCTGACTACATGTCAGGCCCTGGGTTAAGCTATGTGCCTGGCACTTAGTAAATGCTCTTTAAATGTTACTTCTCTTTATCTGTGATGGGTTATTGAGATCTGTGGTTGGAGAGGAGCAGAGAACAGTGGGGTTGTGATGTGATGGGAAGGCTCTGGGTTCTTTCTTCTGAAAAGCACCAGCTATGTGACATTAGGCAGGTTACTTAGCTCCTCTGAATGTAAATGGGATTAATGATGATACCTGATTCCTAGAGCAGATGTGAGACTCAGAAAGTTAAGGCTGTGAGGTACTTAGTGCAGCACTTGGCCTACATTAAGTGCTGAGTACATGTTGGCCATTGCTATCATTTTCATTATGAGAGGCATGTTAGCATGAATGTTAGGGTCTGGAGGTACTGACTCTAGAGCCAGAGGACCTATGTCAAAATCCCAGCTCACTAACTAGGTGACACTGGGCAAATACTTAACCAGCCCGAGCCTCAGTTTCCTTGTCTACAAAATGGGGACATAACGGTGCAGACCTCATAGGGTTGCCATGAGGTTGACTGAATCACTGTGTGCAAAGCACTCAGCACGGTGCCTGTCCCACAGCCCCAAAGACAGAGAGAGTAACAGGAAGGGTTTTTGGGCTCTGAATTGCTGCACAGAGGATGCCTCCTGCTTGGCGATGTTGGAGGTGAGCACTGGGTCCTGAGGCCTCCCACACGGCTGGGCACTCAGCAGAGAAGCAGGAAACGGTAACTGATACCTGCAGAAGGTGGACATTGGACCGCAGCCCAGGACCCTGCAGTGCTGATAAAATCCTGTGTTCTCTTCTTTCCCTACTCAGCCACATGAAATACTCCATGGAGGGAGGCTGGGAAGTGAGGTTGGGCTGTGTCTGCTGGGGGTCAGAGATGAAAAGGAGGTGTGGAGCCTGTAAGTGACTTCCCCAGGGTCACTCAGCAAGTTGATGGCAAGTGGGGCTCCTGGCTCCTCCCAGCACCCCCTCAACATTTTCAGTGTGAGGCCCCCTTCTCCTCTGGCTGCGTCCCAGAGCAGCCAAGATTGACAGAAGTAGGCTATAGTTACCGCCGGCATCACTGCACCTGGAGCTCGATGCGCTCATCTCCATGGTCTCAGAGCTTCGGGCCACTTTTATTAGGAGATCTCCTTTCAGGAGTGATGTAAAACATGTCTTGAAAAGATGTGGGGTTTCCTTTTTCTCCCTGTTTTACCCATCATAACACATTTCCATTTCAACTGAGTTGCTTTTCGAGTATCATATTTCAAAACCTGTAATGCTGAAGACCAGCTGGAAACATTGTTTTCTGAGCTGCTGTCCTTCCTCAGCACCTTTCCCTCCCCTGCTCTCCCAGGGCAATGCTCCTCTACTTTCTACCCTGGTGCGTGTTCTCTCTCCCACTGGCCACTTCCTACTTTTTCAAGACCTCGCGTGGGCATCGCCTCCTCTGGGAAGACTAAGAAAGAAGTCCTAGCCCATGGAAAGATGGCCTTTAATCCACTTCTGTCTGACGCAAAGCCTGAACTCTTAACTACCTCCCTTTCCACCCTCCACCAGGACCCCAGAAGATGTAGTTGATGATGATGGTAGAAATGGCAGCAGTGTAGCTAATGAAGTGGAGATGACGATGATTATAAGTTGAATTGTGTCCCTGCCACCACCAAAAAATATATGTTCAAGCCCTAACCCTCAGTACCTTGGAATGTGACCTTATTTGAAAATAGGGCCGGCCGGGCATGGTGGCTCACTCCTGTAATCCCAGCACTTTGGGAGGCCGAGGCGGGTGGATCACGAGGTCAGGGGATCGAAACCAGCTTGGTCAACATGGTGAAACCCTGTCCCTACTAAAAAATACAAAAATTAGCTGGGCATGGTGGCACATGCCTGTAGTCCCAGCTACTTGGGAGGCTGAGGCAGGAGAATCACTTGAATCCAGGAGGCAGAGGTTGCAGTGAGCTGATATCACACCACTGTACTCAAGCCTGGCGACAGAGCAAGACTCCATCTCAAAAAAAAAAAAAAAAAAAAAAAAAAGGAAAGAAAATAAGGGCTTTACAAAGGTAATCCAATTAAAATGAGATCATTAGTGTGGGCCCTAATCCAACATGACTGAGGTTCTTATAAAAAGAAGAAATTTGGACACAGAGATGATACAGAGGGAAGGTGATATGAGGAGATGTGGGGAGAAGATGGCCAAGGAATGTCTGAGGTTACCACGAGCTTGCAGAGAGACCTGAACAGATCCTTCCCCAGTGTCTTCAGAGGGAGCACGGCCCTGCCCACACCTTGATTTGGGACACTGGCCTTCTGATTCTGAGACAGAATACTTTTGTTGTTTTAAGCCACCAGTTTGTTGTACCTTAGTGCAGCAGCCTGAGCAAATTAAAGCAGTGATGATGACTAAAAGGTGGTGACAGATGTAAGGGATTGTGCAGACATGCAGCTGGGAAGGGGCTCCATAGGCTGGAACTATACTTCCCAGCTCCCCTTGCATCTGGGTGGGGCCACATGACCAGTTCTCACTGGTGGGTTGGGGGAAGCCCTGTGTGTGTCTCTTTTGGGCCAAGGTCATTAAGAAGCAAGTGTGCTTTCCCCACTCTCTCTTTTCCCATTGCCAGGGGAAGCAGAAGGATTGGAGGCCTTAGAGGAGGGCAGAGCCATGAGCTGTAGATAAAAGGAGCCTGGGTCCCTGAATCACTGCATGGAGCAAAGCCACCTGCTGGCCAGCAGTGTTGGAGGAGAGCATGGGGGTGGGAGAGGGTGGGGAAAGTGGGAGGCTTGATGGGGCAGGGACGGTGCAGTGAGTGTGTGCACGATGGGAGGATTAACCCAGCCTGGGGATCAGGAAAGGCTTCTCAGAGAGGCTGATGTCTGTGCAAGGCCTTGAAAAAGAAAGTGCACTAGGCACAGGAAACAGCATGAGCAGAGGCCAGAGGAGAGAACCTGGTGCAATAGGAACCTTGAGATGGTTTGTGATAGGGAGAGACAAGGTCAGAAAAGTAAATGGAAGATAGGTCATGGGTGGCCTGGGTGCCATGTGGGGGAGTTTGGGAATCACTGTGGGTGGCCATTAAATGCTTTTGAGCAGAAGAATCATCTGGTCATATTTGTGCATTAGAGCCCCCTCAGGCTGCTGGTGCGGGCTGGATTGGGGATGGAGAGACTGAGAACAGTGTGATCAGGATGGAGGCTGGCCAGAGGACCAGGACAGAGGGCACAGTGCAGAACTAGTGCAGAAGGCGAGGGGAGTCAGGTCTTGATGATTGATTTCAGGGGAGAGTAAAAGGAGAGAAGAAAGGAAGGGAGACACACAAGTTTTCGGCCTGGGCTGCTGGGGCCATCTCTGAGATGCAGACACAGGAGGAGGAGGAGGAGCAGGACTTGGACAGCGTCTCTGTCTGGTCTGGGCCTGAGTTTCCTCAATTACAGTTATGTGTCCAGAATTACATGGACATAGGTGACACATAGGTCAATAGATGGATTAGTCGAAGGGAACAGCAAGAGTGAATGCACAGAGGCAGGGGCTTTAGAATGAGGGGCGGTTTTTGCTTGTGGAACATCTGTCTCCTTCCCTGGGGTGGGGGCAGTTGTGCCTGTCCTGTTCACTGCTGTATCCCTAACAACGGAGCCTGGCACATAATAGACACTCAATTAATGTTTGTGGATAAATGGAAAAATTAATGAATAAATGAACTGCAGGTTGTTTGAATTGGCTGGAGCCCAGACAACTGGCAGGGACTCCCAGGATGATCAAATGGGGCCATATCATCGGAGATCTTGAGTGCCGGGTGGGTTTATTTTTTATTCCATAGGTAATGGGTTTTGAGCTGAGGCAAGGCATGGTGAGAAGAGATGGCCAAGTCCAGCAGCACAGCTGGGTTGGTCACTTGGGAGCTGAGGAGAAGGATGTCATTGGTCCATGGCCCTTACTGATCTTTGGTGATCAGAGCCTCCTGGAGTTCCCTGGTGGGTGACAATGAGGAAGAATGACAGTGGGTCTGCACTGCCACTCCCCATGCTGCCAGGGGAAAGGAACTGCTTCTCCCCACTCCAGAGCCAGATTCTGTTCTCTGCTTCCCTTCAGGTTCCAAATGGGGCAGCGGCTTACCTTCCTGTTTCCAGCAAAGTCAGTCACCCTGTGAAGAGCAGCTCCATCCATCTTACCTGGAGCCAACCAGCCTTCTATCCAATGTCCGGACTAGAACCCAGGGAGACAGGGTATGTTCCTGGCACCCGCTGGATCCCCATTGAAGCCCTGGCCTCTGCCTGCCTTCTCCTTTTGAGGGAGGACAGGGTGGCAGGGTGCAGGCAGCTCACGTGCTTTCCATCCATGCTGGGCAGAGCCTGCTGGGGGCCCTTGCTCTATGGCCAGGCACTGGGGAGCATAGGCAGGGCCCTCCCTGGCTGCTTCCCTCTGGAAGCAAGGATCGCTGGCAAAGGATGCCAATGCAGGTGCACCCTTAGAGCCAGGCTGGGTGTCACAGCAAACTCCTGTGCTCGCCACTGTGCAACCAGCGCAAAGACAAGTGGCCAAGGAGAGATGAACAAGCATCTCACATGGGTCCCTCCTTTTGCTTCTCACTGCCCTGCCCCTGTCAGCTCCCTGTGGGCTCCTGCCCAGACCTCCTGCCCCCCAGGACCTGCCCTCATGCTGTTGCCATGTGCTCTTTCTCAGACACAGCCATGACCACATGAGCCCCCTGCTTAGGAACATTTGAGGGCTCTTCTCCTACCGAAGGGAGCCACTCAGCTTCGTGGTTGAGGTGGACCTTGATGAGGCTCACTGACAGTCCTGCTTTGGGGCTGTGCAGTGCAGTGGTGAAGGCTCAAACTGTGAAGCCAGGTTCCCTTGGTCAAAACCTTGGCTTGGCTGTGGCTCTGAAGGAGTTACTTAGCCTCTCTGAGCCTCAGTTTCCTCAACTATAGACTGGAGACAATAACATGGACTTCATAGAATTATGGGAATAAATGTATATAAATGTATGGGAGTTATGTATATAAAGTGCTTAGAGCAATGCCTGGAACGTAGAAAACTCTTGGTATGTGCTTATTCATGGGATCTGTTAGTTATTTCTCCTCCTCCTGCTCCTTTTCCTCCTCCTCATCTTCCTCCTCCTCCTCCTCCTCCTCCCCCTTCTTCTCATTCTTCTTCTTGACTGAGGAGGACATTCTCCCTCTGAGAGCAGCCCCTTCTCCCCGTGGACTTCCCACTTAGATGAGTCAATGCATTTCCTTTTAAGTTTAGTGAGGATGAGTTAAGTTTTCTGTCACTTGCAACCAGAGCACCCTGGCCTACAGAAGCAGAATCTGCCTCCGCAGCTGTGCCCATCCTGTCCTGTTCCAGGGCTTGAAGCTTCTGCACCAGCCTCACTGACTGGCTCCTCAAACAGGTTCCATTCCTAACTCTGGGCCTTGGTTCTTGTAGTTCCTTCTGTCTGGAATGTCCCTCTCCCAAATTCTTGGTTTGCCCAAGTGCTGCATGCCCTTCAGTGCACCAGTAAACCCATGAACACTGCAAGCAGAGCACAGAGGAAAGAAATGGACTTTGGAATGAGAGAGGTATGAGTTTTATCCCTGCACCATCCCCTACTTGCTGAAGGATCACAGACTGATTACTTAACCTCCAGTTCATGCATCTGATATATGCAGATGGTACCACTAAACTCCCAGAGTTCTTACATTAACTGAATGTGATAATTCTTGAGAAGAACCTGGTGCACAGTGGGTGTCTAATAATTGCTGGCTGACGCAGTCAGTTCTGGGCTGAGTTATGCCAGGTTTGGCCCCAGCACTTCATCTCCAGAAGGGCAGGTGGGAACCCCAGGGAAATCTTACCCAGCAGCCTCGCTTTGGGAAAAAGAAATAGAAAATATTCTAATTCCAAAGAGTAAATGTCAGAGGTGTGGGAAGGCTTTTGAGGTTCTGAAAATAAACACAGTCACTGAAAGGAAGGAGGGAGAGAAAGGAGGGGGCGGAGGTGGAGGGCTGGAGTGAGAGGCAGAGAGGAGATGACAAGTATGGGAGAGGCAGAGAGACAGAAAGAGATAGAGAGACAGAGAGAGAGAGATGGATAGAGAAAGAGAGACAAAGAGAGACAGAGAGAAAGAAAGAGAGAGAGGGAGAGACACTCCCTCTGTCCTGTCCTGGACTTCATGTAAGGCCCCTGACAAAGAAACCTCATCCCCGCCAAGTACACTGTGAGTTTACTTGGTCCAGGCTTGTAGAGGGGCGGCCGGCAGGATGCATCCACATCGCGGATGTGCTTTGTTTCCCCCTTAAAATGTCTTTTGAAAAAAATCAAATGAGTTGGCAAAGTTTAAGAAGTGAGATTTTACATGCAAAAATCTAATTTCCTTTTCTCTTGAAAAATCAGGAGGTTTGGCCACACTGGGTGTGGCCTGGACAGTGGGCTGGATCCGGCAGCATCTGCTTCCACAGGGAGCCTTGGGCTCTCTGGGTACACACGGCCCCCACCCCTGAGCACCCCTGGCTCTGAGGCTGAGCACAGTGTGTGCCCTGCTGTGTTCCTTGTGCTCATCCAATGATCCTTGGACCCCAGGGGGATTCCAGGCAGCGACCTGGACTCAAGGAGCTAAAGCTAAGACCTGCTCAGCTCCGAGGTTCTATGACCTTCTCAGCTCAAATGGTGACAAAACAGTCTCCCACCCCTTCACTTCCTGTTCCATTGCTCCACTAGCAACAGCAAGAGGGGCTGGGCCCGCTGACCATAACGCCCCACCAGGCTTCACAGGAGCAGTGGCTGGTGGAGCCACTTCCCTGTCCTTGCCTGGCTCTGAGGCCCCTTTCCACCAATGTTCTCTTCTCTGGATTCCCCTGTGAAGGTGGGAATTCCTAGTTTTCTGTGAAATCTGAAAGCCGAGAGTCCTCTCTACTCCCAGCCAGACCCCAACTTCCTCACTTCTGAGGCCAACACTTGCCCCCTCCCTGCGACCCAGGTCCTAAGTGGAGCAGGAGCTAGTCCCCCCGCGCCTCATCTCCTCAGTCCCTTAGCTCCTAGTCCCTCAGTCCCCCAGCCTCCCGGCCCCTCGGTCCCTCAGTCCCCCAGCCTCCCGGCCCCTCGGTCCCTTAGTCCCCCAGCCTCCCGGCCCCTCAGTCCTTCAGTCCCCCAGCCTCCTGGCCCCTCAGTCCCTCAGTCCCTCAGTGTCCCAGCCACTCAGTCTCCCAACCTCCCAGTCCCTCAGTACCCCCAGCCCTCCAGCCCCTAAGTCCCCTGGTTCCCCAGCCCCTCTTCCCCTCAGCCCTCCAGCCCTCCAGTTCCCCAGCCTCCCAGTCCCCCAGCCCCTCAGCCCTCCAGCTGCCCAGCTCCTCAGTCCTCCTCCTGTGAGACCTCCAGCCCCCCATCTCCTCATCCTTTCAGTCCTCCAGTCCCCCAGCTCCCTAGCCCCTCAGTCTCCTAGACCCCAGCCCCTCAGGCCCCCAGTCCCTCATTTCGCTGGCTTTCCAGCCTCTCGTCCTGTGTCATCTTGCCTCAGAGGCCTCAGGAGACATTGGACACTGGGAGCCAGAGCATGGACAACCCAGCTGAAATCGAGAGGCTCCTATCACACCCTGGGCAGAGGGATGGGGACTCAAAGGGAACTGGGTGAACTGACTGCCCAGCATCATCCATTCCACGTTGCAACTACATCCTGATGGTGCTGGAAAGACGCCCACAGCTGGAACTCTGACAGCATCACGGTGGGGGCGGGGCCAAGGGAGCACAGCAGAGCGGAGACCTCTGGTTATTAAACTTCTCAGGGCTTTGCTTTTCCTGGGCTCATTTCATTCTGTTTCTGTTTGATGGGGATTATAGTCCTCATTTAATAGTTGGGAACATAGGGTACAGAGAAGTAAAGCCCCCTGCCCAAGTTCACCCAGTGAGTGACTGAGCAGAGCCAGATTCCACCCCAGGTGTGTCTCCCTGGGACGTGCACACGGTTTCTGGCTGCTTGTGGCTGCTCATAGGCACCAGAACTCCTGCTGAGGACTTTGGAGCTGCTGAGCACAGTAGGCCTTCATTAGCCTTGTTCACTGCTGGGTCCCAGGGACTGTGCCTGGCACATAGTAGGCACTCAGCAACAGTTATGGAAAAAAAATCAACTAGAGGGATTTTAAAATACATATGTGTATGTGTGCATGCCTGTTATGTAAAACTGACATGTTTATTTAGGTAAGTAAAAAATGTAGAAATAAATATCTTGGGGTGAGATTACAGGGCATTTCATTTTTGTTTCTGACAATTTAAAAAGTGTTTTTCGAGGGAAAAAATAGCAGAGATGACTATATTCCTCCAGTTCCAAGTGATGCATTGAAAATAAAAGTCCAACCATGTTATATCTTGGCTTAAAACCCTTTTGTGTCTCCTCATTGCTCTTGGATGAATGACAAAATCCTGATGTACCTGCAGACCCTATGTGCCCCGACCCTGCCCGACTCCCCTTCTTTCCTGAGGCTGGAGGGAAGCAGATGAGGAGGGAGGAGCTCAGGCCTCTGGTCCTAGCCCTGCACCTCCTCCCGGCATCCTTCCCTGATTTACCTCTCCTCACCCCTGCCAGGCCTACATGGAGTTCATCTCTTCTCTGCATCATTTCTGTGCCTTGTTCATTTCATGTTAAATTGTAATTCCTGATGTGTATTAGGACTTCTGCTTCTCTCTCCCTGCTAAGAGACAGGAATTTTTTTTCAGGGTGGGGGCTGTGCCTGATTCATTTCTGTGTTCTCAGTCCCTGGTGATAGCTTGGTCCTTATTAAATGTTCTAGAATGGAACTGAACTGGACAATTTGCTGCGGGCAATCCACTGCCCTTCTCTGGGCCCCAGTTTTCTCTTTTATGAAAGGGGTGTGGGTGAGCCTTGAGAGCACATCTCTAAGGTCCCTCCCATTCCAGGATTGAGCCTCAGTTTCACCTCCTGTAAAATGAGTTGTAATAACACCTGTCTCACTTGGCGCTATGAGGACACAGTGAAATGTGAGTAACATGCTCAGACTGCCAGGGCTGCAGGGTCCACGGGTCTACCTCGCACTCCACCCACCTCCACCCTGAAACATTTGCTGCCGTTTCCTGGAAGCTGCTTGGAGCCGTCACTGGTCTAAGCTTTTCAGCAGCATTTTACCGTTTTGTCCCCACAAGCCACAGCAGGGCTGAGATAAAGGTCCTGGGTGATCTATTTGAGATGCAAACCCCTCCAGTCCTCCCACGGTTTAAAACCCCCACGGGTTCCTCCTGTTCCTAAAGCAAAGACCCAGACTTCTAGCACTGCTTTCAAGCCCCTGTGAGGCCCAGCTCCTGCCCCTCCCCCTCCCACCCCACCCACACCTATCCAGGTGTGGAAACTGAGGCTCTGAGAGGTGATGAGACTCGCCCGAGGCCACTCCATCTGTGGATGGCAGAGCCAGACTCAAACCCAGGCCTGTCGGGATCTGTCCCTGGGGCTTGGCCAGCCCTGGTGATTGGTGCCCAGTGGACCTCTTAACAGCTGGCAAAGACACTTCTTCCCGGTATCTGAGCCACATGTGGCTCACCATGGTAAAATTTGCCCAGCAAAGGACACTTATTGACCTGAGTGCCACAGCGAGCAGCCTCATCCACAAGACCGCCCACCCTCCATCCGTCTCCTGCAGGCCCGCCCTGCACTCTGGCCCATCCTGGTTGGCTCCCCTGACTTCTCATCTGTTGATTTAGAAAGGAGCCCGTGGGGGATGCAAGAGGCTCTGATCTGTGGCTCTGTGTTTGCTGAGGACACTGGAGCCTTTGAAGGGGATTAGAAATTCATAACCACTGTGATTTGGGTCCCAGCCTGACGCCTGTGTGGACATTCCCTGGGCTCCTTATTAAAGAGTGAATAGGTTGGTTTTGGAGGGTCTGAGGACAGTGCAGCCAGTCTGGCTCTTCTGCCCATTGCTGGGTCTTTAGGGATGTCTAGTTACGAGAATGCTGATACCACTGAGCATCAGGGTCTGAGGACCCCTGGCTGGGCTACTTTGCAGGTGTAAAGAGCCCCCAGAGTCCAATTCCCCCAGCAAGGAGGAGTCCCAGAAGGGAGCTGGTTTGCAGGGGGAGCTCATGAGTTTGGGCTTGTGCATATCCGGTTTGGATGCCTTTGAGACTCCACACATGATGCGTGGTTGGGGGCTGGGTCTTGCTCTGCGATAGAGCTGAGAAGCCCTGAGGGAGTCCAGAGGAGAAAGGCCCCACCTGCCCTCAGGGGCTCACAAATGGGAGCTGTATGGACCACCACAGTTAAAGGTTATTGTTGAGCAGAATGGACACCCCTACCCTGATGGGGGTGCAGGGCAGAGGTCAAGGTCAGCTCTGCAGGGTCACCTCTGGGCTGAGTCCTAGAGGATGTACAAGATTCACCAGACAGAGACCGGGGAGAACATGGAGGGCTAAGGTGCTGTGCAGAGGCCAAGGGACAGAGGTGCAGGTGCCCTGCAGTCAAGGAGGCATTCTGGACCTCTGTGGCAATGGTGTCTGTGAAGGGGAAGCAGCATGGGAGGTCAGGAGCCACAAGACTCAGAGTAGGAGGATCCTTGAGTGCTGGGTGTGGGTTTTACATGTCACCTGTGGGTCACAGGGATTCATCGGCTTGTTTCTTTTTTGGCAGGAGGATGTACTCGGGGCATTTGCCTTTTGAGAAGGCACCTAGGGACAGGTGAACTGGGAGGGAGGTTCTGGCAGCAAAGAGGTCATTTAAGTGGCCTTTTGTGGCATAGGGGACAGATGAGAGCAGGGCAGCTGCACGGGGATGGTGAGAAGTGGGGGCACACGGGACTCTTTCCGTGTATCTAATAACACCTGCACTCCCTCACCTGAATTAGGAACCAAGCGAAGGAAAGACCCACAAGTCAGGCACATGGAACACAAAATATCTCCTTTATTTCTGCTGAAGCTGAGTTGGAGAATGTGGCCAAGATTTGCTGGCCAATGGATCTGCTGCTGCCCAGGCCCTGCATTAAATGCACTCACCTGGTCAAAGCAGGCCTAGACCTCAAGGGCCAACCGAGCATGTGAGCAGACCAAGCAGAGCTGAGTGCTGGATGAAATGGCAGAAGTTCAAGGAGAGAGGCCAGTAAAGTAGGAAGGCAGGAGAAGTTTGACTCTAAGAACACTGAACAGAGACTGTAAGTACTACTGGGCATTGGCCATTTGCGCCTGATCCTGGCCCAGCACTCATGGATCCATATGGGAGTGTTGTGGAGAGTGGGTGACTGGCAAGAGGGTTTTTGGTGGGTGAGTAAGAGTTCTCCAGGTAGAAGCATTGTGGTACCTCCTTGAACAGAGACATGAAGGACAGGAGCAGGTTTGGGAAAGGGTGAACACATCCCTGTGTCCCTGAGTGCTTGGGCAGAGGGAGGGATGTACTGAGTGTCTATTGTTGCTTTAATAAACCATCACAAACTTGAACTGCTCAAAGATGGCACACATTCGTTATCTCTATAGTCCTGGGGGCCGTAGGTCTGGTGCAGGTATCATAGGGCTAGAATAAGGAAATGCAGGGCTGCATTCCCTCCTGGAGGCTCTGGGGGAGGGTCTATCTCCTTGTTCATTTGGGATGTTAAAGAAATTCAGTTCCTTAGGATCCTGAGGTCCTATTTCCTTGCTGACTGCCAGCTGAATGTGTTCCCAGATCCCAGAGGCCACCCACGTTCCTTGGCTCATGTCCCCTGTCTTCTGCCGTCAAATCCAGTGATGGTAGGTTGACTTCCTCTCACACTCTGAGTCTCTCCTCTGTGTTCTCCCATCTTCTCTCTCTGCCTCCTTCTTCTGCTTTTAAGAGTTTATGTGATTAGAATGGGCCCACCTCATTCACTCAAATTAGATTGAGACAGTCTCCGATCTCACAATTCATGACCTTAATCACATCCAAAAAGTCCCTTTTGCCTTATAAGATAACTGTCTTAGTCCATTTTGCATTGCTTTGAAGGAATACCCGAGGCTGAGCAATGTATAAAGAAAAGAGGTTTATTTGGCTTACGGTTCTGAGGGTGTACAAGTATAGTCTCAGCCTCTGCTTCTGGTGAGGGCTTCCAATCATTGTGGAAGGGGAAAGGGAGCCAGCATCACATGGTGAAAGGAAGGAAGCAAGAGAGAGAAGAGGAGGTGCCAGGCTTTTTTTTTTTTTTTTTTTGAGATAGAGTCTTGCTCTGTCACCCAGGCTGGAGTGCGGTGGCGTGATCTTGGCTCACTGCAATCTCTGTCTCCTCGGTTCAAGTGATTCTCCTGCCTCAGCCTCCTGAGTAGCTGGGATTACAGGTGCGCACCACCATGCCTGCCTAATTTTTGTGTTTTTAGTAGGGGGGGAGGTTTCACCATGTTGGTCAGGCTGGTCTTGAACTCCTTACCTCATGATTCACCCGCCTCTGCCTCCCAAAGTGCTGGGATTACAGGCTTGAGCCACCGCACCCAGCCCAGGCTCTTTCACCAAGCCAGTCAAAAGGAATCTGTCCCCATGACCCAGACACCTCCCACTGGGCCCCACCTCCAACACTGGGGACCAAATTTCAACATGAGATTTGGAGGGGACAAATATCCAAACTATATCAATAACATAGTCATAGGTTCTGGAGATTAGTATGTGAATATCTTTGGGAGGTCATTATTCCTCCTGTCAGGGGAGGAAAAAAAGCAACATTTATTGAGCATCTATTAAGTGCCAAGGACCAAGCAAATTGTTTAGCATCCATCATCTCATATTGTCCTCACACCTGCTCTGCAAGGCAAGTAGTATTATCCCCACTTTACAGACAAGAAAACTGAGGCTCAGAGGGACTAGTGAAGGATAAACAGTGCATAAGGATTAGAGGTATGATTTGAACCCAGCTCTTCTGTCTCAAAGCCTGTGCCCTCTCCATAAAATCTTGACACCAATTCCTACAAAGCAGGGCAGATGGGCTGGAGCCAGTTGTGAGGCTCAGCGTGCCATCTCTGTCAACTGCCTGTCACTCGAGGACACGCCTGTCCCCTGCAAGAGATGCCCAAGGCTGGTGGTCCTTCCTTGGGAAACAGTAGATGCTGGGGTGCAGGACCAAGCAAGCAGGTAACTGCTGAAACAGACACTGTCACAATTGACTAATGGATGCCATTAGGTGGAGTGGCTGTTTTCTGCCCTAGAGTGAATTGCATGGACCCACTTAAATAGTGGGGGTTTGATATCAGCAGATATTTATGGAGCAGGCCCCGAGGTGGGCTTTGGTAGTCATAATACCTGCTCCACGTGGTTTGTGGGTGGACTTAAAAAAATGAGTTGAAACTGCTCATCTCCATGTCAGACACAGTAGAATCTCAATAAATTATATATTTTTTCTCCTTGTTCTGTAACATTTTCTTTTCTATGTTAGAACCCGTCACATTCTACATGAGAAGTGGCCATTTTTCCCTCTTAAAGTGATTTGGGAATTTTCCATGAAAGATGCTGTTTGATACAAGACAATGTAGATTTTGTCTTCTATTCTGACTGCTGATAAGTTGGAATAGAGAAGGGATCCGAAACTCATTTTATGGGGTCTGTCTCCCCTCCTGCGCGGGATTTCTCACCCAGTTTAGGGGGTGCCTATTAAGCCTGCTCATTTATGGACACACACAGAACGGGCCCGTCATCACCTGGCAGGCTGGAGCCTTCTCGTTTACGCTTCTGCACTTTATATGCTGATAATGTGTTTTTAATACATTTACAAACATTTGAGTATCTCCTGCAGTCATTTATTTTTCAGTTATTTTTAGGGGAAAATAAATTGTCTTTACACTCTAATAAAATCACTGTTCTGCAGCCTTGCACATGCTGAGGGGGTGTGAGCAGGAGCCGGAAGAGGCTTTGCCCTGAGTGAGTCAGCACTCCTGTTCCGGTGCTGGTGGGGCAGATACCTGGCCATGGAGCTTAGGGCATGTCCCTTCCCCTCCCTAGGCCTTAGTATCTTCTACGTCATTTCTGGCGTTCACAGTCTGAATGTTCCAGGAGTGTGAGCCAGGTGAATGGGAGCTAAAGAACTTCACTTATTAAACAAGTAAGCACCTACTGTTTGCCAGGCACAAGGCTGTATCCTAGGGAAACAGACCTGGCCTCTGACCTCAGAGAATATACATTCTGGAGCTTAGACTGTAATATAGAGAACGTAAGCTCCAGGCAAGCAGGGAATTTTGTTCATTGTGTTCACTGCCGCCCCTCCTCTGGCTGCAATGCCGGCCTCAGCAGGGGAGCATGGCCTGAATCCCTCCGTGGAGATGGGGACACAGGGTATGCCACACTAAGCACTGCTTTCCCTTTAGGGCTGTTGACACTACTGGGTACCCCGCTTCACCTCACACAGCTGGAGGCTGACCGCATCCTTCAGAGCTTTACGGACACCTTTAATCCCTGTAATCCATGTGCGGAGAGGGCAGGTTCCGAACCCATTGTGTATGCAGCAGGCATTGCCCTGAAAGGCCCATCCTGGCCCCGTCAATCAATACACCTGCAGCACTGGTGAATCCTGCCTCAGATCAGTGCTGCTTACAAAGTTGAGCGGGAGGATCGTGATTTCTTTTTCCTTCCTCTCACATCCTTTCTGGAATAACCAACCATCTCTCTTGCACATTAATGTCTTGCCTCATGCCTGCTCCTTGGGTCCCGGGAGGCTGGTGGGCTGTCCTGCAGTGTGGACCTTGGTGTCTTGTTGCTGGCTCCACACCTGGACTGAGCCCTGGGCGTAGTGCTTCACATGCAGGATGTCACCCCCTCCCTGCCGCAGCCTGATGAGATGGGCTTCGTGGGGTTCCGTGGGGCTGAGTCACATACCCAAGAATGCATGACCAGGAAGTGGCAAAGCCTCCATTTGAGCCTCAGCCTAACTGATTAAAAATAGTAACAATGAACACTTGTGGAGCCCTTCCGGGGACTGAGGAGGTGGACCTGGGCAGGAGGGGCTCTCTGAGCTGGTTCCCGGAGAACCGTAAAGAGCTGGCCTGAGGGGACAAGAGAGGAGAGGCCACTCTGTTGGGTGGACAGCTGGGGCAGCGGCAGGTTGGTGTCTGCAATCAGAGGGCAATGGGCTGGAGAGGTGGGGTCTGATCCTGTGGGGCCTGGAATGCCAAGCCAGGAAGACTGAGCTTGGGAGCCAGAGCACTGGGGGTTTCCACAAAGTCCTTCTCTATGGTTGGCTGGCACCTCACTCGTACCTGCCCCTTTTCTTTTGTTCCAGCTCTTTCTTCATGAAACATATTTGTGTGTCTCCCCAGGGACAGCTAGAGACACAGCTGCAGATGGCATCATAGGACAGGGCGCTGGGTGCTGGGTCCTTCCCTATCCTCAAGAGGCCCTTAATGGCACCCTACAGGTCATCAGTAAAAACGGGTCAGCTTTAATCTCTGCAGCTTCACAAAATGTGTATCTGCTGTGATCCAGCTAGGAGCCAGGGCCTTGATGAGCACCTGGTATGGGCCTTGTTTCATCTTCACGGCATCCCCGATATTTCTGATGTTTCTGATATTAGCCCCATGATACAGGTGAGAAAATTGAGGCACAGAGGGGTTTGCCAACAGTTACATGACAAGAAAGTGGCAGAGTCAGGTCTTGAACCTTGGCCTGGTGTATGCTCCCGTGTCTGTGTTCTTTATAGCTACACAGCATCTCTTCTCTAGCACTTGTTATTCTCTGTATGTTTCTTTCTTTCTTTCTGTTTGCCTTTCTCACTCTCTTTCTTTCTTTCTCTTCTTTCGTTCCCTTCCTGCCTTCCTCACTGCTGCCCCCATCCCTGACCCATTGGAGCAGCATCAGAGGGGCAGTTGCCCTTAGTTCAACAGCCAGTCATGGAGGGCGTCTAGCTGGAGGCCTTCTCCATGCTGAGCACTGGACCAGTCAGGATAGGTGAGGTTATGCTTCAGGAACAAACACTCTCAAAGCACAGTAGCTTAAAACATCCAGATATTTATTTCTTGTGAATCCTACAAATTGATTGAGGCCAGGGTGGAGTAGCTGTGCTCAACATGTCCACCCAGGGACCCTGGGTGATAGAGCAGCTCTCATACCAGGGGAGAGGAGAACTCTGATGGGTTTGGTACCAGCCATTAGACACTTAACAGGGAAGTGACACACAGTGTTTCCACCTGCACAATTCATTGCCCAGAACTAGCCACAAGGTCTCACTTTCTGTCTCTACAGGGGGATGGGAGGAGAGTTTCAGCATGGTCCCTGAAGGGGCTAATGTGAAAATATTTGGTGAAATATATGACCACCTCGGGCACCATGGAGTGTGAATGGTGGTGACTCTGCCCCCACCTCCCTCCTCATACCTGCCCCCCCACCCACTCTGTCTGCACCCAGGGAACTTCCAGTTTCAGCAGGGTGACCATGGCTGATTTTCTTCCCATTCAATCCTGGTGGCCTTGGTGGGTATAATTATCCCAAGGGACTGGGAGTCAGCAGTTAAATGAATTGATGGTGATGACAGAGCTTAGAAGTCGCTGAACTGGGATTTGAATCCAGGTCTGTCTGGCTCAAAGCCTCCCTGAACCACAGTGCCCCTCAAAACATCAGAAAACGTGATGCAACAGCAGTGAGGCTGGGTGAGATGCAGTGAGGCAGTCAGTCAACACAGCACTGCCATCCAGGGAACTGGGGAGGGTCTCAGGAGAGGCTATGCCCTGAGAGTGGACAGAATATGAGGGCTGGAGGGAGGGAAAGGCCGGCAGGTGCCCAGGCAGATGAGAGGAGGCCCCAGGGAATGAGGGAGCTGTGAGCAGATGGCCTGGCTGGGTAGATGTGGGAGGAAGAGGAGAGGAGGAAGGGAGGGGGAGGAGAAAGAGGATGAGGATGAGGAGGAGGAGCAGCAGCAGGAGGGGGAAAGGATGGGCTGAGATAGAAGTGGATTTGGGTGTCAGACAGACCTGAGCTTGAAACCTAAAGCTACCATTTCCCAGCAGATTTAATATCTGTTGAAATCCTCCTTGTTTGTTTAAAGGAAACCACCCCTCGTAAAGTTGATGTGACGTTTACATAAGATCAGGCAACGAAAATACTTGGTGGAGTGTCTGATGTTCAGGGGCACTTAGTAAGAGACATCAACACCAGCCTCCAGATAGAGAACGTTCCCTTTGTGACAGGCCCTCTGCCAATAGGATTGTATCAATCAAGTCACCAAAATCCTCAGAACAACCCCCGATAAGGTTCCATTGTTATGGAATGTTGAGGTCAGAGAGGTTGATGCCCGTGTCACTCAGCTGGTCAGTAGATGGCCCTTTACTCTTCATTTTGGGCCTCAGAGCCTGACAGCCAAGCTCTGGGTGAAGAAAGCATGTACAGACCCCAACACCATGACCACCCCCCCGCCCCGCCCCACCACTATCCCTCCATTCCTGTACTCTGCTGAATCCTGATCCTATCCCCAAATAGCTTCATTTCTCCAGAGAGGGAGCCATTTCATTACAAAGGTCCCTCTCCACAAAGACAGAACATGGAGGCCAATTAAAGCCCTTCAGCCCAGCATCACTTTTGTAATCGATGCTCTGTGATTGTGAACTGGGTGTCTGTCGGCAGCTGTCTAATTTTAGCTGAGTCTTTGCAGGCTTCTCACCAGGCTCACCCGCCCCTGTGGATGGGCAGAGAGGTTCCAAGAAGCATCATCGATCTTTTGACTAAAGTGTCCTCATGAAATACAAATCTGCCTTTTCTCAGAGAGCCGTCTGTCGTGGTGGCACAGAAGAGATGCCACTGGGAGAGCAAGAATCATAATTTCATGTAAAATCCATCTTACATGGTTCCCTGCAACCCACCTCTTCCTTGCATTGACCTTGGCCTCCCAGCTCAGTCCTGGGAAATCGATGCCTTTTACTGTTTCAACTTTGGCACAGAGCGATGGGGGAAAAGCTGTCAATAGGTGTTAAAGACATTCCCAGTTGTGGGCAAGCTCCCTGTTAGGGGGGCCCGGTCTCTGGCAGTGAGTTGGCACTGCCAACATGTTTACTTGCATGGGGGAGATTCAGTGCCCCTGTCCGTGGGCACTCTGCCCGGTGTAAGTGGCTAAGGAGGCAGCAGGGGTGAAGGGTTTTCAGGGCATCTGGAGTCCCTGGAAATGTAAAAAAGAATTATCCATGGGGCAAAAGTGGGTAGAATAAGTAAATGGTGTCTTCATCTTGCAACCAGAGAGTGGGAACTTTATAAAAGGAGGGAGTGAGAATAGCAACTACCACTTGGGAACAGATGTTATGGTAGGATCAGCTCATCAGATGTGACTTGGGAGAATATCCTGGGGTTCCAACTATTTCATCATGGTAGTGGGACCTCTAAGACCCAGCAAAGGAAAGGCAACCTTTTCCACAATCACCCCACAAATCAGTAGCAGGAAGAGAGATACAGACATCCCCAGTTAGATTTTCAGCTTCTTAAGAGGAATTGTCCCTGTGCACAGAACATTGCAGAAAGAATATGATTTCTCTCAGCCAGCACTGAGTGTGCCCAACATCTAGTGCCCAACTAGATGTGCCCAACAGTCAGCAAACTATAGCCCATGGGCCATATCTGGCTCCACAGTCTGATTTTGTAAATAAAGTTTTATTGAAACAGACACATTCATTTACCTACTAAGTGTCTAAAGCTGTTTTCACACTGCAACTGCAAAGTTGAGTTGTTGTTTCAACAGAGATGGTATAAGACATATAGTCTAAAATATTTACATTTTATAGTTAAATATTTCAATTAAATATTAATTATTATAATCAAATATTTATAACCGTATAATGTAATTAAATATTTAAATCTGGCCCTTTATGGAAAACGTTTGCTAACCCCGTGTCTAGGTCCCTGAAGGGATCTTACATATAATGTACACAATGGTTTTATGTACATTTTAGTGTTATTATTGGACAAGTGGATCTGACATGGATTCCCCAAAATCTAAAATTACAGCAGCAAAACTTTTCAGATTGCGGTGGAGAGAGGGCTGAGCCTGCCCATTCCTGGCCTCTTCTCAGCCTGCTCTGGTCCCCAAGTAGAGGTACTGGATAAAATATAGGACACATGGTTATGTTGGAATTCTAGATAAACAGTAATTTTTAAGTATAAGTATGTCCCAGATATTGCATGGGGCATACTTACACTAAAAAATTATTCATTGTTTAGCTGAAAGTCAAGTGTAACTGAGAATCTATCCATCTTATATTTTTATTGGCTTAATCTGGCAACTTAATTTTTGAGTCACCTCAGAGGAAGAACCTAGGTGAAAATAATCAGTCTCTGGAATAGATTTCAAACTCAGCCTGGCATTTCAAGTCTGGTCTTGGCCAAACTCTGCAGCCTTATCACCTGCCCTGACATTCCCTGACTCCTCCCTGTATTAGTCCATTCTCACATTGCTGTAAAGACATAGCCATGACTGGGTAATTTATAAAAGAAAGAGATTTAATTGACCCACAGTTCTGCATGGCTGGGGAGGCCTCAGGAAACTTACAATCATGGTGGAAGGAGAAGGGGAAGCAAAGACCTTCTGCACATGGTGGCAGGAACGAGAAATGCAAGCAGGGGAAATGTCAGATGCTTATAAAACCATCAGATCTCATAGGAACTCACTCACTATCATGAGAACAGCATGCGGGAGAATGTCCCCATGATCCAGTCACCTCCCATAGAGAAGCAGGTCTCTCCTTCAACACCTGGGGATTTACAATTCAAGATGAGATTTGGGTGGGGACACAAAGCCTAACCATATTACCCCCCATCCTTCACTCTCCAGCTCCACGGAGCTCCTTCTTGCTGCCTTCCACACCTCCATGCCCTTCTTTGCCTAGGCTGTTCCCCTGCCCAGATGCCTCCACAGACCCTGACCCCCAAGCTCAGCCTTTCTGCTTGGCCAGTTCTGCAGAATCACCTCTCATGAGGTGTCCATCTATAGATTCAGCAGGTGCAGGTAAACAGAAGCCAGGAAACTACAGATTCAGAGCTCCTGGCTTACAGTCATTGTGGAGCAGGGATTCATGGAGAGGAGTGTTGGCAAGATCATGGGCATTTTTAAGCTACTAGTCAGATCTCTCTTTTTTTTTTTTCCTGAACACATGGAGTTGAAATGACAAATTATCCTGTGTCTACACAGGGTGGTGAGCCCTTTAAGTGCAGCCGCAATATCTTTCAGCTAATCTCTGTGGCTCCTCTTGCGATCCTGTGAAAGACAGGAAGGGAAAAGCAGTTTGAGAGGGAGGCCCAGCAGGAGCAAAGGCACCATGTTGACAGTGAGCCCCGCAGACCCTGGGAACAGGGCAAAGCAGAGGAGGAATGAGAATAACAGGAGGGAGGGCAAGGCCCTGCAGAGAGAGCTGGGCTTAGCTTGAGGCCCACGTGCACGCGGATTGTGGCTGCTTCCCTGAGCCTCTGTTTTCTCACCCATAAAATGAGGGTCATGATTGCCACTTCACAGTGTTATTGTGGAGATGAAACAGGAGAATGTATTGGGTTGAATGATAGAAAGCTTTTGCTATTTCAACCTACATTTTCAGCCTACGAAATTGGCAATTTCGCAATGATTACCCTAACATACAGAGTGTTAATTTCTTGCATGGTACCTGGCACATAGTAGATGCTCAACTAATGAAAGCTCTTGTTATGAAGGGTAACTACAGTGGGCCCTGCCTGCGAGCCAGGGTAAGTTTCCAGAGAATCCCAAAGCCAGAGCAATGAAGACCCCAGGAGGAGGCTGGCATCCCTCTGCAGCCCTGACCGGCCCTTCTAGGGATGGGCTGTGCTTTTGAATAGTTAAGGGTCATGGCTTCTCTGCATCAGAGGCTCCTGTCCCTGCTTTAACCTTCCCCTGCTAACCCGCCGAGAGCCTAGCATTGTCTCAAGTGGCACTAAAAATTTGTGGCCCGGGCTTGTGGCCTGGAGGATTTCCAAGGTGTCACCACCAGGCAGGTGCTGGTGACATCTCAGAGCAAGTCCTGATGGGCTTCTGCCTTCTCTCCAGAGGATTCCTCCCTGCTCCTTTCCAGAAGCTCAGAGCCTTTCACTGGTAACCCCAGGCCAGGTTCATGTGGGAACTGGATTTCTGGAAAGCAGACCTTGGCAGGGGCTCTCGAGAACATGTGAATTCCCCCAGTGACTGAGCTCCCACAGCTGCCTCTGAGGAGTGGGAAGAGGAGCAGGCAGGAACAGGATGGGGAGGGGAGAGGAGGTGATGGGTCCCACGAGGGTCTGGCTACTCCCATTCTCCAGGTGACTATTAAATGGGGCAAAATTATCCCCTAATCCCCTTTATCTCCATTGAGTATTTCTAGGAAAGACTGACTTGATATTTTGGGGTGGGAGGGAAGAAAAGTGAAAGACAATAATTTTCAATAGAAATTACAGGATGAAGAAATCTCAGTGATCTCAGCTTTGGGTGCTTTTTTTTTTTTTTTTTTTTGAGACAGAGTCTCACTCTGTTGCCCAGGCCGTAGTGCAGTGGTGCCATCTTGGCTCACTGCAAACTTTGCCTTCCAGGTTCAAGCGATTCTCCTGCCTCAGTCTCCTGAGTAGCTGGGATTACAGGCGGCTGCCACCATGCCCAGCTAATTTTTGTATTTTTAGTAGAGACATGGTTTTACCATGTTGGCCAGGCTGGTCTTGAATTCTCCAATTTCTGACCTCAGGTGATCTGCCTGCCTCCGCCTTGCCTCCAAAGGTGCTGGGATTACGGGTGTGAGGCATCGCACCCAGCCTAGCTTTGAGTGCTTTTTAATGTCTCTAAATGGAGACAGGTGAGGTGAGAAGGCAGGACTGACACGCAGCCCTCCTATAGAAGGTGCTCCAGGGTCCCCCGGGTGTCCCTGCTCTGGGTGAGGGACTGGAGGCAGGGAATCTGGGCCCTGGTATCGTCCTCTGGAAAATGGGGATAACAGTAGTACTCACCCCCTTGGGTTGCTGTTTAAAGTGTTTACCACACTGTTTAACCCACTCAAGACATTTTGACTACTCCTACTATTATTTTATTATTATTATTCCTACAGTGCCTCCAGAAAAGTTGTGCCAATTCTTGTGACAGATGGAAGATTCTAAAAGCACCTCCAGAGTGCGTTAGACACAGATATGAGATCAAGTGAGCTGGCTTCTTGGTTTTCTTGTCATCTCTGACACCACGCAAGATCTTACTAATCTAAATCTGTTTCTGAGTCTCAGTATTTTCATCTGGGAAATGTGCTTAGGATCTTATGCAATGACTGACATCCCTTTTAGGTGATGAATTTGTGAATACAGATGTCCAGAAAGCAAGGCACTCCTTAAAGTTTATTGAAGGAGTTTATTTAAAATAGAACAGACAGACCTTTTGCGATCTTTCAGATGACCAGGAAAACTTGTTGGATGAAGTGAAGATAAACCTCATGCCTGGTTCATGATGTATTCTGAGTTATTTTTTGTCTACTATACTTTCTATATATCCATTTGTTAGTTTAATACACATTTACTGGAAAGCGCCATGGGCAAGGTTGAGTTTTGGGGAGACAGAAATTCATTGTTTTGGGCAGTGGGAATGCAATTGTGAAAAAGGTAGACAAGGACTCTGCCCTGAAGGAGCTCACATTCTGGAGGGTGAGGTGGGATATAAGTAAATACATCAATAAATAGTTTGTTTTCAGACCATGGTGAGGGCTACTAAGGCAATAGCTGCAGATGATGTATAGGATTGAAGCCTGATGGACAGGAGGAGGGAAATGTGTGATAGGATGATCAGGGAGGGCTTCTCAGAGGAGGTGATGTCTGAATTCAGCCCTGAACAATGAGGAGCCAGCCATAAGGCTGCCGGGGTGGAAGAGAGTCCCAGGCAGAGGAACAGCACATGTAAAGGGCTGGAGGTGGACACTAGCTGAATGTGAGCTCAGAACTCAGAAAAGACTGGTGTGGCTGGAGCACAGTAAGGTGGGGAGAGCAGTAGGAGATGAAGTCAGAGGTAGAATTGTGAGGATTAAAAGTGCTCAGCCTAGTTTCCAGCACATAGTAGCTCCTTTTAAAACTGCTACTTACTATTACCTGTGATCACAGTGCTGACACCTCACTTGGGTACAGGAAACATGGGTGGGATTAGAGAGAGGAGAACAGTTTTGAGGATCTTGAGGTTCTTTCTGGACTCATGAATTTGTGAAGAAGAGGCTTGCAAACACTTTGCTCGTTTTACTAGGGTAAATACTTTCAGTTCTAGTCTTGTTTATATTATTAATTGGTTTAGCAAAACAATTCTTTCCATAGCAAATGCAACGGTGCCCAGATTTATGATCAGTTTTCATTAGTGAGATTTTATTGTACTTCCAAAGACAGATCTAAGTTTCCCTGTGAAAATGTAAAGATTAATTCAAGACTCAGAACTCATGTTTTTCTTTTTTGTGGTTTTGGAAGTATCCGACAGTATTCTAATAGGAACAACATTGTAAATTCAGCAGGATTTCACTTTTATATGCTTGGAAACTTCTCTCATCCCAGCCCCCTCTGCCTCCCAGGATACCAGTCTCCTAGGGCTCTTCTGCCTATCCAGGGTCCCCCAGGTTGGCCCTGTGTTTCCCAAGGCTAGTCTTTTCCGTGACTTACAGGACTGGAACCAGCGTTAAAGGTCAGGGAGCCCATTTCAGAGATTAGGAAAGCAAGGTCAGAGAGGGAAAGAAAATACTCTTAGGAAGCCTATCAGGAATACAATCTGGGACAAGCACATCTCCCCAAGACTTGTTAAACCACAGCACATGGAGCGCAGCTGCTGTTGCCAGATACACAAAAGATCAGTTCTGCCAAAAACTGCAATTCATTCATTAATGGATTCATTCTAAAGACATTCATTGAGCTGACAGGGTGCCAGGAAATGTGCAAGACACTAGTGAAACAGAAGAGAATAATATTAAATCTCTGTTCTCAAGGGCAGGGAGTGGGGGTAGCTGGGCAGGGGGGCTGTGAATCGAGGGAGACCAAGCACAGTATGCCAGTGGGCAGGCTCGAAGGTTTACCAGAGGAGGTGACACCCAAGACTGTGATGACTTTGCTGCGCAGGTGGTAGAAGTCACCCAAGGCAGAGGGAACCCCTGGGCAAGACCTGCGGTGGAGTGAGTGCGCAGCACTGAGGACCCTGCAAATATTCAGATGAGTCAGGTTGAGTGCAGTAGGGGTGTGACTGGAAGGGGCTGGAAAGGTAGCCTGGGGCCAGATCACGAAGGCATTTGAATGCCTGCGGAGTACCCAGTAACACTCCCTCCTCTCTCCATTCTGTAAACAGCCCTTCATTTCTTTCCTGTTTGCTCCTTCATACTCTACGTTATTTTGGTTGGGTTGCCAATCCACTACCTCCCTTCCTGCGTAAGTGAGCATGTGACCCTGAAGTGACCAATCACAAGTTCCCATCCAAGTGGCTACTGCGATTGGTGCAGGGGCAGGCACGTGGCTCAAGCCAGAACAAGGAGAGCCCTTCTGGGGCCTCATGGTGGTCAGGGGTGTGTATGGGTTATGAATGCATGCTGGGTGGGGAAAACCCTCTCCTTCCTATGGCTCCACTGACTGGGTGGCTGTCAGGCTGGTACTATCTTGGGCGTGGCCTCTCCACCCATCTGGCCATTTGGAAGACAGTATGAGCTGGGCTTTTGACCTTGTATTATGTAAACAGGCTTCATACCCAGGTCTGAGTGTGGAGCCGTGCTCTGGTCATGAATTGTCTAATTGCATGCAGGGCTCACCAGAAGCCGGTGCCCCCACACCCGCCCCCTCTGGCTGCCTCCAGCCCTTTCCACCCCAGCCCTCTGCCTTCCTGACTCATCTTTAAGTAAAGGCTTTTCTTCACCTCTGCAGCAGCGCTCCGAAGCTCTGCTTTGCTGGAGGAACTGGGACACCTCCATCCATAGTGTTCGCAGGAAGCCCAGACGTCTCAATTATTCATTAGGCTGACTTCTCCATCAAAGGGTCTAAAGTTCTAGAAAACTTTCTCCAGTCGCCTGCTGTGAGAGTCGCAGGGTCCTACTGGTTTAGTGAGCTAGGAAGAGAAATGAGTCTGTTGCTCCCAAAGGGAGGAATGACTGCTTGATCTAAAATAGGAGGGGAAGAAGGTTGACCTGGTTTGTGCAGGGTTTTTTTTTTTTTTTTTTTTTTTTTTTTTTTTTTGTAGGGGGATGGCCTTCTAGGACTGTACCCCAGGGGGTTGAGCCAGGATTCAATGCAAAAGCAGGGGACCTCTGGGTGCTGCTGGCAGTTGTGGTAGCTGGGCAGGGTGGAGGGGAATGACTGTTTGGAGGAGAATGGAAATCCTGCCCTGGCCTGTGTGCGTCTGTGCACAGCTCCACGTGAGGGACCCTGGACCACTAAGGTTCAGTCTCCCCCACTAGTTCTGGTCTCTGTGAACTCCAGGACTTCATGACACCCCAGATCTATTTTTAACAAGCTTATTAACTTTAAAAAGTTTATTTGCATTCAATTTTCACTCAACTAAAGCCAACAGCCTTTGCAAGCTTGCCTTATGGAAATTGAAAGCTGGAAGGGGCCTTAGAAATCACAAGGTCTAACCTCTTTAGAGGGTTCCCCGTGTCTCAGGAGAGGGTTCCATCTATAGCACAGGACTTGAGATCTGTCACATGCTGGCCCCAGGATGCTTCCAGCCCCACTCTGGCCACAGTAGACATTCCCCCAACATGTTATGAGCCTGCACTGCTGTGGACCTTGGCTCCTGTGTTGCCACATCTGGAATACCCTGAAGACACTTTCCTCTCCCACCTGGTCCAGTTCTAAGCATCTACCGTGAGATCGGGCCTCCTTCCCGATCCCACCAGGCAAAACTAACTGCTCTGTCTTTCATGTCCCATTGAGGTCTCAGCTCAAATGTTCCCTTCTCACAAAGACCTTCATTGACCCAGCATCTGATGGGCACTGCCCTTTCCCCACCCCAATAGCGTGACCCAGTTTTGATTTCTTCACTGTACCTGTCCCTACCTGGAATAGTCTTGCTGATGCATTGTTTGTCTGTCTCTTTCTGCCTCTCCACTCCATGGTGTCAGCTCTTGGGGTGCAGGGACATTATCTGTTGACTGCTGCAGCCCAGGCCCCACACAGGGCTGCATAGGGTAGAATCACAGTGAACCTTGGTGGGGTGAATAAACCTGAAGTTGAGCCTCCTCCAGATCCCAGGTTCTGTGCCTCCACTGTTTCTGAATTGTTGCTGCTCTGGAGCAGAACACTCTCCCTCACCTTGGCTGCCCGTACTGGCCATGCTGCTCTCTGGGGCAGCATGAGGAGCTCAGAGCCCCAGGCTGGACCCAGCTAGGTCACTCCCCTGTGATGCTTTATGGTTCCTCTCTGGGGTCCTGAGATCAGCCACATTTTGAGAGTTTGGAGAAGGAGCGTTAAGGCCAGCCAAGTGGATAAATCACATTTTAAAAAAACGGGCCACACATGGATTTACACAATAGCCTGTGACAAACGCAGATTCAGGGGATGATCTGGCAGGAAACATCCACTTTTCCAAAGGGCACCACAGCCCTGGTAGAAATAATGAGGGTTTTTTTAGGATTGTAATTATTCCCAGGTGCTGACAGGCCAAAGATCTGATCACTGCCGTCACTCAGCACTCACGTGTGCACCCAGCAGGCTCTATTCTTGGGTCTCCAGGTAAGAGTCCTGCTCCCAGGGGTGGCTGGCATGTCCAGTGTACGTCCTCGTGGTTCCTGATGCCCTCCTGCCCATGCGCAGTCCTGGAGGGAATAGAGTGCAGGAGGCTCCTATGAGCGCAGGGCCGGGGACACAGCAGATCCTTGGCCAACGGTGTGTCTTTTCTTCTGCTACAGTTCTAGGGCAGGGGAGGCTTCAGGGTCTCCTGAATATATCCAACAGGCTCATGAGGCTGGAGATGCAGTAATTAGTGATCGGGACTATGAGGCTGTTGCTCAGCAGAGAAATAAGGGCCCCTACTGTACAAGCTGAAAAGGCTGTGGTGGCTGCCCACCTGAAGCCTTGATGGTCCTGATGGGGGAATAGAGGCCTATGGGAATGCTGAAGGCTGAATGACGCGAGTGTTGGATTCTGGGAGGATTGTCAGTGCCGAGCTCTCTGCAGGAGGGATGGACTCACTCGTGGTGCAGCTGCAGAGGGCCAGACACAGCCTTGGCCTTGGCATCTGTATTAGGCTGTCCTTGCATTGCTATAAAGAAATACCCGAGGCTGGGTAATTTACAAGAAAAGGTTCAACTGGCTCACAGTTCTACAGGCTGAACAGGAAGCACAGTGCCAGTACCTGCTTCTAGGGAAGCCTCTGGAAGCTTGCAATCATGGTAGAAGGCAAAGAGGGAGCAGGCAGGTCACATGGCAAAAACAGGAACAAGAGATAGAGCATCTGGGGCAGGGGCCACACACTTTTAAATGACTGGAAGGCAGCAGGGGATGGTGAGGCCACTGGAGGACGGCAACAGTTGGGGGCTGTTTCCATCCCGGTCCAGAAGGAAGCTGTTACCAGACCTCAGAGAGAGCTGCAGCCTCAGAAGAGGGGTCACTGGATGGAGCTGGGGCCTCAGGAGAGAAAGAGAGCCATTGCAGCTGTAGTTAAGAGGGAGGGAGCCAGGGAATAAACACCCAATGTCTTTCTACTCCTGTTCCTTGGTCTCCTCTGGTGCTTCCAAAACACACAGAAGCTGGGGCACAAGAGGGCACAGGAGCTCTATTGATGCCATCCATTCAGATCAGTCTCCTGGCAGGAGGCTGAGGGTGGGTCTGGAGGGCACTCGGAGGATAGCAGCACATGTAGCCCCAAGATCCACCCGATCTGTCCCTGCCTGTCCCTCTGACCTTGTCTCCTGCCCTCTGCTCTCACTTACTGTTTCCACTATACTGACCTCTGCTCAGTAATATGGTTTGGATGTGTGATCCCACCTCCCACCCAAATCTCACATCGAATTGTAATCCTCAGTGTTGGAGGTGGGGCCTGGTGGGAGGTGATTGGCTCATGAGGGCAGGTCTCACGAATGGTTCAGTACCATCCCCCTTGGTACTGTATAGTGAGTGAGTTCTCACGAGATCTGGTTGTTTGACAGTGTATAGCACCTCCCACCTTGCCCTCTCTTTCTCCTGCCCTGGCTGTGTAAGATATGCCCACTTCCCCTTTGCCTTCCACCATGATTGTAAGTTTCCTGAGGCCTCCTCAGAAGCAGAAGCCTCCATGCTTCCTGTACAGCCTGTGGAACCGTGAGCCAACTAAACCTCTTTTCTTTATAAATTACCCAGCCTCAAGTACTTTTTATTTTATTATTTTTATTATTTTTTTGAGACAGGGTCTCACTCTGTCTCCCAGGCTGGAGTGCAGTGGCACAATCTTGGCTCACTGTAACCTCTGCCTCCTGGGTACAAGCGATTCTCCTACCTCGGCCTCCCGAGTAGCTGGGAGTACAGGCGTGCACCATCACGCCTGGCTAATTTTTTATATTAGTAGAGATGGGGTTTCACCATGTTGGCCAGGCTGGTCTTGAACTCCTGACCTCAAGTGATCCACCCGCCTCGGCCTCCCAAAGTGTTGGGATTACAGGCGTGAGCCACCGCGCCTGGCCTCAAGTACTTTTTTATAGCAATGTGAGAACTGACTCATACACTCAGTTTCTCAATTACGCAGAATGCATTTCTGCGTCAGGGTCTTTGCACCTGCTCTTTCCTCTCCCTGGGAGGCTCTTCTTCCTCATCCTCTCATGGCATTGAGATCTCAGCACAAATGTCATCTCCTCCTAGGGGCTCTCCAGACACCCATCCAGCTCTGCCCCCACATCCTCCACCATCTCTTCTGTTGCATTGTGTTCCTTCATTCGCACGTAGCACACGTCTCTATCTGACATTTGTGGTTTATTTCTTGACCAGCTGGTGCATCAGCACCAAGAGATTAAGACCAAGTCTCTTTTGTTCCCTGTCATATCCTCATCATTGAGGGCAGTATCTGCATCCACAAAGTGATTAAGGAATGCTTGTTAAACGACTGTCTAATAACCAAGTGAGAGGGTAATGGGAAAGAGCACAGACCCTGCTGTTGGGACATAATCTGGGTTTGAAGCCCAGCTCTATCACTTTCTTAGCTGTGTGACTTTGGTCAAGTCACTCAGCCTCTCTGAATGACTCAGTTTCTTCATCTGTTAAATGGGGATGATAAGATAACACTCCCCTCTGGGTTGTTGTGCAGACTGAATGAATAAACATTTGGCACTGTACCTTGCCTGTAGTGGCAGGTGGTAGAAGAGCATTTGCTATTTTCGTTATTGTTGTCCCCGATTTTGGCATCTGAGCTGCTACCTCTCTCCTCCTCTTGAGACCCCAGGCCATCTAGGGCTGAGGCTCAGCCTCTCCCAATTTCCCATAGCTGTCTTTAAGCTGTGCGGGATTCCTGAGCAGGACCTAAGAACCCCTCCAGGCTCTGACCACTCTCCCAGCCTCGCACAGTGTCCTCCTGCCTCCTTCCCTGAGTGGCAACTCCAAGGTCTTCCTTCAGCTCCTCAGACAAGCCCTGCCTCCCCAACCTCAGGAGGCAACATGCATGCTGCTTCTCCTGCCCCCAACAGCTTTCCTCTCCTCTCTCCCTCATCTCTCAGTCTCAGGTCAAATATCACCTCCCCTGACATCACCCGGGCCAGGTCAAGCCTGTCATCATCTTGGGCGCCTGCCCATCTCCTTGGCAACACCCCTGCAGGTAGCCGTTAACTTTGTTGTTAGCTAGTAAATGTTTCCCTCGCCTGTGGGAAAATATTCCCTGGGTTCTATGTTAGGGGTAAGTGGGTCTTTGGGCAGCTGTTACCTGACCTGGGCCTGGCATCTGACCCCAGGTTACCCTGACCCTTTCACCCAAGACTCATTCATTCACTTCTCTCTCTAACTCTATCCCTCCCTCCCTTTTTTTCTCCCATCCCCCAAAGCATTTACCAAGCTAATCCTTTATTTTAGGCCCCATGCTAGGCATTTTAGTTCTAAGATGCTGCTCCAGACCTGGGCTCCCGGCCTCCTAGTGGGTGTCAAGGGCGGGGGGGCACACACCACAGAGTGGTAAGTGTGTGAGAGGGATGAGGAGATGCAGGGGAGAGCAGAGGAGGCCTTAACCCAGCCTGCTAGGTGTCTTGAGTGGGTAGTCAGAGAAGGCTTCCCAGAGGAGTTATTTTGAAAGAGTTTTGAAAGATACATGAGTTTCCTAGGAGCTGAGGAAACAACATCTCAGGCAGAGGGAGCAACATTTGTGGAAGACCAGAGCATTTTTGAAACTTCAGCAGCAGACAGGGAGGGAGGGTGGCGATAGATGAAGCCACGAAGATGAAGATGTGGTGTGTTAGGTCTGGTGTGCCCGCGAGCTCCCCCCAGCCCCGAAAGCATGCCTTCTGGATGTGATACTTCGGTTCTTCTGATCAGGAGGCTGAATCTATTTCTCCACACCTTGAATCTGGGCTTGACTTGATGACTTATTTTGGGCAAGATGACAATAACATAATACAATCAGGGACTTGAAAGATGCTTGTGAGTGGGACCAGCCTGTGACTGCCACCATTGGCCGGGCTGGCCTGCTCAAGGATTTGAGACCATGTGGAGGGGTGCCCCAGTTGAGGCCATCCAGCCCCAGCTGAGCCAGCCCTGGATGCGTGGGTCAGCTAGGCATAACCCACAGAATCATTAGAAATACACGTGTTTATGTGTGTGTGTTTTCCCAGAAACTCCCCACTGGAGAGGGAATGATTTTTTATTTGTAAATAAAATACGCATAACATAAATTGACCATCTTAACCACTTTTAAGTACAGTATAGTGGTCAGTGGTATTAAGTACATTCATAATGTGCAGCCATCACATGCATCTCGCTAACACTTTTCATCTTGTGAATCTGAAACTCTATACCCATTAAACACTAACTCCCTATCCCCTCCTCCATCACCTGCTCAGCCGCTCGCAACTGCCTCTCTACTTTCTGTTTCTATGATTTTGCCTATTCTAAGTATCTCATATAAGTAGAATTATACAGTATTTGTCCTTTTATGATTGACTTATTTCACTTAACATAATGCCCTCAAGTTTTATCCATGTAGCATGTGCCAGAATTTCCTTTATTTTTAAGGCTGGATTATATTATGCTGTATGTATGTATTACATTTTGCTTATCCATTCATTTTTCTTTTTTTTTTACACTGTTTTTTCTGTTTATTTAAAAAAACTACAGGATATATATATATATATATCCTGTGTGTATATATATACATATATATGTGCATATATATATACACACATACACACAAACATATTTACCTGTATGTGTTTAAGCAACATCCTATTGATATTTATGTTTTTCTGGATATTTTTCTTTTTTTTTTTGCTTAAAATATATCCATCCATTTTTCAATGGTCACTTGAGTTGCTTCTACTTTTAGCAATTATGGATAATGCTTCTATAAACATGAGTAGATAAGTATCCTTTCCAAACTCTGCTTTCAATTCTTTTGCATATGTACCCAGAAGTGGAATTGCAGGGTCGTTTGGTAATTGTGTTTTTAACTTTTTGGGGAACTACCATACTGTCTTCCAGAGTGGCTATACCATTTTACATTCCCACCAACAGTGCACAAGAGTTCTGATTTCTGTACATCCTTGCCACACTTGTTATTTATTTAATTTTTTTAAATAGTTGCCATCCTAATGGGTCTCAGGTGGTATCTCATTGTGATTTTGATCTGCATTTCCCTAATGATTAGTGATGTTGGGCATCCTTTTATTTGCTTATTGGCAATTTGAATATTTTTTTGAGAAGTCTCTATTTAAGTAATTTGCCCATTTTTGAATCCAGTTTTTGTTGTTGTTGTATTTTAGGAGTTCTCTATATATTCTGGATATTAATCCCTTATAAAATATATGATTTGCAAATATTTTCCCCCATTCTACAGGTTGCTTTTTCCTCTGTTGACAATATCTTTTAATGCAGAAAAATTTTAAATTTTTATGAAGTTTAATCTCTTTATATATTGCTTGTGCCTTTGCTGTCATATTCAAGAAATCATTGTCAAAACTGATGTCATGAAGATTTTACCATATGTTTTTTCTAAGAGTTATATTGTTTTGAGTCTTATATTTAGGTCTTTAATCTGTTTTAAGTTAATTTATGTATATGGTGTTAAGTATGGGTCCAACTTCGTTCTTTTCCATGCGGATATCCAGTTTTTCTAGCACCATGTGTTGAAGACTGTTCTTTTGCCATTGAATGGTCTTGGTACCCTTGTCAAAAATCATTTGACCATGTATGTGAGGATTTATTTCTGAGCTCTCACTTTTACTCCGTAGTCTATATTTCTTTCTTTATGCCATTACTATACTGTTTTGATTACTGCAGTTTTGTAGTACATTTGTAGTCTTCCAAATTTGTTCTTTTACAAGATTGTTTTAGCTATTGGGGTCCTTTAAGATTCTGTATGAATTTTAGGATGAGTTTTTCTATTCTGAAAAACACATCATTGGAATTCTGATATGAGTTGCATTGAATATGTAGATTGTTTTGGGTAGTATTGACATCTTAACAATGTTAAGTCTCCTTATCCACGAACATGGAATATGTTTCTCCTTATATCTTAAACTTCTTTCAGCAATGTTTTGCAGTTTTCGTTGTACAAGTCTTTTACCTCATTGGTTAATTCCTAAGTATATTTTTGAGGCTATTGTAAATGGAATTGTTGTCATAATTCCCTTTTAAGATTGTTTATTGTTAATATATAGAAATACAACTGACTTTTTTTGGTGTTGGCTTTGTATCCTGCTACTTTGCTGAACTTATTTATTAGCTCTAAGAGTTTCTTTGTGAAATCTTTAGAGTTTTCCACATATAAGATCATACCATCTTTGAACAAGATAATTTTACCTCTTTCTTTCCAATTTGGGTTTATTTTATTTCTTTTTAAATTTTTTTTTTTTTTGGCTCAATTTCTCTGGCTAGAACTTCCAACACTATGTTGAATAGAAATTGTTTTGTTCCTGATCTTAGAGGAAAAGCTTTCAGTCTTCCACCATTGAGCATGATGTTTACTCTGTGTGTGTGTGTGTTTTTAAATAATGGCTTTTATTATGTTGAGGTGGTTCTTTTTCATTCCTGGTTTTGTGAGTGTTTTTTTTTTATCATGAGATAGGCATGTGTTTTATTTTCCATTGAGATGATCATGTGGTTTTGTTTCATCATTCTTTTAATGAGATATATTACATTAATCAATTTTCTTGTGGCAAATTATCCTTGCATTCCAGGAATAAAGTTTGCTAGGTCTTGGTGCATAATTTTTTTTAACATGCTGCCAAATCTAGTTTGTTAGTATTTTGTTGAGAATTTTTACATCATTGTTCATAAAGGATATTTGTCTGTATTTTTCTTGTAGATGACTTTGGTATCAGGGTAATATTGGCTTACTAGAATGAGTTAGAAAGTGTTCCTTGCTCTTCGCTATTTTTGGAAAAGTTTGAGAATAACTGGGATTAGTTATTTAAAGATTTGGTAGAATTCACCCATGAAGGCATCAGATGCAGAGATTTTCTTTGTTGAGAAATTTCTGATTACTGATTCAATTATCTTACTATAATAGTTATAGGTCTATTCAGATATTCTATTTCTTTGTGATCTGGTCTTGATAGATTTTGTATTTCTAGGAATTCGTCTATTTCATCTAGCTTATTCAATTTGTTGGCATACAGTCTTTCAAAGTATTCTCATGTAATTCTTTTTATTTCTGTAGAATTGGTAGCAAGGTCCCTACTTTCATTTTTTATTTTAGTAATTTGAGTCTTCTTTCTTTTTTTCTTAGTTCATCTAAGTAAACGTTGTCAATTTTGTTAATCTTTTCAAAGAACAAACTTTTGGTTTTATTGGTTTTCTCTTGTTTTTCTATTATCTTCTAGCTTTGGGTTTAGTTTGTTCTTCTTTTTCTAGTTTGTTAAATTGTAACATTAGGCTGCTGATTTGAGATCTTTCTTGTTGTTTTTTTTTTTTTTTTTTTTAATGTAATCATTTATAGCTATAAGCTTTCCTCTTAGCACTACTTTCACTGCATCCCATATGTTTTGGTATGATGTGTTGTGTTTTCATTTTCCCTCATCTTTAAGTATTTTCAAGTTTCCCTTTGATTTCTTCATTGATCCATTAGTTGTTTAAGAGTGTGCTGTTTGATTCCCCAAATTTGTGAATTTTCCAGTTTTACTTCCATTACTGATTTCTAACTTTATTCCACTGTGGTTGGAGAAGATACTTTACATATCTATATTTTGAAATATATTGAGACTTAATTTTTTGTCTAACATGTAGTTGGTCCTGGAAAATGTCCCATGTGCAGTTGAGAAGGATGTGTATACTGTTGTTATTGGGAATAATGTTCTGTATATGCTTATTAGATCTAGTTGGTTTATTGTGCTACGTCCTCTGTTTCTTACTTTCTTCTGTCTGGTTGTTCTATTCATTAGAACACCTTTTAAAGGACAGTTTTTCCAGATATAGGATTCTTGATTGACAGCTTTTTCCTTTCGTACTTTGAATATATCAGCTTGTTGCCTTCTGGCCTCCAAAGTTTCTGATGAAAAATCTGCAGATAATCTTATTAAAGATCACTTGTATGTGATAAATTCTTTTTCCTCTGATGCTTTTGCCTTTCAAAAGTTTGAATATAATGCATCCTGGTGTGTCTCTTTGAGTTCATCTACTTGGAGGTCATTGAATGAGGAGAATGAAGTGTTGAAGTCTCCAGCTATTATTGTAGAACTATCTATTTCTCCCTTCAACTCTGTAAATTTTTGCTTCATGTATTTTGATGGTCTGTTATAAGGTAGGTAAATATGTATATTTGTTATATATTCTTGTTATATTGAACTTTTTTTTTTTTTTTTTTTTTTTTTGAGATGGAGTCTCACTCTGTCTCCAAGGCTGGAGTACAGTGGTGGGATCTCAGCTCGCTGCAAGCTCCGCCTCCCAGGTTCATGCCATCCTCCTGCCTCAGCCTCCTGAGTAGCTGGGACTACAGGCACCTGCCACTATGCCCAGCTAATTTTTTGTATATTTTGTAGAGACGGAGTTTCACCATGTTAGCCAGGATGGTCTCGATCTCTTGACCTCGTGATCCACCCGCCTTGGCCTCCCAAAGTGCTGGGATTACAGGTGTGAGCCACCACGCCCAGCCTAAACATTTGAATTAATATATAATGACCTTTTGGTCTCTTGTAACCTTTTTGACTTAAAGTCTTTTGTGTCTGCTATTTGCATAGCCACCCCTACTCTCTTTTGCTTACAATTATATTTTTATGAAATAGCTTTTTTATCCTTTTATTTTGAATCTATTTGTGTCTTTGGATTCAAAATGAATCTCTTTTAGACAGTATATAGTTGGATCATGTGCTTTTGTCCATGCTGCCAATCTCTGTCTTTTGATTGGAGAGTTTAATTCATTTACATTTAAAGTAATTACTTGTAAGAAGGGACTTACTTTGTCATTTTTCTATTTATTTTGTTTACCTTATGCCTTTTCTGTTCTTCATTTCCTGCATTACTATCTTCTTTTGTGTTGTTGATTTTTTATAGTGAAATATTTAAATTCCTTTCTCATTTCCTTTTGTGTATATTCTATAGCTATTTTCTTTGTGGTTATCATGGGGATTACATTTAATACCCTAAAGTTATACCACCATAATTTGAATTTATATCAGCTTAACTTCAATAACATACAAACTCCTGCCCCTTTACAGTACTGTCTCTAACTCTTTCAGTTATTAATATCACAGAATTACATCTTTATACACTATATGCCCCAGAACATAAACTAGCAATTTTTTGAATGCATTTGACTCTAAAATTATGAAGAAAACAAATAGCAGAGTGATAAACCAAAGTTACAATAATACTAGCTCTTCAATTAATAATAAAAAAGTATTAGTCTTTTAAATTATGTACAAAGCAAAAAGTGAAATTACAAACCATAGTCACAATAATAGTAGCTTTTATAATTGCCCACATGTTTACTTTTATTAAGATATTTATTTCTTTATATGGCTTTCAGTTACTGACTAGTGTCCTTTCATTTTATTCTACAGGACCACTTTGAGAATTTCTTGCAGGGCAGGCCCAGTGTTAACAAACTCCTTCAGATCTTGTTTGTCTGGGAATATCTTAATTTCTCCCCACCTTTTAAAGGACAGTTTTTCCAGATATAGGATTCCTGATTGACAGCTTTCTCTTTTAGCACTTTGAATATATCAGCTTATTGCCTTCTGGCCTCCAAAGTTTCTGATGAAAAATCTACAGATAATCTTATTGAAGATCACTAGTATGTGATAAATTCCTTTTCCCCTGATGCTTTTGTCTTTCAGAAGTTTGATTATAATGCATCCTGGTGTGGCTCTTTGAGTTCATCTTACTTGGAGGTCATTGAGTTTCTTGGATGTTTATATTCATGTTTTTCATTAAATTTAGGAAGTTTTCAGACATTATTTTTTTCAAATATTTTCTCTGCCCCTTTCTCTTTTTCCCTTCTGAGACTCCCACAATGCATATGTTTGTCTGCTTGATGGTGTCCCACAAGTCTCCCTTAGGTTCTATTCACTTTTCCTCACTGTTTTTCCTTTCTATGCTTCAGAATCCATAATTTCCACCATTCTATCTTCAAGTTCATGATTGCTTCTACCTGCTCAAATCTGTCTTTGAATCTTTCTGGTGCATTTTTTTTATCTCAGTTATTGTGCTTTCCAACTCCAGAATTTGTTTTTGGTTTATTTTAGGTTTTCTATCTATTGGTATTTTCATTTTTTCATGCATAGTTCCTATGGCTTTAACATGTTTTCCAAATTTCATGTGTTGGAAACTTAACTCCCAAATTCATATGTTGATGAGATTTAGAGGTGGGGTCTTTGGGAGGGTTGGATGAGGCTATCAGGGTGAGGACCTCATGATGGGACTGGTGGTTTTATAAAAAGAGGAGGAGAGATCTGAGCTAGCACCCTCTTGCCCTCTCATCATGTGATGTTCTCCATTATGTTATAATGCATGCAGCAAAAAGGCTCTACCAGATGCCAGAATCATGCTTTTGGACTTCCTAGCCTCCAGAACCATGACCTAAATAAACTTACTTTTAAAATATATAAATTAGTCTGGGCATGGTGGCTCACACCTATAATCTCAGCACTTTGGGAGGCTGAGGTGGGAGGATCACTTGAGGTCAGGAGTTTGAGACCAGCCTGGCCAACATGGTGAAACCCCATCTCTACTACAAATACAAAAATTAGCCAGGCATGGTGGCGTGTGCCTGTAGTCCCAACTACTCAGGAGGCTGAGGCATGAGAATCACTTGAACCTGGGCAGTGGAGATTGCAGTGAGCTGAGATAGCACCACTGCACTCCACCCTGGGCCACAGAGTGAGACTCTGTCTCTATTTAAAAAAAAAAAAAAAAAAAAATATATATATATATATATATACACACACACACACACACACACACATATATAAATTACCCAGTCTGTGGCATTCTATTACAGCAATGGAAAATGAACTAAGATAGTAGTTCTTGACTTTCTCCATATCTTCCATTAGTTTTCTAAGCATCTTTAAGACAATTGTTTTAATGTCTTTGTCTAGTACATATGCCATCAGATCTTTCTCAGAGACAGTTTCTGTTGATTAACTTTTTCCTTCGAATGATCCATATTTTCCTATTTCTTTGTATGTCTTATGATTTTTTTTGAAAACTGGACATTTGTACCTAGCAATGTGGTAACTCTGGCATCAGAATTTCCTCTCTGGGGTTTAGTGCTTTTTTTGTTATTTTTATTTTATTGATTTTTGTAGACTGTCTCTGTGTTGAGGATAAGCTTGAGGTGTGAACTTACGGTCTTTCAAGATCTTTTCTGAGCCTTTTCCTGGGCATTCATGGTCACTTTCTAATTTCCCCCATATATGCAGTTGTTTTTGAATGTCCTAGCTTTTACTGTTTACCTCCAAAAAGGGGGAAAAAGAGAAAAATTAAGGAGGAAAAAGGGACATTGGCTTTTTAAATTACCTGGAACTCACTTTATTGAGAGGAGGAGACAAGTAAAAGTGGGGGGAAGGTGCAGCAACATTAGGCACTTGCCTCTTTGTCTGTACTTCTGTAATCAGAAGCAGCAATTAGTGATCAGATATCCCTGATATTTGCAGGACAGGGTCCTGTTTTGCCCATTCTGGCTCCTGCAAGTTGTATACAAGCTACTCCAGGAACACATGCACAACTGATTGCACATGGCTGAGAGGGGTGGGGAATGGATACCTGCTGCTGACTTATAGCTAAAATTGACTTGTATTAACTGCTGTTTACTGTCTAAGCCTTTCTCTGGAAGTTGCAAGCTTTCAATATACTCTAAGGTTCCTGATTTGCTTTAATGTGACCCCCAGAGCAAATGCCAGAGAAAAGGCAAGTAGGCAAGGCAAAAAAACTTTATTTACAAGCCAATGTGAAGGAGGGAGCGAGGTTCACCGGTCTCCGGTGGTGGAGGCCGACGAAGTCCCTGCGGTGTTCTCGGGCGAGGTTCCTAGGTCCGCACAGGGGCAGGGGCCAAGGAAGTTCGCACCTGCGTTCTCGGAGGAGGTTCCTGGGTCCCGCGAGGAGGGGACGAGGAAGTTCGCACCACGCGCCCGCCGGGAGCGGCTTTTATGTCCTGGGCCCGGGAGTGGGCGGGCAGTGGGCGGGACATAGGCGGGTCAGGGACGGGGGCGGTAGGCGTGGCTAGGCGGGTTCCTGTTCTTCTCCGTAGGAGGTCGGGTTGCGCCTGCGCCGTCGACCCATGTCTTTCCCAGGCACGGGAAAGTTGGTGGTGAAGAACCCGGAACTGCGCCATCTTGCCTCCGTTCCTCCAAACAGTTCCTAAATGGATATATGACAGAGAGGCTGCCAGTGCAATTCTTGTCTAGATGGGGAGACAGGCTCCTAGTATTTCCTACTCTGCTATCTTCTTAGCATATACGTGTTTCTAAGCTCCAAGTTTTGCAATTATTTTTTATGCAGCAAAAACTAACTAATACACAGGTGAAAGAGCCAAACTGGGGAGAGGGGTTGACCTCTGTGCTAGACTGGGAGTCTAAACTTTATTACAGTGCCTCCAGTGCATTAAACTTGTTGGCCTGGGTTTAAATCCTAGTTCTTCTACATACCAGCTGTGGGGCTGATGAGTCATTCTGTCTCTCTGTACCTTGGTTTTCTCATCTGATAAATGGGGGTGGCTTACAGTGTTTGGAGCATGGTAAGTGCTCATGAAACACTGGCTGCTGATTGTTGACCCCACATTGTTGTTGCTGATGGTCACACATAGAGACTCTAGGACTTTCGCCTATGTCAGCTGACTCAGATCTTCAGGATCAGATGAGGTACTGGATGTGACCCTTAATCATTTGATGTGTGTTGTTCTTAGGCCATCCCATGAGTCACATGGAGTCTCTGCTCCTGCCTCTGGCCCACTCCGGCCTATCCACATGCAATACCTTCTAGAAAGTCCAGATATTCTATTGGGGGCATTCTTCTCTGTCTCCATGAGCTGAGACCCATTTGGTTTTAAAATAAGAATGTGCAACACGCACAGCACTCCAGGGAGAACATCATTCCACATGCACATGAGGTAGTAGCCATATTGTTAGGTTGTTCTCTAAATACCTGGGGGCCTTTGGGTAATGACTTTATTTAAATGGAGTGTCAGAGAAATTAGAGTTGACACCAGTGTTCCTACTACAGGCTGTTTGGCTTTATGAGAAATTAGTAAAGCGTTAAGCCAACTCCAGTAACAAGGGCCTCCTAATCTACTCTGAGACAGGGGCATTGAGGCCCATTGTCTCCGTGCCCTGATTTCCCAACTCAGAGCATAGCGATGCAAAGGATGGGGATTCTAAGCAATGGGGTAAGGAGGGGTTAGTGGTTTAAAAGGGGCTGAGGTAAAGTGTTGTGAATAGGGTCTGGCATATATTAGTACTCAAATGATAGCAAGAATTCTGCTTTCAGCCAAGATGGAATAACAGGGGCCACATTTACCTGCGTGCCTGAAACAGTTAAAAAGCAGACAAAAGATATGAAACAACAGTTTCTAAAAGATCAGGTAGCAAGTGAAAAAAAATAGCGATCCCTAAGAGATGGGAAACAGCTCTATGGTTTCCCCAACTTATTGCTTGAACTGAGATTACAGGCTGGTGGGAGGAATGGGGAAGCCAGGCTTCTGTCTGTCTTCATGAGTTGAGGAAACTGGGCTAGAATATGGGGAAAATGAGGCAGCTGTAGTTTTCAAGGCAGAGTACTGCAGATGAGAGAACTAGAGAGGATGACAACACTGGGGATTCGCAGAAAGCCTGATCAAGTCTTCAACGGAGCACCTATCACCACATGTGTGTGAGAAAACTTCAGCCTTAAGGCTGAAATACAGCCAAAAGGATTTGAGGGAACAATCCTGAAACTCAAACAGTTCTTACTCCCACCAGCCAGAGTGGGAAAACAAATCAGTCATGAGGAATCAGATAGATTATTCAGGAAGATCTCACGTTAGTTGTGGGGAAACGTTGGCCCTAGGCTAAATGGAGTTTTGCTTATTTTTAACAAGCTTGAGAGCAATGCTTGAAAGGCATATATCTGTTACTTAACTGTGCCCCCAAAACAAAACTTAATAGTATTTATGAGAATACAAAGCTATCACGTGCCCCAAAAGGCAGAATTCACAATGTCTCGCATTCAATCAGAAATTTCCAAGCCAAAAAGCAGGAAAATAAAACCTATAGTAAGTATAGGAAGCAATAAAAACCAACTTAGAACTGACACAAATTACATATTTAGCAGACATGGACAATAAGAACAGTTATAACATTATTTCACATGTTCAGAAATATAGGACAAAGACTGAAAATAATAAGGAGAGTGAAGGAAGAGATACAAAAGACCAAAACTGAACTTCTAGCGATGAAAATTACAATGTGTGAGATGAAAACTACACTTCTACACTAGACAGCTGAAATAGCAGATTAGACACTGCAGAAAAAAGATTGCTAACTTGATGAAGTAGAAATACAGATTATCAAAATGAAACACAATGAGAAAAAGAATAATATGAAAAATGAACAAAGCATCAGTGAACTATAGAAAACTTCAAGCTGCACCTAATTGGAGTATTTGAAAATGAGTGGGGATCAGAAAAATATTTCAAGAAATAAAAGGACACGTTTCTTCCAAATGTGATTACTACTATAAATCCATAGTAGATCCAAGAACCTCAACAAACTTCAAGCACAAGAGACAGGAAGAAAACTATACTGAGGGACAGAGGAGTAAAATTTCTCAAAGACAGTGATAAAGAGAAAATTATAAAAGCAGCCAGAAGAAAAGGACACATTACTTACAGAGGACCAGCAATAAGGAGGACAGCAGATATCGCATCAAAAATAATGCCAATCAAGTGACAATGAGCAATATCTTTAATAAACTGTCTATAGACAGTGAAAATAATTTTCATCAGTGAAGGCAAAATAAGAACGTTTTTAGATATACAGAAGCTGAAAGAATTCATTACTAGATGAAATGTGGTACAGGAAATGTTAAAGGCAGGCAGAAGGAAAATGTTACCAGCTGGAAGTATGGATATAGACATTTAGGGATAAAAAGCTCTGAAAATGATAAGTATGTGGGAAATATAAAATATGTATTTTTCTCATTATTTAAATTTCTTTAAGAGAGAATTGGTCACTATTATTATATAGAAGTAGATGTATGACAATGTTAGTACAAAGAATGGAGGTGCTGTTGTGAGGTTCCTATACTAAACATGAAGTGGTATAATGTCACTTGAAAGAAGGCTGTAATAAGTTAAAAGTGTTACTATAAACCTTCAGGCAATGACCAAAATAACAAAGCAAAGAATTATAAGTAAGAAGCCAACAAAGAAGATAAAATATAATTATAAAACTCACCTAATTAATCCAAAAGAAACCAGAAGAAAAGGAAAAAGGAATAAAGAACAGATGGAAGAAATAGAAAACAAATAGAAATATGGTAAATTTAAACCCAATCGTATCAGTAATCACCTTAAATGTGTCCAATTAAAAGGCAGAGGTTGTCATATATTGGATAAAATAGCAAGACCCAGATATAGGCTGCCTATAAGAAACTCACTTTAGATATAAAGATAGTAACAGGTTAAAAGCAAGGGATGGAAAGATATATACCACGGAACACTATTCAAAAGAAAGCTGAAGTGTCTTTATTAATAACAGATGCAGTGAACTTCAATGCAAATAATATCAAGGATAAAGAGTGTCATTTCATAATGATAAAGGTGTGAAATTATCAAGAGGACACATCAATCCTAAATGTTTGCAAACCTGATAACAGAGGTTCAAAATTCGTGAAGGAAAACTGACAAAATTTCAAGGACAAATAAACAAATTACCATTGAATTCACAATACCTCTCTCTCAGTAATTGAGAGAACAAAGAGAAAATTAGTAAGGATGTAGAAGACTTGAACAATACTATCAACAAACCTGAATCCAATTGGCATTAATAGAACATTCTACCCAGCACCAGTAGAATACACATTCTTTTCAAGGGCACACAGAACATTTACCAAGATGGATGCTATCATGGGCTATATGAAACAAATCTCACATTTTCAAAAGATTGAAGTCACACACAGTATGCTCTCCAATTATGGTAGAATTAAGTTAGAAAGCAATAATAGAAAGATATCTAGAAAATACCCAGATACTTGGAAACTAAACAACATACTTCTAAATCATCCATGGTACAAAGACATCCAAAGGGAAATTAGGAAGTTTCTTGAACTGAATGACAATTAAAACGTAACAAAAATTTGTGAAATGCTGCTAAAACAGAAGTTAGAGGAAAATTGTACACAAATGTTCAGAGCAGTTTTGTTTGTAATAGTTTAAAACTGGAGACAACATAAATGTTTATTAACAGAGTCACTGATGGATAAACAAATTGTGGTGTACACACAGGAGGGAATACTACTCATAAATAAAAAAGAATTTACTATTGGAACATACAACAATATGGATAAATCTCAAAATAATTATGCTGAGTGAAAGAAACCAGATGAAATGATGACAACATATGGTATGTTTCCATTTATATAAAATTCCAGAAAATGTAAACCAATCTTTAGTGATGAAAAATAGCTCGGTGGTTTTCTAGGGACAGGGTTGGGTGAACATTACCTTTGCGGGTTAGAATTACAAAGGGACACAAGAAAACTTTTGGGGATGATGAATAGTCATTATTTTGATTGTGGTAATAGTTTCACAAAAGCATAAAGATGTCAACACGTATCAAATTGTACACTTAAATATATTCAGTTTATTGTATGTCAATTGTACTGCAATAAGAATGCTAAATATAAATCTTAGCTATTTTTAATACTTTGTCTCAGGCATAGTGCTAAGATAAGAACTGTTATACTTTTTTTTGGTGATATTTTACTTTTAAATAAGACATGAGAGTGATTCTATTAGTATTCCCATTTTTGGAAAAAGGACACTTATGTATAGTAAAGTGACTAGTGTAATGTCATACTACATGCCAGTAGGTGACAGAGCCAGGATCTTATCCCAAGCCAATTATACTCCAGAAACCAGGCAACTGAGATCTGGGATGCAAATTTCCAATCTTATTTTGGTTGCTATATTTGACCCAAATCATAGTGACATTTGCACGGAACCCTGGAAAGTAAAGAACATCCTGGCAGTAAAGTAAAGTAAATATCCTGGCAGAACTTTGTGTAGTGGGGGTGAGAGTAGAGGCTCTGTGTTCTTGGGGGAGATAATTAAAATCCTGAATTGTGCCTCTGAAGGAGAGTCAGCACACAGGCCGTGTGTCACTCCATGGTGGTGAGAAGGAGAAGTGCTGGTTCACAGAGAGCGTGAGGTCCCGCAGGGTCACAGAGCCAGCGCTTGGTGGAGCTGGGACTGACTCCCAGTTCTGCCTCTCCAAAGTCTGTGTCCTGCCTTCGCTCCTCCACCCACCCTAGTTTCATCTCTGAGCCTCCTTTACAACTCGGAGCTTTTCTGATTCTGAGAATTCTGAATTAGGGGAAGAACCTTCCAAGGAAGGGAAAAGAGACAAGATCCCTCCAGCAGGAGTGACTGACTCTTGAAGAGGCACAACGGAAATGAAGCAGCAGACCCCCAACTTCACTCAGTTCTAACGGAGGAGGTTTTGACCTTAAGCAAATTCTTTAATTTCTCTGAGCCTCAGGTTTCTTAGCTATAAAATGGGGCTACTCTCACTCAGGTAGTTCTGATGAGGCTCAGAGCAGGATGCAACTCACAGTCCAGTCACTCATACCCCAGTGTGGCAGCACCTCCTTCTTAGAGAAAGAGAAGATTCAGAGGCTCTGCTCCTCTCTCTCTCCACGCCCTGCCCCCCTAAACTTTCTCTAAGAACCACAGAAGAAAACATGCTTATCCCAGGGCTTTGGTCCTGAGAATGCAAGCAGATGACACCGAATTAGCAGCCCGGCAGACCCAGGAGGTTCCAAACACGATCAGCTCAAAGAGCCTGGATCTCCTCTCTTCCTCCAGCCCAGTGTGGGAACAGCCCTGGGTCAGTGCCCCTTCCCACTCTCCTCCTGACCAGGCATCAGGTCAGCCAGAGGCCTAGAGAGAGGACTCAGGCTCATGGGTCTCAGGAGGAGGCCCAGAGTGATGAAGCATCATCCATCACCATTGTGGAGGGTCAGAGACAGCTGTGCTATCCGGGGGCTCACGCTCCCCTTCACAGTGTGGGGCCAGTGCTGGGCAGGGGCTGCCCAGTTAGGGATGATGTGATCCAGCCCCCCCCTGCATCTAGGTGGGGTCACTGTATAGCTCTGGCCAGTGGAATACAGATGGAAATGATATGGACCCCTCTGGCCGAGGTGGTTAATAATCTGGGCACCTGCTCCTCACTCACTTCCCCTTCCCTGGTGCCCCTGGAGGTCATGCATGTAGATGACATCATTCCAGGTCAAAGAGTCTGGATCCCTGCATTACCACTCGGAGGAGGCACCCCCTGGAGAGATACCCCAGGCCAGCAGCAGTCACTTGGGCTTTGCCTAGGAGAGAAATCAACTCTTCCTGGGTGAAGTTACTGGGATGTGGGGGCTGTTTGTTACACACCTCACCATCCTGATTGATACAGCCCAGCCCCGCTCCTCATTCCTCCATCCAGCAGGTGTCGATGGGGCTCCTCTCTGTGCCAGACTCTGTACTGAGGATGGGGATACAGCTGTGACTGAGATCTACCAGGTCCCTGCCATCACAGGGCTCTTGACTGCAGTTAGGGGAATAGCTAAGTAAAATGAGCAAATGAACAACAAAATAATTCCATGCTGTGAAAAGGGCCAGGAAGGGAAGAGAAGGATGATGAGAAACCAATGCCAGATGTGAGGAGGTCGTGGTGGGAGGAGAAAGGGACCTGGGAAGGGAGGCTTGAAAGTGCCTGAGGGAAGGAGGGAGCTGCAGGGTGGAGGCGGTTCCTGCAGAGAGGACAGAGGGGCAGCCCTGACCAAGCCTGGCCACACACTCCCAGCTTTCCGAAAATTACTTTATCCTTACAACAATTGGGGGAACGGGGCTGTTATTGTCCCAGCTTTATAAGGGAGGGAACTGTGGCCCCAGAGAGGTGAAGGGAAGGGGCCAAGTCACACAGTCGGAAGAAGCTGGCCAGGTCAGGGTCAGGGTCAGAGGAAGAGCTTGGCAGCCTGACTTGACTGAACACCAAGGTTCTTTGGGATGGCTAGAAGGCCCCTCTATCCCCCAGGAATATGACCCCAAGGACTGCAGAAAGCCTTTGGGGCCAGAAACATAGCCTAGGGGAATACGGAGAGCACAGGGCCCACCAGATCTGTGTGTCTCGGGCAATGCATGTAACTTCTTTGGGCCTCAGCTTCCTCATCTATAAGGTGGGAAGCTGCACCACCACTCAGGGCTGGGGTGGGAGTGAGGGAGAGGAGGTGAGTTAATGCCTCTAACCTCAGAGCCCAGGGTCCAGTTCTCTGCTGCTGCCTTCATCCCACAGGGGTTTACTGAGCTCTATGGTACACACGCTCTATGTCCTGTGCTTCATGTCCCTGATTCCCCCAAGCCTGAGACACAGGAGGATTGTGCACTAGATGGAACACCATGGGAGTAGGGACCCCATCTGTCTCCACCACTCTGTCCCTGGCACCTAGGATGGCAGTGCCTGTCATACTCCAGACACCTGCTACATATTTGTTGAATGAATGGAATTTTCCAATTTTATAGACAAAGAAGCTGAGTCCTGAGGAGTTCAAGGAATGTTTCAAGGCCAATATCTCTCTTCCTGTCTTGAGATGAGTCTGTGAGTGTCAGCACCCCCAGGAAAAGCCTTCTGTGTATGGATTACCCAGGAATCTCATTAAGGTGCAGATTTAGATTCTGGTCTGGGGTGGGGCCTGGCCTTCTGCATTTCTGACAGTCTTCCAGGTGATGCCCATGGGCCAGGCACCACCTCCTGAGCCATGAAGAACCAGAACTCAGGACCTAGCCAGACCCATTCCATGCTGGGCAGTCAACCTTCACACTGAGCTTCACATTGCTTCACACTGAGCATTGACTGGGTGGGACCGTCCAGGAGGCTTCCTGGAAGTGGGTGGGGCCGACCCAAATCCTCAGAGGTGGCCCCGATAGGGGAGGGAGACAGTGGGTTTCCAGGCAGGAGAGGTTGAACGACTCCTTCTGTGTTACTTGTTCCCACGGCTGGTGAGGAGTGGAGGATGCTCACAGCAGCTCATATGGAGCCTCTGCTGGCCCCCGGGCCGAGACGCTGGGATTCTCCCTGCCTTCTGCTATCTGGAATGCATCCAGCTCAGCATGAAGGGGACATGTAAGAAATGTTCTGCACCAGAAAGCTCTCAGTTCTACTTGGAGTGCAGAGTAATTTACTCCTGATTAAGTCAAATGTCATAGGTCACCGTGTGACCATTTTTAATACTGGATCTTTTCTGATGTCCTCACTCTCACAACCTATTAATCGCCAATTTTCTCCTCTGCCTCCAGTTCTAATTTGCATCTGAAGCAAGGCCACTTAGTCCCCACACCACCCCCCTTCCCGTTTCCCTTCTATCTACTAGTCGTGAGCTTCTGCTATGAGTCCTTAATGTCCTAGGCCCAGGGAAGCATCCTAGAGCTTCCTGTACTGAGGGAAGATGATGGGAGATAAAGATGTGATGACACCTGCCCTCAAGTGTCTGTTTTCCCTCATGGGACCCTGGAGGTGGAGATGGGTAGGGGGTCAGCACAGGAATCAGCACCAATAAGGCAATGGTTTTGGTCACACTGCAGTCTCCCTCTGTTAGTGGACTTGTCTCCCCGAGATAGACCCCAGAGGGCAAGAATATCTCTCCATCAGTAGGGGCCCACCTCAGAGTCCTCACCTAATTGGTATCAGAAAATACTTGGCAAAGAAAGGCAAGCAAGAGGAAAAGGGAATTTGAGATGTAAAAGAATCACTGACTCAGCTTCCTGGGCCTACCTCTGGAAAGCTGATCTGTGCAGAGAATCGATGAGCCTTCCACCCACGCAGGCATCTGTCTCCCCAAATAGTCCCAGCTTCAGGGGCCCCACCTGCACACCAAGAATACTCCTAGGCAGCTGAGCTGATGTGTATTTTCATGTCCAAGTGTTGTTTTGCTTCTGCAAGTTCATTATGGGAAAATGCAGGCTTCAGAGGCAGAACAGGAAAGAGTAATGGACTCATTTCCCCAATTGTGGACGTAATGGGGGGATTCTTACCTTCACAGGATGCTGCTCACCTGGGGAATTTGCAAGGGAAATTTCAGGGCTTGTTGATTGTGCAGTTCTTGGATGACTGACAAGACACTTTGCAGGGATTGTCTGCGTGGCTGGTGGGGCTGACTGGCTGATGAAATGTGGTCTAATGGCCTCATCAGAGGTGCTTGTGAGACCATGGTTCCCCTCACAGCAGGTGGGCAAGGGCTCAGACATCCTCGCTCCCATCCAGGCACACCTGGGCCCCAAATCAAGTAAACCGGACATTCCTGGTCCACCTGGCCTGCCACCCACTACCTGGGAGCGCCTCCCACCCGGGCCTGGACATAGCTCCACTTGCTCTGGAGAGAGGGTCCTGGGAAGCCTGCCCCAAGAAGGCCAGAAAGACCTCATGGAGAATTCCAGACCCAGAGGCCTAAAGATCTGGGAACAGCAAACTGTGTGCACTTCTCCTCCAGTGTCCTTCAGGGCCCAGCTTAGGCTCCCCCTCCTCCAGGAAGCGCTCCCTGATGCCTCCAGCCCATGCTGCCCTCTTCCATTCCTAACTCTTCCATAAAGCTCTGCAGGGCAGTGTGGGGTGGGCAGGAGCATGGACCTTAGTGACAGAGGCTTGGGTTTGAGTCATCTCTGCCATCCTGAGCTGTGTGACCTTGGGTAAGATACTTGACTTCTCTAGGTCTCCATTTCCTCCATGTAAAAAGTTATATTTGAATTCATGAATGCATGCATACATTCTATGGTGGCAGAAATTAAGGTATGGTTTTGTTAAAGCCCAGTGGCCAGTGGGAATGTGAGGGATGACATTCCGGCCACTCTGTGTCCAGCTCCCTTCCTGAGAGACCTGCTCTCAGGGTTCTCTGCAGAGTCCCTGGCCTTTCTGGGCATCCTGGGGCCCACCTGTTGACACATGTCCAGGCATCCAGCTCCCTAGCAGGATATGGGGAATCCTGGGATCTCTGCTCCCCTGGAGAGATGCCAGGCAGCTCAGGACGTGGAGCTATCTTTCAGGAAAGTGAAGAGAGTAAGGGGCTGAGGAAGAAGAATGACTGAGTCATTCACTTCTTTGTTCACTTAGCGCCTCCTGTGCACCAGGCATGTGCTTCTCAAGGTGTGTGGGGATGGGGAGCTACAGTGCAGGAGTAGGACTCATTGAGTTGATAGACCTTAACTCAAACTGGCTTAGACAGGAAAAGAGTGTATTGGCTCAGGGAAGTCTTGGGGGTTGCTGGCTTCAGGCCTATCTTGACCTGAGGCTCAAGAAATTGCAATGGCTTTGTGTCAGGCAATATTTCAGTACCAAGGAGAGAGTGGAGCAAAAGAGAAGGCGCTCTCTTCCTTCTCAGGGCTCACATTCAGTGTGAGCAAGCTGCACATGCATATACATACATGAATACACATGTACACACATGTGCACACGTGTGCTTGCACATGCACACACCTCCATTTTTCAGAGTTTTATGTAGGTTTTATTCTCAGGCAGGCTCTTTTCATGATAACCACTAGCAGCTCTGGTGTGTACTGACTTAGATACATCTACATTTTTCAGAGAAACATGTCAGTTCTAATTCTGATTGGACCATCTTGGGTCATGTGCCCAGTTCTGAGCCAATCACTACAGCCAGGCAGGCAGAGGATATTGCTGATCAGTCAGCCCTCAGTTACATGCTCACCCTCAGAGCCAGATATACATTCAGTGCCTGCCTCACTACCTGGATAAAGAATGGGGAGAGATGGGGTGGACAGAGAAGGAGGGCAATGCACAAAGTGGGTTTGATCCCTGCCTCTTGCTTGGCAGCTGGGCTGGGATGGCCAAACTCAACTGGACTTATGTGGGTGACCCTGAGAAACCTCCACAATCGGAAGGAGATGATGCACCTGCAATCTAGTACTGCCTCTGTACTCTGACTACCTGGCTCAGGTGACCATACCTGCCTTCAGTCCACCCCAGCTGACCCGGCCTCCATCTGAGGGGTGAGGGTGGGCAGAGCTGTCCTGATGCTGCTGGGCCCACAGAGCACATGTTGGCTGAAATACTCCTTGGCTGTGAGACCCTGAGTAAGTTTCCCAACTTCTCTGAACCTCGGTGTCTTCATCTATAAAATGGGAATGATTAAACTGGCCTTGTAGCAGGGAGGGTTGTTGTGAAGGTAGTGACAACACCTGTGACTCTCCTGGCCTTGGGCTGGCACACAGTAGGCACTGACTGAGTAGAGCTGTCGACAGCAGGTGCTCATGAAATGGCAGCCATTGCTGGGACCTCTTGTCTGGTGCTTTGTGGGTGGGTGGTGTGTGTTGCTGGCAGGTCTGCCTCTGAACGTGAGCAATCTTTTTGTCTCTGAGTCCAGGGCCCTGCACATGGCCTGGGACTCTGTGAGAGTGGGTATTTATGAAGAAAAGAGGTTTAATTGACTTACAGTTCCGCAGGCTGTACAGAAACATGGCTGGGGAGGCTTAACAATCATGGCGGAAGGTGAAGGGGAAGCAGGCACATCTTACCATGGTGGAGCAGAAGAGAGAGAGTGAAAGGGGAAGTGCCACACTTTTAAACCATCAGATCTTGTGAGAACTCACTCACTATCACAAGAACAGCAAGGGGGAAATCCGCCGCTGTGATCCAGTCACCTCCCACCAGGCCCCTCCTCCAATTCCCCATGAGATTTGGGCAGGACCCAAATCCAAACCATATCACACTCCATGGTGGATCTGCTGACTCATTGGAAACTGGCTTCCTGGAGGATGAAGGACAGCGTGGGAGCTTCGTGGTCATTGTCCAACAATAGCCAGGCCCTGAACCTCCCTCGAACGTCTACTCACAGTGCACAGATTTCTTGGCAGCAGAGGGAGTTTTATTTAAAGTCCCCATGAAAACAGCTGAGCTTTGATGGAGCAGAGCAGTTGTCACCGCTGGGACCCCAGAGGTGCCTGAGAAGGACAGAAACATGCGGGCAGGATGTATTCCGTTATGGCTGTGTTCAGGATGTAAAGACACTGCCTGACCTTGGCACTCACCCTGGGCAGGGATTTGTAAGCGCTGCTGTGACTGGGGACCTGGGCATCCTAATTTCTTTGTCTTCTCATCTCATTCTTAGAAGTGTGCTGGGAGCCAGGCTGCACATGACAGATAGGAGAGGAGGCACCTTTTCAGCAGTATCAAAAATAGACCTCACGCATGGCTGCTGGATTAATCAGTCTAAGCAGCGTAGACACCCACTGTGTGTTGGGTCCTCAGCCACTGCTTTACAGAGAGCACTGAGAAGGAGGCTGGCGCACAGTAGGTTCATGATACATATTAGCTGCTCTTATCTCTACTGTTATTTATATCCTCCCCCTATTCCTAGCACTGGTGTCCATGCTGTCTCCCCCTTCACCTTGCCAAAGCTGTCCCATCAATGGGACTTCTTCCCTTTTCATTGGCTCAGTTAATCTTAAACTCCGTGGATTACAGGAAGGGCTACATTTTTATCATCTGGGCATATCATCTGGGTTGAGTCACTCTGGGAACTAAAATATCCTTCTGTCAGGTCAGTGGTGACCAGCACGAGGTTGTGTCCTTTTGGTTTCTGATTATGGTTCATAGTCTGGGTGGCGTTGTTTTATCTCACCTCACCTCCCACATAGAGATCCTCATTGATAGACCCTGGATCCTTTGTTTCCATGTACCTGAGCCAAACTATCCTGTAGAGAATGGTAGGTTCTTGGGCCATCAGAGCAGGGAGGAACTAGGCGGATCATTTGGTTCAACCCCTTGATGGTACAGTTAAGAAAATGAGGGCCCTGGAGTGGGGATGTGACCTGCCTAAGGTCACACGGTGAGTTGGTAACAACAGGGACCTGGACTCCATCTCCTGACTTATACCCGATGCTCCGTCTGCCCTGCCTCACACAGTGAGAACTGGGGAGGAAGGTGATGAAATTAAGCCCATGGCCGGGCATGGTGGCTCACGCCTGTAAACCTAGCACTTTGGGAGGCCAAGGTGGGTGGATCATCTGAGGACAGGAGTTCGAGACCAGCCTGGCCAACATGGTGAAACCCCGTCTCTACTCAAAATACAAAAAATCAGCCAGGCGTGGTGGTGGGCACCTGTAGTCCCTGGTACTGGGGAGGTTGAGGCAGCAGTATCCCTTGAACCCAGGAGGCGGAGGTTGCAGTGAGCCGAGATTGTGCCACTGCACTCCAGCCTTGGCGACAAGAACGAAACTCCGTCTCAAAAAAAAACAAAACAAAAACAAAAACAAAAAAAGAAAAGAGATTAAGCCCATGGAGCAAAGACCTCCCTCGGGGACTTCTCAGATTCTGGAGGGGCCTGCGAATGAGGGTTTCCCTGGTGCTGACTGGGGCCCATGGATAGACTTCAACCTGAGGTCATGGCAGCCAATATCATCTGTCTGTATAATGTTGCCAATGGTTAACACCTCCCGAATGAGGGTTCCTTGATCCCAGTTTGGGAAATGCATTGAAAACTGACCGTGATCCAGCAGAGAACTTTCGCAGAATTGGCTGGGCTTTCTGCCGCGCATCTGCACCTGGCATTAGGAGGTGTGAGCCTGCACACATGTCTGCTCCATTCCTCTGCCATCTGGGGTAATAAATCATCCTGCAGAGGCACCACCATGTTGGAGCACCACCCTTCTAATTCAGACGCACATTGGAATCCCTGGAGAACATATCAATACCAGCAGGAATACCACAGGCCCCCACATCCCGGACTCATCAATTTGCCTTGTCAATTTACCTTTCCCTGTTTCATTAAGAGTGTTTCTCACGCATAGATGACATTGTCAATCCTGGGAGTAGGTTCTGGTGGTCTGAAGCACCCGAAGGAGAGTGAGTCTCATGGGTGGCCCCTTTCTGAGTGGGAGAGGATGGAGTCATTGTTCTTGGCTTTGGGGTCTGGGTTTGATGGCAAATTAATATCACTGCCGAGAAGGTCTGGACTATCCTCTTGTTCCCCACAAGAACTGTCCCCAACTCTGAGACCAGGGTCATCTAGTCTTTGGGCATCTCCCCTCAGTGGCTGCCCACTACTCTGAGATGAAGACTGGGCCCCCGACTGGAACCTTCCAGGCCACAGGATGCATGGCCCTGCCATGTCCCTGTTGGCCACCCTCTGCAGCCACCTAGGTCCCCTTTCAGTGCTTCCAGTCCCTCTTATTCCATGATCCTCCCTTGCATAGGAAGCTCTATCTCTATTTTTATCCCTGTGACCTGTCCCCCCATATGAAGATTTCATCTTTTGTGAGCAGGAGCCTTTTCTGCTCCATTCTCCATGGGGTGCCCCAGGTAAAAGCGGCACTGGGCATAGTAAGCACTAAATAAAGAAATGTTAGAAATTAGCATTGTCAGATTTTCTTTCTTTTCTTTTCCTTCTCTCTCTCTCTCTTTTCTTTTCTTTTCTTTTCTTTTCTTTTCTTTTCTTTTCTTTCTGATGGAGTCTTGCTCTTGTCACCCAGGCTGGAGTGCAATGGCACGATCTCGGTTCACTGCAACTTCTGCTTCCTGGGTTCAAGCGATTCTCTTGCCTCAGCCTCTTGAGTAGCTGGCCACCATGCCTGGCTAATTTTTGAATTTTTAGTAGAGATGGGGTTTTGTCATGTTGGCCAGGTTGGTCTTAAACTCCTGACCTCGTGATCCACCCACCTTGGCCTCCCAAAGTGGTGGGATTACAGGCGTGAGCCACCACACCTGGCCACATTGTTAGATTTTCTAAACTAACCTTTTTAAATGTGCAAAATGTCAACTCCCTAGTGAGATAAGTCAATGATTTATTCACAGTTTTTTAAATAAAAGAAACAAAAAACCATACCTTTAAGCAACATTTTTAAGTGACGTTTTTTGCATTTCCTTAAGCCTGCATGTCTCTAAGCGACATGGTTCAGTCCCCGACACTCGAGCGTGAGAGACCTTTGGCAAGGAATCTGTGTGGGAGATGCGGAAAATGATTTTCCATGAACGGAGGAGACTCACAAACTTGACTACATGTAAATATTGGACAAAACTAATCGTTCTTCTGAGGAAAGGAAATGAAATGGCCTTGAGGACATAGCACCAAGATCTGAGATTCCTGAGAGCCACGGCAGGGCAGGAGACACACGAATAAAAGTGGCTGAGGCAGTCACCTCGGGGGTCAGGTTTACCCCCCGAACAGACCAGGGATCCAAAGTGAGGCTGAATCACTTTAGTCATAATTATTATTGCTATCATTATCATTATTATATTATTTTATCATTATATAATATATTATAATTATATTATATATTATAATTATATTATATGATCATTATTTTAACTGACTTTCCTGTGTGCCAGGCACAGTGCCAAGTCATCCATAAACATTGACAGTACAGAGTTTCATCCAACACAATAGCCTTACAAGGTAAGTCCCATGCACAGTCTCATTTTGCAGATGAGCAAATAGGTACAGACAGGTTGAGTCATCCATGCAGGTCCCATAGGCGCAAGTGGTGCCAACTCAGGTCCACTGGACCCCAGATTCCATGTTTCAGCCCCCAGGCTGCACAACCCTCAGAGCCTCAGTTTCCCCACCTGTAGGATGACTGTAGGGCTGGGGGAAGGAAGCTTCTAGGCGTAAGGGGGCGGAGTGAAGAGGTGCTTGGAAGTGCTCATGAGACAGCCCCTCCCTCTTAGACCCTGTGACCAACCAGCTGTCTCCCTGGCTGGAGACCCCCCAGAGCAAGGGCTCGGCTGCTGCACTCATGGCCTCTGGCGAGAATGATACCCGTCACAATCAGGGATCTTTTCCAGCTAGGAGCTGGTCGGGGCAGTTTGTTCCTATCACCTCTAATCTCACAGCCACTAAAGGGAATGTCATTTGCCCATTGTGCAGATGGGAAAGTGGAGGCTTAGCCTAGGACCATCCCCAACACGCCCCAGCCTCACTCCTCTTCTGAGACTCCTGCCTGCCCAGGGGAGAGTGTGCAGTAATTCACTGTCACTGTGCATTAGATTTTGCCACCTTCTTTCGCCCTTCTCTCCTTTTTGGTTTTGTCTTTTCTATTTGCTATGCAGCTGACAATTTCGTTACCTGTTTTTTCATTTACCCCAGAAAAGCCAAGAGGCCTCGAACCTAAAGAACCAGGTTGATGTTCCACTTCAGGACTGGAGCAGGGAGAGCTACTTTTGGACGGGCCGGCCCTCCACCTCCTGTCTCTGGACTTGGGAGGCCTGCCCCCTTCACCCTGGTTCAGATCCTGCAGGGTGAGCGGGTGGAGGGGTGGGAGAGCCCAGAAGCCGGAGCTGCTGGCCAGGGGCTCTTGGGCACCTCTGCAAGTTCAAATCAGTGCAGCCCAGAGGAGCCTGGCTCCCTTATTCCTGCACGTCTGGATTTTGCATCCTTCCTGACAGTTTAAAGGCTAAGAAAATCCCGGGAGTTGTGCGTCCCAGGCTGAAACCCTGCAAGGAGCATAGGCCGCCTGGCCTGCCTCAGGGGTGGTTTGCTGTCTCAGTTGTTCTGCCCCACTCCACACACAGGCTGTGTACTTGCTCTGGGTTGTTGGGGCTACCTGAGTGCTCCCTGGATGGGAGGTGGTCCTGGGAGGGGCTGAGTGGGGAGGAGAGCATCTCAGGCCCACTAAACAGGGTGGTCTGTCCCCAAGAGCAGACCTAGAGGTTGTCCATGTGGCTGATGCTTCCTTCACACTGTTTGCTTGTTTGTTTGTTTGTTTTTTGAGGTGGAGTTTATGCTCTTGTTGCCCAGGCTGGAATGCAATGGCGTGATCTCAGCTTACCGCAACCTCTGTCTCCCGGGTTCACGTGATTCTCCTGTCTTAGCCTCCTGAGTAGCTGGGATTATAGGCATGTGTCACCACACCTGGTTAATTTTTTTGTATTTTTACTAGAGATGGGATTTCTCCATGTTGTTCAGGCTGGTCTCGAACTGCTGACCTCTGGTGATCCACCCGCCTCGGCCTCCCAAAGTGCTGGGATTACAGGCGTGAGCCACTGCGCCCAGCCCACACTGCTTTCGCCATTCCAGTCTCGCCTCAGAACCTTGGCCTGGGTCAAACTCATCCTCACTGTGGTCAATTAGTTTGAACTTGTCATAAATTTTTTAACAGATTGCTAATCGATAGTAACTTGGCAGCTACTACTGAGCCTCAAAGTCAAGGGGTAAAAAGAATCTAAATGATGTCTGCCAGGTTGTTGTATTAACCCGGCTCCGTGCTTATTGCCTGTTGTTTTGAGTTAATTACCTGGTGCCTGAGTGTATCACTTCTACATCTCAAGCACTGCTCTTACAATCAATTCATATTTAATTAACGTGACTGTTGATTGAATGGCAATGGTGTTATAGTGTGCCACATGGAGGAGGAATGTTTCCTGCACGCCCAGCTGCAGGAAGGAGGAGCTGATGTAGGTGAGGGAAGGGGGCACTCTTACAGCCTCTGAGTTCCGCAGTTAACTCCCCAAGGTGACCTTGGCAGTCTAGAGTAGGGTCCGAGTTCCCAGGTTGCTGGGGTCAGAGTTCTCAGACTGCTCCCTTGTAGCGGGGCCTGTGGTCTCAGGAATTACAAAACCTGAGTGGGAGATTATCTAAAAAGGTGGCAATAATGCCAATTTCATGGGGTTGGTCATTCCTCCCAGAATGTGAGTCTTCGGACAGAAGCCAAACTCAGTGAATGTTGGTGGAAGGAAGAGGTGGGTGAACAGAGAGGGCAGGCAGGTCCTGAGGATGGAATCCTCTCCCCTCTCCCCTGCCTAACCCCACTGCTAAATGCTATGATGGAGCATGTGCTAGGTGCAGGGACAGGTGGGGCAGAGGCTGCCCATGGAGAACATGATGCCCGGGTCTTGAAGTGTGAGTAGGGGTTTCCTGGATGGACAGGCAGGGGCAAGGGTGTTCCAGGGAGAAGGCACAGCATGAACAAAGGCCTGGAGGCCGGGACTGAATGTCACTGTTGCCTGGAAATAGCTAGAGCATCAGAGAAAAGAGAATGAGGGGCCGGGCGAGGTGGCTTGTGCCTGTAATCCCAGCACTTTAGGAGGCTGAAGCAGGTGCATCACTTGAGGCCAGGAGTTTGAAATCAGCCTGGCCAACATGGTGAAACCCCGTCTCTACTAAAAATACAAAAAAAAGGCCGGGCGCGGTGGCTCAAGCCTGTAATCCCAGCACTTTGGGAGGCCGAGACGGGCGGATCATGAGGTCAGGAGATCGAGACCATCCTGGCTAACACGGTGAAACCCCGTCTCTACTAAAAACTACAAAAAACTAGCCGGGCGAGGTGGCGGCGCCTGTAGTCCCAGCTACCCAGGAAGCTGAGGCAGGAGAATGGCAGGAACCCAGGAGGCGGAGCTTGCAGTGAGGGGAGATCCGGCCACAGCACTCCGGCCTGGTGACAGAGCGAGACTCCGTCTCCAAAAAAAAAAAAAAAATTAGCCAGCATGGTGGCGGGCACCTGTAATCTGAGCTACTTGGCAGGCTGAGGCAGGAGAATTGCTTGAATCCAGGAGTTGGAGGTTGCAGTGAGCTGAGATTGTGTCACTGCACTTCAACCTGGGTGACAGAGTGAGGCTCCATCTCAAAAAAAAGAAAAATAAAAGAGAATGAGGTGCAGATGGAGGGAGCCAGTACTGAAAGTGTCAACATCTGGGCAACCCCTGCCGAGGGTTGCTGGAAAATTTTACATGTAATACAGAAGTTCACTTATTTTGGAGTCAACTGATTGTAAATCCTGCCTCCTCATTTTTTGCCTCTGTGATATTGGGTTAGTTACTTAACTTCCTTGTGCCTCAGTTTCCTCATTTGCGGGTGGGGATCATGGCAGCACCCCCCTCACTGGGCTGGGGCAAGGACTAGATCCCTGTGTAGCGTTTCCAGCAGTGCCCGGCTGCCCGCAGGTGTCATGAGGGCTGTTGCTGGGATCGATGCTCATGAGGTACCCGATGCCTGGTGTTTTCCTCCCATCCTTGGCGCCAGCAGGCAGGTGAGTTGGTCGGACCATGGATCATGTTGAAGAAGCTGAGCCCCAGGGAGGTGACGTGGCTTCTTCAAGAACATATGGCTGAACTGCTGAATGGGGGAGCCAAAATCTGGCCTATCTATGTGACTTTGGAGCCCAGCCAGTGCCCAGTGTAGTGTGTGATGAGGCTGCCCTGCTCCCTGTGACCCCACTGGGGAAGCTTCTATAGCCCCAGCACTGAGTGAGCCCAGGCGAGGGTTCACGCTGAGGCCCCGGGATGCTGGGTGGAAAACAGCCCCACCTGCAGCCACACTGCTGACAGATGCTGTCCCTCTCCCCACCTGCTCAGTCCCTCAGCCTCCGCACACAAAGGCCCCTTCTCCGTCCCTCTGGCAGGAGACAGCAGCCCCTCCTCAAATGGAACAGAGCCCCAGTTACCAGCTCCTCCTTGTAATTAATATAAGAATAGCATTTCTGTTGAAAATCCTGCCTGGATTAACTGGCTGGAGGATTTAACTCATGTACACACAGAAGATCTCCACAGACCTGTCTTCTAATATTTATTCTGGTGACTGTTACATGCAGATAAGGTGAGTGCCTGGTGCTGGAAATGCAGAATAAATTTACATTCTCTAAGCCACAAAGAGCTGCATAGACATCCTGTTATGGGCCTGGCTGGGGGCCCAGGAAGGGGGAAAGCCAGCTCCTGGTCCGTGGCAGCTTCTGTGTGGTGCTTCTCCAGCAGCAAAGCCTTGTGCGTGAGAATCTCAGCACCTGAGAACCCCATGGTTCTTGGCTACCAGAATCTTACATCTCCAAGTCTTAAGATCTTCAGTCAATAAAATCTTAGAACCAGGAAATAATGAGTCAGAATCACAGGCTTTTAGGATTTGGAGATCTTAACCATCATTCTGCCCAGACACCCAGCTGGCATTCCAGTCCCATTCACAATATTCTGAGGAGTGCTTTTCCAGGTTTCTGGTCCTGCTCCAGTGTCTCCTCCTCTGGGAAGTCTTTTCTGACTCTCCGGCCAGATCAGAGCCCTCATCATAGGCCCTCATAGCTCCATCTGCATTGCTTGATAAGACCTACCATGGGTGTCATTTAAAACTTGATCTACACCCCCACTGTGAACCTTCACAGGTAGGGGAGGGTCTGCTTTTGTTCACCGAGAAATCCCAGGCACAGGGGCTGGCACAGAGTAGATGCTCAGTGAATGTATTCTACACTGCACACACTCCCAGCTGCAATGGATCTGCCCCAGAAGGCTGGATTAGTGCCAGTCTTACCTCTGGGTGCCTGGATCTTCATGGTGGCTCTTCAAGGTGGAGGGCGTGCAGGATCAGTGATGAGCCCTCTTCCTACTCTTTGTCCATTTTTGTCTTCTGAGGAGTGGGTCAGAGGCACTTCCTGGAGGAGAGAACAGGACCAGGACCCATTCTGGGTGTTCAGAGAAGCTCTGTGGAGCCAGATGCCTGCATTTGAACCCCAGCTCTTCCAGCCCCTAGCTGAGTAGCCTTGGACAAGATACTCGATCCTTTCTGTGCCTTGGTTTCTCCATCTATAAAATCGGGATGGTGAGAGCTCCCATGTTATAATAAATGAACTAACAGATGTAAAGCTCATGACTCAGCATCTAGTACAGTAAGTGCTCAAATCTTTGTGTCACAGGTTCATGGTCACCTGAGAGCATCCCCCAAGGCAGGGGTGGGGGCACTCAACAACCGAGCAGATAATCCAACTGGTTAGCATCCGCCTCTGCCCTCAGCCGCCCCAGCGCTGGCATGATGGGGGTGGAGGCTGTGCACTGGCACAGCAGCATGGCTTCCGCTTTTCCAGGCTGATCTCCTGCTGCTTCTGGAAACCAACATGCCAGGAGCAGAGACCATGGCTAAGTCTCTGCGATGGCACCAGGCCTCACAGAGACTGACAAGTCAACTCCATGACACAGAGCTCTTCCACATGGAAGGCATAGCAGTCTAATCTCACAGGAACAGCCATCCATTCCTGGGAGGGGTTTGTCTTTCCTGCCTGCAGGATCTCAGCCGGCACTGCTACTCCAGGGTCCAGGGTCGATGGATGGTTCGATCCACCGGCACAGGATCCCATGTAATAGTGTGTCAGGCCAGGGGGCCCACTTTACTGTAAAGTAGGTGCAGGCACAGACTCACAACTAAGGGCCCATGTTTGTATCACATGCCACGCCACCCCTCCGCTGCCCACCTTACAGAGTGTGGGAGGGACCTGTTGAGGGCCCAGTCAGAGTGCCAGCTTGGAGGAAATACCCTGTGAGCACAAGTCTCCATCCTGCAGGATGCAGTATATGCATCTAATCAAAGACCTATATAAGGGTTGCATCCCCAGTAAGAAGAATACATGGACTTAAGAAACAACAGATAGGAGCCGAAGTGGCCCCACTTACTATTCTCCTAGTGAGCCACCATGGGACTTAGTGACTCCCATCCCTGTGACTCTGGGCTCTGCAAGGTTGGACATCTTGGTCCCCAAGGGAGACTTGCATGTTCCAGGGAACACAGTAAGAGTCCCTAGTTTGTTTGCCACAGTGGCAAACAAAGTATTTGGGCTCCTTGTACCCAGGGACTAGAAGCAGGAAGATGGGGTTGCAGTCTTGGTGAGGGTGATGGAGTCTGATCAGCAGGAGGCTGGGGGCTGCTGCAGCGCAGTGGGGGCAGGGACCCGGTGTGCAGAACCCGGTGATCCCTAAGAGTTCCCTGCATGGAGAAATGAATGTGAGCAGCACCAAGGGAGCGCTGTGACAGATGAGGAGGGGCTCACTCTGATGCCCTGACAGTTTATCCTTCCTATCCCGCTCTCATGCTTGAAACAGTAGGGACCTACTCACTCTCTTGCACTTGAACTTTTAGCCCGTATGAGTACCAGACGAGGAGACGCACCCCCGGAGGCTACATCAAGGAAAGGCTTGCTCCCAGCTACGAGAGTGCAGTCCACAGAGGGTCTCCTTCTGTTAGCTCTGCTGCAGGGGGCTCCCTTCCTGAGAGCACACACTCAGGGGCTGAGTGAGACAGGGTGGAAATGCCCAGCCAGTTTTGCCCTGCGCTGGGCAATTCTGACAGCTGACTCAAGCTACTCACCTTCTGGCTCTGGGCCAGGCTGACTTCCTCCCCTCTGGCCCTGCTTCCTTCCCTTCCCCTTTCTGTCCATCCCTAATAAGCATCTCCACCCATGCCCCCAATTCCATCTCAGTGTCTGCATCTCAAGAATTCCTTTTGTGACCCAGGGAAGCCAGTGACTTTGTATCAGTCAAACGCGAGTTGGAGTCCAATGGCCATGACTTAACCAGCTGGGTAACTGTGAGTGATAAACATCTTACCTCTCTGTGCCTCAGTTTCCTCATCTATAAAATGGGGCTAATAAATCTCCTGGTCTTGCAGAGATGTGGAGAATGGATAGGAAAATGCTTTATAAAGGAAAACACACACACACACACACACACACACACACACACACAATTAATTAAAGCCCTCTCTGCTTGCACCTATGCGTGTGGTGCAGGCTGAGAGCTATAAGAATGGCTGGATCTGAGATCCTTCTGGGAAAGCAGTCTGGGCAGCCTAATGCTGGTGACCAACACACCAGCATGCCCACAGTATAGCTGCCATTTCGGGACCCCACAGAGGGGAGGTGCAGGCGGTGCAGAGGACTGGCAGGGTGGGGCAGGATGAGCTGGGGTGGGAATGGTAAGTGTGACGGAATTATTCCCTTCTCTCCTCCTCCTTCCAGGAAGCCTCACTCCCCTGCTCAGCTGCTGCGCCTCATTTCAGATCGGAATATCTAGATCCATCAAAACAAGAGGCGGATGAGATATCTGCACATTCAGAGAGGGGAGGATAAAATCCAGGGAGGCCTCATGAGATTGCTCTCCATGTGTGATTGAGCAGACAGGCTGCGTATTTCCTGAGAGCCCCAGGCTAGGTGAGGAGTGGCACAGGCAGCCCAGGCTGGGCAGGGACACCAGAGACTGATGCATTAAAGAAAAATGTATCAGAAAATCAGGGAAGGGAGCTAGTTTCTCTCTACCCCCTCTATTTGAGGACCCCTTGAGTGATAGTTCCCGGATCCTCCTGCCCTGGTGTTTGCCTTTCGCTAGAGGTGATGGATGTATAGCTGCACTAATGAGCAGGGCTTGGGCCATGAAACAGTCACAGAGCCGTCCATCTCCATGCACCTCCCAAGCCATGAGACAGTCACAGGGTCGTCCATCTCCATGCACCTCCCAAGCCATGAGACAGTCACAGAGCTGTCCATCTCCATGCACCTCCCAGGCCATGAGACAGTCACAGAGCCGTCCATCTCCATGCACCTCCCAAGCCATGAGACAGTCACAGAGCCGTCCATCTCCATGCACCTCCCAAGCCATGAGACAGTCACAGAGCCGTCCATCTCCATGCACCTCCCAAGCCATGAGACAGTCACAGAGCCGTCCATCTCCATGCACCACCCAAGCCATGAGACAGTCACAGGGCCGTCCATCTCCATGCACCTCCCAAGCCATGAGACAGTCACAGAGCCGTCCATCTCCATGCACCTCCCAGGCCATGAGACAGTCACAGGACTGTCCATCTCTATATACCCCCCGGCCGTGAGACCGTCACAGGGCCGTCCATCTTCACGCAGCTCCCAGGCCATGAGACGGTCATGGGGCTGTCCATCTCCATGCCTCTCCCAGGTTGTGAGACAGTCACGGGGCCATCTACCTCCACGCACCTCCCAGGTTGTGAGACAGTCATGGGACTGTCCATCTTCACACACCTCCCAGGCTGTCAGACAGTCACAAGACCATCCATCTCTACACAGCTCCCAGGCTGTGAGACAGTCACAGGGCCGTCCACCTCCATGCACCTCCCAGGTTGTGAGACAGTCACAGGGCCGTCCATCTCCACACAGCTCCCAGGTTGTGAGACAGTCACAGGGCCGTCCACCTCCACACACCTCCCAGGTTGTGAGACGGTCACGGGGCCATCCATCTCCATGCACCTCCCAGCTGTCAGCATGGTCCACCGGGGAAATACATGATTAATGCAGCGGATTATGTGTGTGGGGGGTGGTGGAGAGAGATGTAGCCCAATGGAGAGGAAAGGCATAGACCAGCTTGGGGGTGGGAGATGGGGATCAGGGGGATCTGGACCTCAGTCAGGACAATTGAGAGAGTCTCAGTTGGCTCCCAAGACACAGTGAATGAATTCTCCCGGGGCTGGGGGCAGTGGGTCAGTCCAAGACCCTGCCCGCCCCTCTCCTCAGCCTTAAAGGTTCACAGAAGAGAGGGTAGTCTTCCAGACCTGAGTTCAAATCTTTGCTTGGACTCAGCTTTGTGACATTGGACTTGTCAATGAACTTCTCTGTGTCTCCTCTTTTCTCCACGTCTGTCCATTTAGCATTAAATGAACTAATGAATGCATGGCAAGCACGTTGCACATAGTTGGCACAGAGCCAGGGCTCAACCAATAGCTTTTCTCTCTCCTCATTGTTGTTGTCAGTAGGATTATCTAGCCTTTCTATAGGCATGTATTGTAGATATTTATATATCTACAATATTTTATAGTTTATGTCATCGAGATCTTACTGTATATTCACCTCTTTCTCTCTCTTTTTTTTTGCTTACCATTCTGTTGTGAGCATTTTCTCACATCATTAAAAGTTCCTTAAAAACGGGATGTTAATAGCTTCATAATGGTCCCTCATTGAGATGCTTCATAATTGAGTTTTTCGTTCTTTCTGGTTGGATAGATAGGGCATTCCAGTGTCCAGTTTTTCACTCTTATTATCAGGCTGCAGTAAGCATCTCTAGACATAATCCTTGCCCAAATCCCTGACCACTTCCTAAGGACGAACTCCTGGAGGTGGAATCGGTGCACCAGAGCACTGACATTGCTGAGGCTCAAGAGCGTTCTTACTTAATTGCCTTCCAAAAAGGCTTCCAGCACTGCATGAGAATGCCTGTCTCACCACACATTTACCAGCATCGATTATTCCCTTTTTATTTAGTCTTCATGAATTTTTCGGGCCCCAAATTGCATTTCATTGTCTTTTGGAGGCACAGAGCTCTGGCCCATGGCTCTTGTTTCCCAGCAGGGTGATAATTAGATTATCTTCAGAGGCTTCCAGCAAACCTCATGATGAAAGGCAGGGCAGCCCTGGGCATAGAGTCAGAGAAGCTGGGTTCCTGCCCCAACTCTGTGCTCTCTTACCGTGTAACCTGGGTATACTGTATCTCCCTCTCTGGGCCTTTGTTTATCAATCTACTGCAACAGCCTCCCAGTTGGTCTCTTTGCCTCCAATGCATCCAGTATCTAGAACATTGACTGGCATGTAATAAGTGCTCAACAAATATTTGTTGAATTCTGAAATGAAAAAGTGACCTTTCTACAGGAAGAAGGCGCCACATCATTATGCTGCCCCCAACCTTTGCTTAAGCTTCCTAACATTCTGTTTACTTTTTTGGTCCTCTCATGAATTCCTGTTTCTACTTAGGATACGAAAAGACACATGAGACAAAATGAGAAAAAAGGCCAGATAATCTACAGAGTCTTAACTTTTCTTGAGCCCTTCAGAGAGCTGGAGTCGTAAGGCAGCCAACTGAACTGAAACCCAAAGGATGACCAGGTCTTCTGAGAAAGACAGAACCACCCACTCCTGCACCTCTGGCAGAACTCTGGAGGGAGAGTGGGCTGCCATAACAGACAGCTAACACTGCAATGAATTCTTAAAGGCTGAGCGTGCAAAGGCTTCACAGCTGAGCCATCCTGGGAGCCCCACACTCAAAGGGAGTTCACGTTCCTTTATCAGCTGCTTCCGGTAAAGCTCAGGACAAAGCCAGGACAGGACATCAGCCACTTCTCAAGGGCACACGGGCATGAAAACCTTCCCACTTCCCAGACCCTTCTCTCATCGGAAGCAAAAGCCTTAAACCACTTCCGTGGGGCAGGAAAAACCTTCTTCCCTGGAGGCTCAGGCAAAGATCTGTTGTCTCTGGGGGAGGGCCTGGAGCAAGAGCCATTTTCTGCTGGGGAAGGGGTAGGAAACCCTTCCACCTTCGTTCCTGGTTGAGACTCAGAAGTTGAGATCTTTGTTCTCAAAGAGGTCTGGAGAGCTGCCTGCAGCCTCTCCCTGGAGGACCAGCCGTGCTGCTCTTGGACACAATGTCACCAACAAGCTGGTCCCCGGGGGGTCCTCAAGAGCCCTTCAAGGGCCAAAGTGGGGGACAGGGTGGGCCCTCAGGAGGATGTCAGGCCATAGGAGAGGGTGGGCAAGGGAAGGAGGCTGTCAGAGAACAGCCTTGTATGGGCGGGGCCAGTCCCAGTTGTGGGCAGTCCATCCCCACTGGTGGGTGGGGCCATCCTGGACCAACGAATTAACTATTTTAGAGGTAGAAATGGGGTCACAGAGTCCAGTCAGGTGAGAGTCCAGTGGAGAGGCCCTGGACTTCCTGTGAAGCTAGGGCAGGGGACAGCTCTAATGCCAGAGACTCTGCTGCTCAGAGCTGGGAAGCTGGGGCCTTCCAATGCAAAGACCCCACTCATCCCCACCTAGTGCCTCCCTGGGGCCTTTGTCCTCCCAGCCCTCCTGCTGGGGCCTCCCCTCACCCTGCCAGCTTTACAGCTCCCAGGACACCAGGCACCACCCTTGGCACAGCTGCACCTCATCACCTGGAGCTTCCCTGTCCTGTCTCGCCTGCTGGAGCTGAGCTCCATGGGGACAGGAATGGGTCTGCTTCCATCATTGCTGTGTCCCTGGAGCAGGGTAAGCATTCAGTGGGCACTTGGTACATTAGGTGAAGGAACAGGGCAGGACTAAGTTTTACTGTGGGTAAGAGATAAAGGCTTCCCAGTCTGGGACCCTGGTGGGGATGACAGGATGTTTCTGGGACAGGAAACCCCAGGGAGGAGCAGGCTTGAGGGATGGACGTGGACGGGGAGCTCTGAGAGCCCTGGGCCCAGCCAGCAGGAGCCAGGCTTTGGTGTTCTCCCATCTCCCTCCCTCTTGACAGCCTCTGGCCACACCTTGCCTCAGTGGGTGGGATGGATGCCTCTCCCATGTCGTCATTTTCTAGCAGTAGTTTGAGAAATTCTTGCTTTCCCCTCATCAGGGGGCTGCTAAAGACCCAGACAAATCCAGCAGGCATCTAGATGAGGAAAGGCAAGGGGAGGAGAGGGAAAGTGAGGAAAGAAATCAGTTTTCTGTATGTGGTTTAGATCTAGATTTTTAAATGTGAAACCTGGGAAAACCTAATGATGGGCTGGAACTGGGCTTCCTCCCCGGCTGGCTTGGCATTTTCCTGCAGCATCCCTCTCTGCAGCACCATTCCTCACTCCAGCTCTTAATTCTCTCTTCTTCTTTATAATTTACAATTATTTACTGGGCACAGCCCCAGACATGGCTGGGAGGCTGGAGGCACCATCTGCAGCCAAGGTGCCAGGTGACCCCCTCAGGCTAGGCTGTGCTGAGGCCAGAGGAAGAGAGGAGGAAGATGCACAGGATTGCGAGGTACTGAGGGAGACAAGCTCCATCCCAGCCCTGACTCTGGGTTGGCACAGACGTGTGCTGAGGGCGATTTCTGTTTCCTCCATGCTCTCTGGTGATTGTCAACTCAAGAAATCACCGTGGGACTCTGGTGAGACTCCCACAGATGGGATGATAAAGGTCTGCTGTGTGATCTTGTGCAAGCCTCAGTTTCCCCATTTGAACAATGAAGTCGTTGGTGTAGCTCCGTGGTTTTCAACCCCAGCTGTGGAGATTTCCTCTTCCAGTCAGGATGGAGTGACGGGGATTGGATTCACGCTTCCTCCTGAGGTGATGAAAAACAGACAAAATCGGTGAAAACAGTGGTTTCCAAGACACTGGGCATGAGGCAACGAAGGAGAGATGAGAAGCAAGTGAAAGGAGGCTTGCAACTTCCCTGGCTTACAACCCTGAGAGCATTTCCAGGCTGTGGGGTGGGGAAGAGGACCCAGCGGAGCCCAGGGAGGTCCTGGAGCTGAGGAGATGGAGCTGAGATTGCAGAAGATCAGGGTGGCCGGATCTTGCACACCCAGTGCCAGAGCAGAGGGAGCCGCATAGAGAGCGAGAATGCTGGAGACTACGCAGGAAGGTCTTGCTTCCACCTGGGGAAAAAAGGAATTCTAGACGGAGAAGTGCCCTGGTCTCACCTTAAAAAAAAACCTTAAAAGCAAGACCCAAAAGGATTCCACTGTTTTTAAGCAACTTAACTGCATTACAGAACTGCTGGGGTTTAAATGTGTCCCCCAAAGCTCACATGTTGGAAACATCATTCCCAATGTGGTCGTGCTGAGAGACGGGGCCTTTAAGAGGTGATTCGGGCACGAGGCTTCCTGCCTCTTGAATGGATGAATGCCAGTTATAAAGGGGTTGGTGTTGTGAGTTTGATCTCTTGCTCTCCCTCTCATCCTTTCTTACTTTCTCGCCTTCTGCCATGAGACGATACAGTAAGGAGGCCCCCTGAAGATGTGGCTCCTTGACTTTGGAATTTCCAGCCTCCAGTACTGTAAGAAATAAATCTCTTTTTGTTATAAACTGCCCAGTCTCAGGTATTCTGTTACAGCAGCACAAAACGTACTATGACAAGAATAAAGCTCAGGAATATAGAGAAACAAAAAACCCCAGCACTCACAAGGTAAAATTCACAATGTCTGGCAAAGACAGTTGGAGTGGCTATGGTAATATCAGATGAAGTAAGTTTCAGAGCAAACGATATTACCAGAGATAAAGAAGGCCATCATGTCAGTTCATCAAGAGAAGATAACAATCCTAAACATTTACACACCTAATAACAGCACTTCAACATATACGACACAAAAACTGATAGGACTGCAAGGAGAAATAGACAAATCCACAGTTATAGACAGAGATTTCAACACCCCTCTCTCAATAATTGATAAACAAGTACATAGAAAGTCATAAAGGTTAGAGAGGACTTGATCAGCACTATCAACCAACTTGACCTGATTGACATTTACGGGACACTCCGTCCTGCAAAGCAAAGTATACATTCTTTTCAGATGCCTATCTAAATAGGCCAAGATAGACCATGCTCTGGGTTATTAAACAAATCTCAATAAATTTAAGGAGTCAAGTCATACAAAGTATGTTCTCTGACCACAACAGAATTAAATTAGAAAGTAGTAACAGAAAGATCTCTGAAAGATCTCCAAATATTTTGAAACCAAATAGTATACTTCTAAATAACCCATATGTTAAAATAAGAAATCAAAAGAGGAAGTAGAAAGTATTTCTTTTACTGAAAAAGAAAACACAGCATATCAAAATTTGTAGGATGCTGCAAAGCAGTTCTTAGGGGAAATTTATGGTACTAAATGCTTGCATTAGAAAAGAAGAAAGGTCTAAAACCAATGACCTCAGCTCCTACCTTAAGAAACTAGAAACAGAAGAGCAAATTAAATCTGATGTAGGTAGCAGAAAAGAAAAAAGTAACAGAGTAGAAAACAGTGGGGAAGAGCAATAGAGGAAATCAATGAAACCAAAGTTGCCTCTTTGGGAAGATCAATAAAATGAATAAACCTCTAGCCACACTGATCAAGGAAAAGAAAAGAAAACACAAGTTACCAATATCAGGTATGAGAGAGGTGACATCACAGATTCTGCATGCTTTATTTGGAATTCTTTTCTTTTTTTTTTTGTGCAAGAATCTTTTTTAAAAAAATTTTTTTTATTATACTTTAAGTTCTAGGGTACATGTGCATAGCGTGCAGGTTTGTTACATATGTATACATGTGCCATGTTGGTGTGCTGCACCCATTAACTCATCAGCACCCATCAACTCGTCATTTACATCAGGTATAACTCCCAGTGCAATCCCTCCCCACACCCTCCCCATAATAGGCCCCGGTGTGTGATGTTCCCCTTCCCGAGTCCAGGTGATCTCATTGTTCAGTTCTCACCTATGAGTGAGAACATGTGGTGTTTGGTTTTCTGTTCTTGCAACAGTTTGCTGAGAATGATGGTTTCCAGCTGCATCCATGTCCCTACAAAGGACACAAACTCATCCTTTTTTATGGCTGCATAGTATTCCATGGTGTATATGTGCCACATTTTCTTAATCCAGTCTGTCACTGATGGACATTTGGGTTGATTCCAAGTCTTTGGTATTGTGAATAGTGCCGCAGTGAACATACGTGTGCATGTGTCTTTATAGCAGCATGATTTGTAATTCTTTGGGTATGTACCCAGTAATGGGATGGCTGGGTCATATGGTACTTCTAGTTCTAGGTCCTTGAGGAATCACCATTCTGTTTTCCATAATGGTTGAACTAGTTTACAATCCCACCAACAGTGTAAAAGTGTTCCTATTTCTCCACATCCTCTCCAGCACCTGTTGTTTCCTGACTTTTTAATGATTGCCATTCTAACTGGTGTGAGATGGTATCTCATTGTGGTTTTGATTTGCATTTCTCTGATGGCCAGTGATGACGAGCATTTTTTCATGTGTCTGTTGGCTGTATGCATGTCTTCTTTTGAGAAATGTCTGTTCATATCCCTTGCCCACTTTTTGATGGGGTTATTTTTTTTTTCTTGTAAATTTGTTTGAGTTCTTTGTAGGTTCTGGATATTAGCCCTTTGTCAGATGAGTAGATTGCAAGGGAGTCTGTCTGTCCTCCATATCTATCTATGTATCTATGTATCTATGTATCTATGTCTCTATGTCTCTATCTATCTATCTATCTATCTATCTATCTATCTATCTATCTATCTATCTATGTAATCTATCTCTAATCTATCATCTATATACCTATCTATCATCTATCTATCCATGTATCTATCATCTATCTGTCTTTCTATCTATCATCTATTATCTATCTATCTAATCATTTTTAGTATGAATTCATTGATATTTATTTGATACTTTGGTTATAATCCAATATCCTTTTTTTTGTTCATATTCTCCCAGTTTTGGCTGTTGAGAACACTTGCAACCGGTTCCCCTATCCCTTTGATATACCCCCATCATTATGAATTGTTTTTTTCTTTTTGAATATGTCCTTATTTTCTGGCACTAACAGGTGTGCCAGGCCTATCTTGTTTATTTCCTGCCCCAGTCCTAGGATCAGCCATTTTTCTTATTGGAGAAAGATATTAGAAACCAAGATTTAGGCACTAACTGTGCTTATTGCTACTGGGGTGTCATTGCTTCTAAGCCCTGTCACCTAACAGAGCAAGAAAATATACTTCTGTACACTAACCCATGCATACATATACAGTATTTATTTGCATACATAGTATTTATAAATATACATATCTATACATATATATGTAAACATCTGATACATATTCAGCTACATGAGTTCATACTGATGTCTCCAACTCTAATCCGTTACCACATGGATCATTCTAGCTACCTCCTCTTGTTTGCCTGTAACTTCCCACTTTGCAGTGAGAAACTTGGCTCCCACCACCTGCCATCCTTGCACTTAATTGTTCATTCTTAGTCTTCATGTATAGTGATTTCAGAATTGTTTCCCCCTGGGAAACGACTTATTAACTAAAGCACAGCTGTTATGTGCAGTTCTTAGTCATATAGGCTCCACTCATTTTCAGAGTTACACCGGTCAGCACCTTTTATCTCTCCTGCCTCAGTGACGTTGTTTCATGCATTTGTAATACAGTTAGATTCTTTTGTGTCTGCATCACATCCTGGGATTCTCCTGACCTTCTAAACGATTTTTTAAAAATTTGCATTGAGTGTGTTATGGTTCATGTTAAGGTTCACTCTACTGTAAAATTCTATGGATTTTGATAAATGCCTAGTGCCATTTATCCACCATTATAGTATTATACATAATGGTTTCACTAATCTACAAAATTACTGTACTTCACTTCAACCTTTCCCACTTCCCAAACCCCTGGCAGTGACTGATCTGTTTATTAGCTCTGTAATTTTTCCGTCTTTCCCCAGAATGTCATAGAAATGTAACCTTTTCAAATGGGCTTCTTTCCCTTAGGAATAGGCATTTAGATTCACCCACATTTTTGCATGACTTGACTGCTCATTTCTTTTTATTACTGAATAATACTTCATTGTATGGATGTACCACAGTTTATTTCTCCTTTCACCTATTGAAGGATACCTTGCTTGCTTTCAGCTCTCAGCAATTATGAGTAAAGCGTCTATAAGCATTCACATATAGGTTCGTATATTTTCGTAAGTTTTCAGATCAGTTGTGTAAATACCTGGGAGTGTGACTGCTGGATCGTATGGTAAGGCTATGTTTAGCTTCGTAAGAAACTTCCAACTGTCTTCCAAGTGGCTGTGCCACTTTGTATTCACACCAGCAACGGATGAGAGTTCCTGTTGCTCCATATTCTCTCCAACAGATCATATTGTTTGGGGTGGCACATTTAAAAAAATTTGGATACCTGGACTCCATTCCTAGAGATTCTGACTCCATTAGCCAGAGGTAGGGCCCAGGCATAGCTGAGTCCACATAACCAGGGTCCCAGTGACAGTTACTAACAGTGACTGGTCAGCAGTGTGAGCACCAGGTGAATACTTTGGAATCACTGGTCCCATACATCCTCCCACATCCCCAGGCAGCAGGTCCAGTGACCTTCCTCAGTCTCCAGAGGAGAAGCTCAGAGAGGTGCAGGCACTTGCCCAGGGTCACACAGCTGGTGAGAGAGGCTGACTGGGGATTGGAGCCCAGAGCTGTCAGACTCCTTCTAAAATCATTTAGGAGGTCAGGGGAATCCCGAGATGTGATGCAGACTATGACAAAAGACTCTAACTGTATTATTTTTATTGCTGAAAAGTCCCCAGAGATTCTGATGCATAATCAGGCATGGGAACCACTGAGCTACACTAACCAGCTCACGGTACAGATGGAGAAACTGATGACTTGGGGGCCTCAGTGGGACTGATCTTTAAGGCCCTTCCAGCTGATAGTCTGAGACACTGAGTCACATCCTGGTTAAGAGCCAGGACTCTGGAGTCTGACAGTCCTGGGCTCCAGTCCCCATTTAGCCTCTCACCGGCTGTGTGACCTCAGGAAAATGCCTACACCACTCTGAGCTTCTCCTCTGGGGACTGAGGACTGTCATGGTACCTGCTGCCTGAGGATGTGGGAGGATGTATGGGACCAGTGACTCCAAATTGCTCACCTGGTGCTCACACTGGGGCCCAGTCGCTGTCAGCAACTGTTACTGGGACCCTGGTTATGTGGACTCAGCTGTGCCTGAGAGCCCCATCCCAGGAGACCATGCTCTGCAGGACCACACGGGCTCCCCCTGCCCATCCTCCCCCTTGCTGTTCCCGCTTCCTCTCCTCCCCAGGGTTGCAGGGGCCTGCAGTGGCTCCATCTGCTCCTCCCCCTCCCCTCCCTTTTCTTCTCCCACTTAACAAACAGCTTCACTTAAAAAGCCATCTGGGAGGATGGATGGCACAAGGCACATTTTGCAGAATAAGTTTCCAGGGAGAAAAGCCAAGAAATTAAAGGTACAGCACTTACTATTCCAATCTCATTAGGCCCCATAACTCTGACTGCTGGAGAATTGTATTTCTGAATTATGAATGCATCCCTCACCCCCTTCGCCCGATGTGCTGGGCTTTGTTCTCATTTGTCCTCCAGTGGGCCTGCTCCCAATGACTCCAGTTGCTTCCCTCCCTTGGGGTAAACTCCCTCATATTTTAGGGATGGGCTGCGTCTGGGGCTTTCCTCATCCAACACTCCTCTTCTGTGTAGTTGCTGCCCCACTTCAGGTAGCTGCTCCCTCTCCCTATGTGAGTCCTGAGTGAAGTTTCCTAGAGCAGATTTGGGGCCAACGGGTGGGTGTCCTGAGAAAGAGAACTGTGCTCCAAGTTGGGATGGATGGGTGCTCCTGGGGAGGGTAAGGAGCTCCCTGTCACTGGAGGTGTGCACAGAGGACGGGTGAGCACTAAGCAGAGAGGGCTTGCAGGAAGCAAACAGCAGAGAGGCTGAGAGCATGGGCTTCGGAGGCCCAGAGGTCTGGGCCGAGTCCTGGCCACTCTGTCTACAAGGTGTCTGACCTTCTGCAACCCATTTACCCTCACTAAGTTGCAGTGTCTTCATCTGGAAAATCAGGCAAAATAATAATTGCTACTTCCCAGGGTTGTCATGGAGACAAAAGGACAGAATGTGTGCAAAGCGCTGAGCACAGGGTACATATTATCATACCCAGCAGGAGGAGGGGCTGGGTGTGACACCCTTGAGTAGTCTCACATGCAAAATTGCTGTCGTTTTAAAAACTGAAGACTCTGAGATCCAATGATTCAATTATCCTAAGATTATAAGATTCCCTAAGATTCTAAGGCTTTAAGAAATGATGATTTTGTTATTCTTCTCATCTAAGGCTCCTCAGAATTCTAATGCTGTGTGATTTCATGATTCGCATTCTAAACCCATCCCTCCATCAGTGAAGCTTGTCCCAGCCACGGGTGACATTTATCTTTGTCCCTCTTTTCACTTCAAAACTTACGTCTCTGTCCCCCACAGGCCTTTGCTACTTCTCTTGGGTTCTCTTTTTCTGATTCCAGCCTTATCCACTGCACCCTTTGTTCCAAGCACACCAGGACCTTGCAGAGTTTCCGACTTGTGCCCTGCACACACCCTCAGCTTGTTGTCTTCTGGGCCTCCCACCCTCCCTACTGATCCCCTTCTTTGTCTATGGAACTCTTACACCAGTTTCAAGGCCAAAGTCAAAGGCAGACCTTCCATGAGGTTTGCTTCACCTGCCAGTTGAAATGAACGCCCTTTGCCTCTGTATTCCCAGCAGACTGTTGAAATGACTCTTCCAGCAGTTAGCACAGTCTGACCATTATTGTCGGAGTGGAAATGTCCTCCCTTTGCCTCATGCCAGACCCACCTCTGGTGTCCTTCTAAGACCTCTTCATGCTCCCCAAAGGAGGAGAGGTGTGGATCTGATTGAACAGAGGAGGACACTAATTTTGCCACGTAACAAGTGGGTAGGGTCAGTGCATGGCAGGGGATGGCGGCAGGCCCAGCTCTCTCCCTTCACCTCTCCTTGTCCTACATCTGCAGCCAGCAGGCGAGTCAACTCTGCAGACCCACCCATGGTGAAGCCAGCATGGGCATCCCTGGTTCTCCCCAGGGCCCTTCTCTCTTGTCCTTCTGTGTGAGTTCATCCACTTCCATGGGTCTAACCACTGTCCATGTCCAGATCACTGTCTCCTGTGGAAGCTCTTCCTGAGCCATAGTCTTTATCAGGGACTCTGAAGTGCCCACATGTCCTAAGTGCTGCCCATGCAGTGCAGAGCCGGACAGGCCGCCCTGCCTCCTGGACCTTTCTGTCTGGGGCTCCTGAAGCTGCTGTCCGCCCAGCAGCCCACGGCCTCCTTCCACTGGAAGCATTCAAAACCGAACCTTCACCTTCCCATCAAACTGCTCCTCAGCCTCGTGCTCTGCAGCCCCTGCTCACCCTAATCAGAAATAAGTGGGCATCCCCGACTCGCCCTCTCCCCATACCTTGGGCACCATCCAGTCCTGCCTTACACCCTCTGGAATCTCTCCTCCTCTGCCCTGTCTCAGACTCTGGTGGTTTCCGGCCCAGACATCCTCATGCCCTCTTACTGGTCCCTCCACCCCACCTGTCCTACAATCCATCTACCCTGCACACCCTGAGGCCTGAGTGAGGGGGGCCCCGGTTTAGAAGGGCCTGCCCCAGCTCCTGATAGTCCAGTCCCAGGACCCACGTGGCCTCTTCTCTGTGCCAGTGTACCCACCTGTAGATTTTGACGTGCAACTGTGTGTGAGGAAGGACGGACAGAGTGTGGACTTGCAGGGTAGGGTGTCGTACACCGTATGAGACTGTGGTGTGGAGCTGGGCTGCAGGAGGGGAGGTGAGGCAGGGGCTGGGCCTAGGCTGGTTCAGGGATCAGGAGTCAAGGCCAGCTTTCTCTGCTCCCGCATTCCAATGAGGAGCTGGAGAATTCATTGAGGTAGGAGGATAGAACTTATTTATTTTGCACTTTGTTAGTTTGATTTATAATTTCATGTTTAGTTTGCTGGCCTGTGGGCCTCCATGAGTTCTGTTGCTTTGGGCTGCACAAATGCTGGGAACCGTCGGATCAGCCACCGCAGCCACTAGGTAGAGTGATCATCCCAAATACAGGATGGTCACATTGCTTCTGGGTCTGACCCCTTCCATGGCTCTCACAGGTCTTGGGGTGGCGTCCACACCCCGTGCTGACTCAAAGGACTTTGTGCTGTGACTCTCCCTGTATCTCCCCTCTGGGCACCAAAAATGTCCTCTGTGAAAAACCCAAACTCTGCACAAAATACTGCCCATTCCCCACTTCCCCACAAGGAGGCTCACAGGCTTGGTATTCCCAGACCCAGCCACAGGGAGGGAGTGGAGGAGCAGGGTGGGGCTGGGGTGGTTTGTGTCTTATAGGAGCTGAATCTGGGCTGTCACTCAGGAAGCAGGAAAACCCTGGTCTAGATGGACGTGGCCAAGCTGGAGTCGGCCTGCGTGGGAGGGAGGCAGGACATGGCAGAAGGCCCTAACGGCTTAACCAGGATTGGGAGCCTTGGAGACCAGGGAGAAGCTGACCCAGGGGACGGTGGGGGCACTGCCCACCCCTCAGAGCCTCAGCTCTCCCCCAAAAAAGGAGCAGATGGAGCCAGAAGCCTCTAGGCCATCACAAACTCAGTCCTGGTTCCTTCCGGGCTCACCTCAGAGGCCTCCATTTTCAGCCCCAGTAGCTGAGGTCTCTAGACCCAAAGGCGCCAGCAGAGCCTGGGATCTGCTCGTCTCTGCGGGGAGGACCTTGATGGTGGACAAAGGCTGCTCCAGAAGGTATCTGAATCCTCTGTCCTGGGGGTTCTGAAGGGGCTGATTGCTTCCACCTGCACAGTGGGAATGGTGGTCACAGATCCCAGGGGCTGAGGCTAACTGGGCTCAGGTTGACCTTGCTCTGGATGCTGGAGCCTGGCTGAGGGGCCTCTGCTCAGGGCCACCCGTTTCCATGGCAGCCAGAGCCCTCTGGCTGGGGCTGATCCCCACCCCCACACTGGCCCTGCCCCTGCCCCTGGGAAGGGACAGCTTGAGGGGCTGACTTTCCCGCCAAGGGCATGTGCTCTGTTATAGGCCATGGCGGGGCCCAGATCATTACAGCTGGGTCTGGGAGGATCAGCCGGGCTGTGAGATCTGTAACCAGGGGATGTGTCAGGGCTCATTACAAATCCACGCATCCTCCTCTCCCCTGCTTGTTTTTGATGAAAATCAGGGAGGCATTTGCACAGGGAGGAGGATGTGTGTGCGTCCTGTGAGGCCTAATACATCATTCATCTCCTGCCTCCTGCTTTCTGGTTCAGTCCTCATCCTGTTGGTTATCTCTGGACTCTTTTGTGGGGTCTGGATGGCCACAAGCTGCTCCATTGCAGTCCAACTACATCTGAACCCGTCTGTGCCCTGGAGGCCACTCTGCCACCTCCCTTCCTGGCTGCTCACCAACATCGAGAACTTGGGCTTCAACTCTGGATACCCTGACCTATGTTTCCAAACCCCACTGGGCCCACTGGGCACTAAGACTCCCAGGGTATCATCTTTTTTTTTATTCCTCTTTCCATCCCCTTCCAGGCATCTCCCGCATCACAACACTGGTCCACACCTCCTTCAGCACACTCCCGTGGGACCTCCCAGCCTCTCGTCTCCTGCAATTCGTGCAGCAAGATCTTTGTAAACCGGGCTTGGCCGCACACCTCCTTAAGATCCTGGGATTGCCCCTCTTTGCTCTAAGGATAAGGTCTGTGCTCCGTAGCATGGCTTCCGCCTGGGCTACAAAGTGAGACTTCGTCTCTTAAGAAACAAAACAAAGCATAACATGACTAATGATGCCATTCAGTCATTCAATATATATTGAATGAGTCCCTGCTCTGTGCCAGGTACTGGGTGTAGAACAGAGAGAAACAACAATTTCTGGCCTCAGAGAGCTTATCTTGTAATAGGCAGAGATGGGCAATAAACATCTAGATTAAATGTTTTAGTAACACAGGACAAGTGCAATGGAGAAAAATAAAGTAGGGAAGGGGCCCAGGAATGTGGGGAGTTGCAGTTAACACAAAAGTTTTTGCAGACTTAAAGAAGGTTAAGCGGGGAGCCCTGTGGATATCTGAGGAGGAGCATTTCAGGCAGAGGGAACAAGTGTAAAAGCCATTCTGTCCCCAGTTTAAATATCAGCTCCTAAGACACTCAACCAACCCATAGTTGAGTTAGTCCCTCTCAGCGTCCTCCTGTGCATGTCATACTTGGCCCATCCTCAGGTGAGTTGGACTAATCTGTTGGGACTTTTTTTTAAAGGGTCACATCCGCCTCTTGACTGTGAGTCCCAGAAGAGCGGGCACCTAGTCTGACTTGTTTGTTTCTTACCCTTGCATCCATAGATGCCCAGCACATGGTAGGTACACAGCAACTTACCCAGATGAAAAAGCAGAATGATAACAAAGGGAAGGAGCAAAGAATAAAAAAGCTCACACTCCTTGAAATAGAGCAGAAATAACTTGGAATATTGTTAGTTGTTTTTACTTGTGGAATGGGAAGATTCTATTCTATTCTATTCTATTCTATTCTATTCTATTCTATTCTATTCTATTCTATTCTATTCCATTCCATTCCATTCCATTCCATTCCATTCCATTGTTTTAAAATGCATACAGCAAAATCAGAGCTAGTAATTACAGCTCCCATTTTCTGATTTGTGCCTTCTAGACTTGGCCCTGAAGGGAGGAACTGTTTCATATTTAATCAGTATTAGTTCTGGAATGCTCTTGGGGGAGCAAACTCACTTCAGGGCTGTGTAGTTTAAGTCTCAGCAATGCTAATTAGATCAGGAAGGAGCTGCGCTCACAGCAGGACTGCTGCGGGGTCACCCACTAACAAGCCAAGCCCCACCTGCCATCCACCTGCCTATACCTACCCCACCCTGCCTGTCCTCATCTCTCCAGCCCCCACTTCCATGGAGAGCAGGACCAGTCATCCTTCTCATGCCTGTAATGACTGACAAATCTTTGGGAGGAAGAATAGCAGCCAGTGTTCACAGGGGAAGTCAGCCGCCCTCCCCACAAGTGTCCCTCATAAGCTTCCTGGAGCTGGTGGTGAGGGGTGGCAGGAAGAAGAGGGATGGGCGGTGGAAGCATCAGTAGATAATCAGCCTATCCTTCTCCTGGTGGGGACAGGGTTTCCCTTAATGAACTCTCTTCTCTCTATTCATTCTGCTCAATCCAACCTGTTTATTATCATCACCATCGTCACCGTCATTTTAACTACCAGGTCATAGGTGTTATTGGGTACCAGACAATTGAAACACAAGATTGCAAATACCAGAGGAAAACCTGCAAGAGAATACCATTATCTACATTTCATATATGAGAAAACTGAGGCTTAGAAGGTAAGATCAAGTTGGGTGCGGTGGCACACGCCTGTAATCCCAGCACTTTGGGAGGCTGAGGTGGGCGGATCACGGGGTTCAGGAGTTTGAGACCAGCCTGGCCGATGTAGTGAAATCCCGTCTCTACTGAAAAATACAAAATTAGCTGGGCATGGTAGCGCATGCCTGTAATCCCAGCTACTTAGGAGGCTGAGGCAGGAGAATCGCTTGAACCTGGGAGGCAGAAGTTGCAGTGAGCCGAGACTGTGCCACCGCACTCCAGCCTGGGTGACAGAGCGAGGACTCCATCTCAAAAAAAAAGAAGGCAAATTCACTGGCTTGTAAGTTGGGGAGGGAAGACTAGAACAGAGAACAGTAAAGACTGCATTCTGGCTTCACAGCTTACCAGCTGTGTGCGCCCCGGAGCACCCATCTGTGTGCTTAACATCTGTGAGCACCAATTTCCTCCTCTGTCTCATTTTACTTAAAGTCCCCAACAATACTACAAGGTGGTGGTTAGTCACTGTACCCATTTTGCAGATGCAGAAGCTGGGGCTCAGGGAAGGGAGAGCTTTGCCCATGTTTGAGCCATCAGGACGTGGTGGCACTGGGATCCAGCCCAGGTCCATCTGATGGTGTTATCCCTTCTGCTGTCCTGTTTTTGCTGCACTCAGCTGGGTCTGTGGAGCAGTTTACCTTCCCTGGGACCCTGGAGACAGAGAGTTTGCTCAGGGCTAAGGCATATCTGGCATGTTTAAGCCCGTGCCATGATGCTCCCCAGTAGAGGGTCAGGCCATCTGAACACATGAACACACAGTATGTGCTGTGGTGTGTGCCAGACCATGACCTGGATCTCCCCAAGACATTCAAGGGAAGGAGCCTCTCTCCTCTCCCCTCCCCCACCCTTCTCTCCTTTTCTCTCGGCCTGGGGCTCATGGAACAGGGATGGCTTGCAGGCTGTAGCCCTAAACTACCTGGGCTGGACTCCTGGCTCTGCCATGTGCCCGGCAGGGTTTTTTTTTTTTTTTTTTTTTGGACTGGTCTTTTCACCTCTCTGAGCCTCGCTGAGTGGCCTTCTCTGCAAGGAGAGACAGACAATAATGGCACCTACCTCATCGAAAGTTGAGAGGGAGAAATGGGGGAAGACCCACGCACTGCTCAGAATCAGGGCTCACGCGTGGGGACCAACCAGAACACAGCAGCTACCGCAATATTTGGGTTTGGTTTGGTTCTCGGGTCCACTTTAGAGGGTAGGCCAGGCCAAAAGTCCTTGGCCCCAGCCCACACAGTAAACTGTGGAAGATGTGGTCTTGGCCTTGGATCAGGTGTTCCCAAGTCCTTCTCTTGGACCTACCATGACCTCAAACACATTGAGCAATCACTGAATATCCAGCACCAATAATTCCCCAGGTTTGCTGCTAGGGGCTCCAGGAAGGAGCAGCAGCGAGGAAGCTAGACATCTGCCAGGCTCCCATCACTTCCCTAAAATGCCCAGGTATTTTATGGTTGGGCAGAAGAATGGTCATCTTTCTCCCAAATGGCGTGGGACCTCAAACACATTCTGTGACCTCAAACACATTCGCCTCTCTCTGTCCCTGACTCTCCATCTTGCCATGACAAATCTAGAGTAGAAAGATGAATTCTGGGCTCTCTGCCACTGCTAAGACCCTAGGATGCTGAGCTCATCTGAGTCCCCACCTACAGAGGCATTAAAGCTTTCGGCCCTATCAACATGTTTAAGGCCTGAAAGAGGTTATGAGATTCAAATACAAACAGAAAGCTACAACCTTAAAATTGACACATTTAATTAAATCTCTGCAAAATTAACATTATCAATGAGTCACTTTCTGCTCTCCTTGGCTCTTATGTAGTTATATACATACATTGACTTAATGTGCAATCGTGATATGTTTGATTTGATGGAGAAAGGAGCTTCTAAGAGTATGAAGATCTGGAGTTGGAAGAGGCCTTAGAAGAATAAAGGTTGAGGTGGGTGCATGGGATGGAGTTGGGGTTGGAGAAGAGCAGCTTCAGAGGACTGCATGGAGGAGGAGGTATGAGGTTGGGAAGGACATTCCTGGCAGAGGAACAGCATGTGCAAAAGAGCATGGTCTGGAGGGGCCCAGCACGTCTGAGGAGCAGGCACCAGCGATTTCACCTGCAGCATAAAGAGGTGTGGGGCAGAGAAAGAGGGGCTGAAACATAGGTTGTTCTTCCCCCTCTTGAGCCTCTCTCCATCCTGCACCTTCTTTCCCACCATTAGAGCCCAGCTCTGTTGGTGTCCTCACTGAGGCTAGGCTTGATGTCCTGGGCCATTGCAGAGGCCCCAAGCTTGGTTGGGTCTGTCTGCTGACTGCCAGGGCCTGGCTCTAGACTTCCGGTCCTGTCAACTCCACTTCTGCCCTCAGGGCCTTGACATCAGAGACAGAGAGGTAGGATGAAAAGAGAAATAGTTTAAAACACGAAACCAGCCCAGACTCCCTTCTGGCTGAATTTCCAGAAATAAGCTAATTTCTACTTATTGATATCTCTCTCCGCAGACCAGTGTTTTAACTGAAAGAGCCCAAGTATGCTCTAGCAGCTGCAAGGCCATTTGGGAGAAAGATGACCATTCTTCTGCCCAACCATAAAGTACCTGGGCATTTTAGGGAAGTGATGGGAGCCTTGCAGATGTCTAGCTTCCTTGCTGCTGCTCCTTCCTGGAGCCCCTAGCGGCAAACCTGGGGAATTATTGGTGCTGGATATTCCGTGATTGCTGCAGGAGCATGGACTCACATCCCACCATTAGTGCAGAACTGTGTGTGCAGCCTCACCCAGGCAACAGTCTGGGCAATGGTTCCTTCCCTCAGAGATGCGAAGCACCCGGAAGGAAGGGGGAGCACCCAAGCAAAGTGGGCAGCTTTCAGGTGCTGTAGTTCTGGGGTAGGGACACTCTAAAATCCCTCTGCTCAAATCCATTGATCTGTCATGCCCTAGGTGGCCGCTGAGCTCCCACCATCAACAGATCCCATGATCTGTCATGCCGCAGGTGACACCTGAGCTCTGACCCCTCTCCCTGTTGGGTTTTTCTCATGGTATTTCTTACTGTCTGAAATGATCTTCTCTAGCTGTGTGTTTACACGGCTTCCCAGGGATCATCCACCTACACTGAGGCTTCGGGTTGAATGTTGCCTTTTTCTCCAGGCTTCCTTTACAAAGTGCACAGCCCCTCTGACCTCAGGGAGATTATGGATGCTTTTGTCTATGGAAGGCAAGATATTAGAGCTCCTAGGAAACCTAGGAATTGGGGGAGGGCCAGAAGATACTGAGAAAAGAAGAAAAGAGAATGGGGGTGGTGGAGGCTTCCAGACAAACTGCATCACCTCCACCTGGCCATCTAGGAGGAGAGGCTGAGCAGGCTGAGCCCCCAGTGGCTGTGTAACCATTGAGGAAGGGGAGTCTCTGCCTATAGAGGACAGTATTGGACAAGGGAGGCAGGAAGTGACAGGACAGCAGGCTTTGGAGTGATAAAGATTGCTTCCAATGGAAATGATTATCTCATATTAGGAGGGAATCTAGTCTAAGTTGCATGGCCTCCTGCACAGAAGCTGGGTGGGTGGAGGGGTGGGTAACCAGTTAAACCGTATTACAAGGGAAGGTGAATTAGATTAGTTGTAAGAGTATTAGTACAGCTCACAGCTCACTGAGTGCCTGGCACTGATCTCAGCTCTCCACATATAGTAACTCACTGACTCTTCATGGCAATGCTGTCAGGCACAAATTATTATTATTCCCTTTTAACAGAAAGGAAACTGAGGCACAGAGAGGATAAATCAATGCTCAAAGACGTCAGCTGTTAATGATGGAGCCAGGAGTTCCTTTCAAATCTAAATTCTAAAATCCTAGGGTTCTGAGACTTTCAAGATCTTGTTTTCTAATTCTAAAACTTCCATAATTTTATCAGTCCATTTAACGTGCTCAGTTTCTAACATTCCATGATTCTAAGAGTCTCAAAATCTATAATTTGATGCTAAGTCTGAGGATTTAAGGCTTGATTGTTCTAAGATTCTCTGTGTCTAATACTTTATAGGTAGCATGGGACTAGCTGTGGGAAACCAAACAGCATGTGGTAGGGAAACTCTTTCTTTTTTTTTTTTTTTTTTTTTTTTTGAGACGGAGTCTCGCTGTGTCGCCCAGGCTGGAGTGCAGTGGCTGGATCTCAGCTCACTGCAAGCTCCGCCTCCCGGGTTCACGCCATTCTCCTGCCTCAGCCTCCCGAGTAGCTGGGACTACAGGCGCCTGCCACCTCGCCCGGCTAGTTTTTTGTATTTTTTAGTAGAGACGGGGTTTCACCGTGTTAGCCAGGATGGTCTCGATCTCCTGACCTCGTGATCCGCCCGTCTCGGCCTCCCAAAGTGCTGGGATTACAGGCTTGAGCCACCGCGCCCGGCCGGGAAACTCTTTCTTACTCTCCTATGAAGAGAGAAGTCAAGGTTGTTTCCAAGGGTAGGAGATGTCCCTTCCCACCCCTGGCCTTTGGCAGGGGAAGCGAAAAACTTTGCTTTTCTTGGCCCGTTAACTTGAGGTATCCCCAAGGGAGATGGTTGGAAGCCAGTGCTTGAAGCAGAAGACTAGCTGAGAAAGGAGACGGGTCTTCAGAAGCATTTTCCCAGAGGCTGGCCATCAGAAACTCTCCCCTTCTTGCAGCCCCCACAGTGTCTGGGAGGGGAAGGGCAGTCCTTAGAGGGGAAGGGCTGCCAGGTATGTCCAGGAAGTTGAGCCTATGGGAGGAGTTCCTGCTTTGGACCTACACCCTAGTCCCTCGACCCCTCTCCCTGTTGGGTTTTTCTCATAGTATTTCTTACTGCCTGAAATGATCTTGTTGAGCTGTGTGTTTACATGGCTTCCCAGGGATCATCCACCTACACTGAAGTGTCAGCTCCCTGAGGGCAGGGAGCAAGTCTGAGCAGACTGGCAGTACGTATTTCTTCTATGAGTGAGTAGCTGTCCGAATGGCACCATCAGCCCAAGACCAAGATGGCACCCTGGCCTCCTCCCTCACCAACGACTTAGGTCAAGAGACTTAACCTCTTTGTCTCCATAAAATAGAGGCTGACCGTTTGTTTCCATAAAATAGAGGCGGTGATAATATGCCTTCCCCTTAAGATCAGTGAACGAAGTGTCTAGAGTGTTCAGGATGTGCCTGGCAGATGGGAAGCCCTCAGTGAGGGTTAGCTGCGACTGTTAATGTCACGATTACCTTCTACCTCGTCTCCCTCATGCCTAGTGAAGGAGGTCCCCGACACTCTTATCTAACTTCTAATGCTCCCCCAGCCTAACCCACTATTTTCCCCTCCATCTTCAGCCACACAAAACTCCCTATCTCTGAAAGCCTCTGCTCTTTCCAGACTCCACACCGCTGGGCACCTATCCCCTGCCTGGAACGCCCTTCTCATCTTCTTTCCCCTGCAAACTCTTACTCCATCCGGACGAACCTGCTCAGATACCACTCACTCTGTGAAGCCAGTTCAGAGCCCCCTCCCTCACCCTTCTGGAACCCCCCCACCGGGGTGCCAGCACCTTCTCTGGGCCCCCACAGGAATTGTCACAGGCCAGTGTCATAGCTCCAATCACCCAGGGCGATAACAGTCACCCCACTGTCATTTTGTTAACAGACAGGGGTCCTGATCCAGACCCCAAGAGAAGATTCTTGGACCTCACACAAGAAAAAATTGGGGGAGTCCACAGAGTAAAGCAAAAGCAAGTTTATTAGGCACGTAAAGGAATAAAGAGTAGCTGCTCCATAGGCACAGCAGGGTGTTCCCAAAGGTAAGAGGAGGAACGTGCCCACCCTAGGTACAATGCTTATTTGTATAGAAGATAAAACAGCATGGGGAGATGTGCTCTATTACAAGGGTTTGTGATAAAGGATAGTTCATCTTTGTAACTACTATCTTTCTTTTCTTTTTTCTTTCTTTCTTTCTTTCTTTCTTTCTTTCTTTCTTTCTTTCTTTCTTTCTTTCTTTCTTTCTTTCTTTCTCTTTTACTTTCTTTCTCTTTTACTTTCTTTCTTTTTCTTTTACTTTCTTTCTTTCTTTTTTTTTTTTTTTTTGGAGATAGAGTCTTGTTCTGTCGCCCAGGCTGGAGGGCAGTGGCGCTATCTCAGCTCACTGCAATCTCCGCTCCCGGGTTCAAGTAATTCTGCCTCAGCCTCCTGAGTAGCTGGGATTACAGGCACCTGCCACCATGTCCAGCTAATTTTTGTACTTTTAGTAGAGACCGGGTTTCACCATGTTGGACAGGTTGATCTCAAACTCCTGGCCTCAGGTGATCCACCTGCCTCAGCCTCCGAAAGTGCTGGGATTACAGGCGTGAGCCACCACTACCTGGCTTGTAACTACTATCTTTTGCAAGAATCCATATTAATATCTTTCAAATGCCTCTGACGTATTTCCCCCTCCCTTTTACAAGGGGACCCTAAGCCCTAAGGGTTGTAGAGGGACAAAGATTCATCTGCAGCTCCTTCAGGCTGTAGGGGCCATGATATTCCTGCTCAACTGTGAGGATCTCTCACATTCAGGGTAGAGGAGCTCAGTCAGAAAGCCTCGGTATGATGAAGGGCCTTCCAAACTTTGATAGGCACAAGGGTGGGTGTCCCTGAGTGATCATGGATCAAATAAATGAACAAGCGTTCAGCGCCAGGTTCTCTTAGGCCACCCTAAGCGATTCTCCCCTCACTGCCCTGGCTAAGCCCCTCTCCCCATGTGTAAGGGTGTAGAACCCCCGTGGGGTCCGCCCTCCCAGGACAGCAGAGATCGCTGCATCCTCAGGCCGGCGGCCTCCGGAGCAGGCCCTGAAAGGGAAGGGATTCTGTTATTAAAGTCATCAGTTCTGGCGCCTGGGCCTTGGGGAGCCGAGCTTGGCAGGGTTGATAGGGCAGACGGAGCCGGCTGGGGCTGATGCTGGCTTGGGAGCAGAGCAGGCAGAGATCAGGATGCGGGTCTAGGCGGCCCTGCCACGGTCGGGGCGGGACCTTCTCCACCTCCAGGGCGGGACCCAGGCCCGTACCTCCTCCTTCTTGGGGTCGTTGGGGGACTGCACCGCTCCCGGCCGCGGCCTGAAGGTGGCGCCGCAGGGCCTCACTAGCGCGACTGGGGCGGGGCCGGGAGGAGGTGGAGAGGGGTCTGCAGAGAGAAGGAGGGGAGTGGGGAGGGAAGGAGGGAGGGAGAGAAATGGGGGAAAGCGGACTATAAGAGAAGAAGAAGAGAAGAGAGAAGGGGAGGAGAGGGGAGGGTACGGTAGGAGGGAGGACGGACGAGGGAGAAAAGGAAGGAGAGAGAGAGAGAAAGGGAAAGGGGGAGAGAGAGAGGAGGCCAGAGGGAGGGAAGGAGGAAGAGAGAAGCCTCCTCCCCTTCCCGCCATTCAAGGGGTCTGAGGAGCCCAGATGCTCTTGGAACACCCCCTCCCCCATGCTTATGGAGAGGTCACTTCCTCCCATAGCCCTCCCCAAGCCCTCTGTGGTCTGACCCAGGTGGGCCCCAGCCCCATCTTTCTGCACCTCCCCACCTTCCTCTCCCCCTCCACACCCTCCTCTCACCCCTCCCCACCCTGCCCTGGCCACACAGAACTGCCTGCCATTTCCAAGGGCGCCAGGCTCCCCTTCTCTGCCAGTGCCCTGCCTGTGCCTGGCTGCTGCTACCCACAGTAACCTCCCCGCTAGTGGGCCCCTTCCCCCGGCTGCCCCACTTCTCTTTCAGGTCTCAGGGCAGACATCAGCTCCTCTCAGAAGTCCTCCCAGTCTCCATGTCCAGGGCCTGGCCTTTCCCCATCTCCCCCAGCCCCTCCGGCGTCTTCCCCCATCTCAGCACTGGCCAGCTGGGCTGTGATGGATTGTGTGTCTGTTTCTCCAGCCAGACTGGAGCCTCCCTGAGGGGTGGGACACGGCCTTGTCCCTCTCTGCATCCCCAGTGTGGCCAGCCCAGTGGATGAACAGTCACAAGTGGGCTACAGACAATGCAATGCCTGAGGGATGAATGGTTGATCCTAGGAGGGGCTGGGTGTAGGGATGAGGAAGGAAGGGACATGGAGCAGTAGGGAGACAACACAGCTGAGAGGAGGTTAATTAGGAGAGAGGCCCCAGGACACCCCAGCCACCAGGGTGCAGGGCCTGGGCCCCAGCACTGCAGGTTTCCTGCCCTCCCATGGACCTCAGTGATCTCCCTCCTGAGGTCAGCGCCCATCTGGCTCTGGGCAACTCTGAGCATCAGGAAGTTCCTCTTCCTCATGAGAATCTGGGCTGCTTGAGTCACAAGTGACAGAATCTGCTCAGCTGCAAGGGAGAGGGGCTTTGGTGTAAGGATCTGGTTTTGCAGGTGCAGCAGGAACTCAGAAGGGATTTGGACCAGGGGCGGGGGTACCAGCCAGAATCAGAGTCACCCACAAACTCCCAGCTCAGTCTTTCTCTGGCTGTGGGGCCTTCAGGAAGTTCACTTGGCTTTTTGGGTCTTGGTATTTTTTCATCTCTAAAAGAGACAGTTTGCAAGCAAAAGCAGAGAGATTTAATAAACTATTTAATAAACTCCCTGGCAGAGGCAGATGCAGTCTGTGCCTAGCAGGGCATAAAGGGGAGAGAGCGCTGCAATTATAGCCACCAAGCAACAGAAGCTGTCAGCAGGTGTCTGCCAGGTGGAAAAAAAGACCACATCTGGGTCCCATTCCTCAGGCGATGACACAGAGTGGGCCACAGAAAGGGGTGAGGGTGGCTGCTGTGCCTGAGTGTGGGTCTAGGGCTGGGTCTTCTGGAGAACAGCAGGGTGCAGAGGGCTGCTGCCTGGCCCCTGTGAAAGGAGATCTTAGAAGGATGAAGAGGGACCATTTCCTGTGCAGAGTAACTGATATTCTCTCAGCCTGGTTTTCATTAGCCCAGGCCAGCCTGGGGAGAGGGATGCTTTCCCAGGAAAGGGTGCCCAGGGCCATTGCAAAGCAGGCTGGGAAATGGGGGCAGGCCCTGGCACCGATGTCCTCATTAGTACTCATGTTGATGTTATTTGTGGAGCCCCTGTTCTTGGCCAGATGCTGTGGGTCATTCTTTTACATCTTGCTTCAAAACTGCCTGGCAGTGTTTATTTCCGCATTTTGCAGACGAGGGCCCTGAGGCTCACAGCTTAGTTCATCCCTCCACATTCCCAGACTCTGTTCCCTCCTCTGTGGTGACCTTGCTGAGTCGCTGTGGGCGAGTCCCCTTCCCTCTCTGGGTCGGACAGAATGAGCCTCAAGGCCCCATCTAGGCCCAGCACTGGTGGGGGCTGTGCCAGACAGCATGGTCAGCAGGCCCCTTTGCCCCACATGTAGGCAGCAGGCGGACCTAGTGAAGCTCATCTTCCATTTCCTCCTTCCTATGATTTGCTGTTGTGGTCCTTGGAGAAGCCCCCGAGTAAATATTAATAACGTACCTTTGTGTACATTGGCTGAGAGAGAGAATGAATCATTTCCTGCTTCCCTCCTGGGCTCAGAATCTTAACTAAAACTATGCTGGATCTTTAAGCAACTGTGATGGGCCTGGTGGAGGGGGCCGAGGCAAAGCCACGAAACAGCTGCCTCTCTGGCTGCTCGGATGCTGAAATGTTACCGTTCAAAAGCTGAGCCTGGACTTCCCAATAGCACCAAGAGCATGGGTACCAAAAGCTTAGATTGAAGTCTTTGCTTGCCCCCCAGCATGCCCCAACTGTGTGGCTGCAGTGACTGTCTCCCTCCCTCTTTGAATCTCAGCACAGCCTGGGATGTGTGGCCCATCTGGTAGGGTAGGCTAGCTGCTTTCACGTGGTGGGCTCATTCCATGGCCCCCTGCTGTCTGATCAGTTCTTAGGTGCCAGTTTCTGCATGGAAGGCGATCATGAAACATAACACAAAGCACACTCCAGCTTGCAGAAGGGACACTGAAAAGGGAGACAGGTGGAACCAGCAGCCAGCGCTTAGGCACTAGTTTGCTGTTTGCAGAACTCTTTTCCCACTTGATTTTTCATTTGATCTTGAAAAGGAGCCTGGGGGCTGCCCCATTCTACAGACGAGAAAACTGGAACTTGTCAAGGGACTTGAGTAAGGGCTCATTACTAGTGAAGGGAAAAAGGAGACTTAGTCTAGAACTATTTCCAAACCTCATCCTCCTGTCCTCACCGGGCTGCCAGGCAAGGTTGAAGGGAGGTGGCTCAGGAGGAACATGCTCAAGGAGGAAACTTTTGAGCTGGCTTTTGGAAGAAAAGAAAAAACACAATGGAATGGTGGGGGGGAAGTCTGGGGGTGGGGAAGGCTCTGCAGGTGCAGTCAGTGCATCGAGTCAGGCCTACCTTCTCTACCACCCTCCCCAGACACCCTGGAACACACATTTCTGCCCCTGCAGAGGCCTTGCCTTCTGCTAGCACTTGGGACTCCAGCCTCTTTCTTCTTGCCAACACTACATTCACTCTATGAAGACAATGAAGTGGATTTCTCTGCCACCTTCCACTTGAACCTGTTACCTGCAGAAGCTGGCTCCATCTTCTTCCTCCCCACTGCCATCATTTCTTGCCTACTACACAGTCTGATTTCTGTCTTGTCAAGGTTACAAATATCTTTCCTATGCCTCCTCCTTGTGGACATGTCTCTGTCCTTGTGGCCTTTGGCTTCTCAGTGGCATTTGACCCCAGAGACCACTTCTTCCCTCTGGAAACACCATCTCACCTAGGTGTCTGTGACTCAATTCTAGTTGGCTGGTTTCTTTTCTACTTCACAGGCCAAGGACCAATGAGGATAAATTCTAGAACTTTCTATAATTCAAAGATGTCCAGCAGGTATAATAGGTGCCTCGGGAGGAAGAGGGTAGAAAGGAGGAAGAGGAAGAGGGACTGCTCATATGGTGAGCACTTACTATGTGCCAAGTCCTGTACAAGGTGGTTTAGGTCCCATTGCCTTGTGGGGTAAGAATTTTCATCCCCTTTTTTGAGATTGTGAAGCAGAGTCTCAGAACATATGAGGGATGACCCATGGTCACACAGCTAGTAATTGAGGAATGCTGGACTTAAATCACAATAGTAATTGTTACCGTTTATTAACACCTATGGGTGCCAGGCCCTGAGCATTTTCTATGAGCTGAGCCATCTGGTTCTCACCACAACCCAGAGGTGACTGCCATTCATATTGCTATGAAATACAAGAAAGTTGTGCCCAAGAGGGTAAAAGATTTACCCAAGGCCTCCCAGGAAGTAGGTGGAGGGGCTGGGTCTGGAGTCTGGGTCTGTCTGAGACCACAGGCATGTTCTTTACCTCCCCTGTTCTTGCAGGGAGCTAAGCATGAGATGACCCTTGAGAGGGTCACTGCTTCAGAGGCCCACTCAGGACTTCATGGTATGGGACTTAATGACAGAGAAAGTTTTTCCCTGCCCCAAGATTCCAGGAGGCTCCCCCACAGACATTGTTCCTGTAAGTGCCTGTGTTGGCAGCGACTCCTTGTGGTCTCTGAATCATTGTGTTCAGGCTTCATCACAATCAGTTTCTGCGAAAACAGTCATTTCTGCTGTGAAATCTACTCAGAGTGGCCAGTGGGGCAGGAACAGAAGAGAAAGGCCAACTGGAGTCAATGTGGTATTTTACGTGGTACTGACCCACCTTGTCTGCGCGGAGGATGCAGGGAGGGGGACCTGGTGGGGGGGATTAGGTGGCATGTGTTGAGCACCTACTATGTGCCAGGCACTCTGCAGGCTTGCTGGCTCTTGGCTTGCTGTAACTCATTTAATCTTCAATGAAACAACTCAATCAGGGGAGAACCCATTTTTGTTTGTTTTAACGAAAGAGGAAACAAGTTCAGAGAAGTGAAGCAACTTGTCCAAGTTCATATAGCCGCTAAGTGGTGGATCAAAGAGATTCATGCCCAGGACTTTCTGATGTCAAAACTTATGCTCTTCCTAGTTCACTGAAATGAAAGAAGGAGAGAAGAAACCTTTACTGTGAACACTTATTGAGCCCTTTCTAGAGTCTGGGACTTTGCTTGATAATTCTATTCCAATGTTATACACACTAGGATTCATTACTTGTGTCACCATTTTACAGATGAGGAAACTGAGGCTTGGAGAAGGGACTCAATTGCCTGGGGTCTCATAGCCTGTAAACTGTAGAACCAAGGACTCTGACCAACAGATCATCATCCTTTCCAACATTTGGGGGAGAGAGGAAGAGCCTCATCAGATCAAGGTCATCAAGGTGGAGGCTGTAATCTGTGCTAGGAGGGAGGGGTGGGTGAATGGGAAGACAGTGGCAACCAAAGAGTCATGATTCCTTGAAAGGTGACAGCCTCCCCCTAGGACCTGGTGGCCAAGGCTGCTCCTGGGTGTCCACCTGCAGTGTGCTGTCACTGGCTGAGGGTGATCACGGGGGCCCTCAGCCCCCGTAGGAGCCCACAGCCTTGCCTCTCCGCCAGAGTGTGGCTGGCAGCTGTGGGATGCAGAGGACGTGCTGAAGGAAGCACTGCATATGGCAGATGGGGAGGAAGGCCTGGGATATAAAATGAGGTTTTGATAGGAAATGAAGAGGAGAGGAGATGCCCATGCTTTTAGGGACCAGGGGAAGTGAAGGGTACTGGGAGTATGCAGAGCACCATGGGAAGGGGTCCTCAAATGCCAAGCCAGAATGATTGGCCTGGAGTCATTAGTGTTGATATAAATGTGGGTCCTGGTAAATGTTTTCTGGAAGTCACTTGGAACAGTGGCTGGGGAACTAGGTGCAGAATCGAGAGAACGGGCAAGGGGCAAGATGTGAGTCTGACTCTCCTCCTAACCTGCTGTGCAACCACAGGGAGCTCACACAGCCTTTCTGAGCTTCAGTTTCCCTCTCCAAGTAAAGGATGAGAGTTAAAATGTAGGAGAGCTGGGTTGTCTGAGAGTAAATTCAGTCTAGATTGTTCAATGTTGTGTCTCCATCATAGTCTTGTGGTTCTAGAAGCTTTGGGACATACATCTTTTATCATATATATTAGTAAAAATTGTTAATTATAGTAAAATACATGTAATGAAATGTACCATCTTAACCTTTTTTAAATGTACAGATCAGTAGCATTAAGAACACTCACGTTGTTGTACAGCCATCACCACCACCATCTCCAAAACTTTTTCGTCTTCCCAAACTGAAACTCTGTACCCATTAAATACTAACTCCCCATTCTCTGCTCCCCCAAGACCCTGACAACCACTATTCTACTCTCTGTTTCTATGAATTTGACTCCATCTAGGTACCTCATGGAAGTGGAATCATATACTATCTGTCTTTTTGTGGCTGTCTTATTTTGCTTATAATGTCCTCAAGTTTCATTCATCTTGTAGTTTGTGTCAGCATTTCTTTCCTATTTTAGGTTGAATAATATTCCATTGTGTGTACATGCCAAATTTTGTTTATCTGTTCATCCATCTATGGACAGACACTTGAGTTGCTTCCACCTTCTGGCTATTGTGAATAATGCTGCTGTGAATATGTGTAATGGTTGATTTGGGATGCCAACTTGACTGGGTTAAGGGATACCCAGATGGTTACCCATTTTACATATAAGCATTAATTATTCCCAAATGCCCACCCCTGGAGGGTTGCTTTGCACTAGAAGCCTAGAAAAGGACTTCTTCTGCTTTGGGTGGAATTTGGGGGTGCTGAGCCCATCTGTCTTGCACTCGAAGGGAAACCCAGGTGGTTTGGCATTTGATTGAAATGATTAGGCTGCCCAGGTGTGTCTGTGAGGAGATTGGTGTGTGAGTCAGTGGACTGAGTGAGGAAGGCCTGCCCTCAATGTGGACAGACACCATTCATTCAGCAGGGGGTCCTGATGCAGCAAACAGGCAGAGGAAGGACAAAGTCTTGCTTCTTTTGTGCTTCTCCTATCCTTGGACATCAGAGCTGCAAGTTCTCCGATCTTTGAACTCCACACCTGCAGCTCCCTGGCTCTCAGGCCTTTGGCCTTGGACTGAGAGTCCATTGACTTCCCTGGATCTGAGGCCTTCAGATTGGACTGAGCCACACTACCGGCTTCCTTGGTTTTCCAGCTTGCACATGGCCTGTGGTGGGCTGCTCAGCCTCCATAATGGAGTAAGCCAGTTCCCCTAATATGTCTTCTCATATCTGTCTCTATGTCTCTTATCATCGGTTCTCTCTCTCTGGAGAACCCCAAATAAAACTATATGGATATACACATATCTGTTTAAAACCCAACCTCCACTTCTTTTGGATTTATATAAGGAAGCAAAACTGCTGGATCATATACTAATTCTATTTTTAATTTTTGAATAACTGCCGTACTGTTTCCACAGGTGCTGCATTATTTTACATTTCCACCAACAGTACACAAGGTTTCAATTTCTCCACATCCTCACCATTGTTTGTTGTTTTCTGTTTTGTTTTTGATAGTAGGTATCCTAATGGGTGTGGGTGGTGTCTCCCTGTGATTTTGATTTGCATTTCCTTAATTAGTGATAAATGTCTTTTTGAGTGCCTATTGGCTATTTGTATATCTCATTTGAAGAAATGTCTATTCAAGTCCTTTGCCCATTTAAAAATCTGGTTGTTTGTTTTCTTGTTGTGTTGTAAGAGTTCTTTACATGTTTTGGATGTTAACCCCTTATCAGATATATGATTTATAATATTTTCACCTATTGTACAGGTTTATTTTTCACTCTGTTGATTGTATACTTTGATGCACAGATGATTTTAATGTTGATGTATGTTGCTATGTTCTTTGGCTGCTCAGAGGAACAAAGTGTTGGGAACAGGCCTCCAAATCTGGCCATAAACTGGCCATAAACAAAATTTCTACAATGCTGTGACATGTTCGTGATGGCCATGATGCCCATGCTGAAGGATGTGGGTTTACCGGAATGAGGACAAGGAACACTTGGCCCACCCAGGGCAGAAAACCACTAAAGGCTTTCCTAAGCCACAAACAATAGCATGAGCGATCGGTGCCTTAGGGACATGTTCCTGCTGCAGATAACTAGCCAGAGCCCAGCACTTTATTTCAGCCCATCCCTGTATTTCCTGTAAGGAATACTTTTAGTAAATCTATAATCTGTAGAAACAATGCTTATCACTGGCTTGCTGTCAATAAATATGTGGGTAAATCTCTGTTCGAGGCTCTCAGCTCTGAAGGTAGTGAGACCCCTGATTTCCCACTCTACCCACTGTATTTCTGTGTGTGTGTCTTTAATTCCTCTAGCGCCCCTAGAGGAATTAAGGGTCTCAATGACCAAGCTGGTCTTGGCAAGTGGTGCCCCAATATGGTGCTCGAACCCAGGTCAAAGGTTGCCAGAGCAACAGATGGAGAAGGTGGAACTAAGCTGGAGGACACCCGAGTACTCTTAAGCAATCCCCGTGGTGAGTAACTGCAACACTATATCCTCAGCAGATTCAGCTGAGCACCTGAATCTGCAATCACCTTTTTAAGAGACTCCTGTAACCGAGCCATAAAATCTGCATACGGTTCTTTTGGTCCCTGTTTTACAGCACTGAAGGAAGGGTATTGCTCTCCTCCCAAAGTGACTTTTCTCACGCTCTAATGCACACTCCTCTAAGCTGCTCTATGGCATCATCCTGCATGACTACTTGTGCATCTAAACCAGCCCAGCCACCGACCCCCAAAAGTTGGTCTGCAATTTTATTAATTTGAGGTTGGGCCTGGGCATTGCAAGCAGCCTGAATGGAAGCTTCATCTGCCCACCAAGTTTTACATTGTAAGAACTGAGCAGGAGTCAGACAAGCTTGAGTAAGAGCATCCCAGACAGTAGGAATCATCTGACTGGAGACAGCAACATTCTTTAACAGTCCCATTACAAAAGGAGGACCTGGTCCATATTGATTAATAACTTGCTTAAATTCTTTGAGTAATTTAAAAGGAAAAGGCTCAAATGTAGCTATAATATTTCCCTGTTGATCTGAAGGGTGTATTCTAACAGGGAACTGTCAAGCCTTTAAATCACCCTCTCTTCTACCTTGCTGGATTCCTGCCTGATTAGAACTGAGAGTGGCTGCTCGAGGCACTGATTGAACAGTCACTGGGGCAACTACTTTTCGCCCAGTGTCCTCCAGAAAAAAAAGACATGGAGGGTCAGGCCGCTCTTTTTCTTCAAAATAAGGAGGGGGTGCAGAAGGGTAGGGATGAACTTCTTCCTCCTTTGCTGCTTTAGCTTTAGCTGGCAAACAAACCTGCTCTGTTACTTCGTTATACTCTCCTTTCTCCTCATCATCAGTGTGAAAAGGTTCCAAGGTGGAATGAACCAGAGCCCACACTTATCCCATTGTTACCCTGATACTTCCGAGCTCCCCTTCTTACTCATCATGGGGATTGCTTAAGAGTACTCGGGTGTCCTCCAGCTTAGTTCCATGTTCTCCAACCATCGCTCTGGTGACCCTTTGACCAGGGTTTGAGCCCCACATATGGGCGCCACTTACCAAGACCAGCTTGGTTGTGGAGACCCTAACCCAGTGGTGTTAGAGGAATTAAAGACACATGCACAGAAATATAGCATGTGGAGTGGGAAATCAGGGGTCCCACAGCCTTCAGAGCTGAGAGCCTCGAACAGAGATTTACCCACATATTTACTGACAGCAAGCCAGTGGTAAGCATTGTTTCTATAGATTATAGATTTACTAAAAGTATTCCTTACAGGAAATAAAGGGATGGGCCAAAATAAAGGAATGGGCTCTGGCTAGTTATCTGCAGCAGGAACATGTCCTTAAGGTACAGATCGCTCATGCTATTGTTTGTGGCTTAGGAACACCTTTAAGTGGTTTTCCACTCAGGTGGGCCAGGTGTTCCTTGTCCTCATTCTGGTAAACCCACAACCTTCAGCATGGACATCATGGCCATCATGAACATGTCACAGTGTTGTAGAGATTTTGTTTATGGCCAGTTTTGGGGCCAGTTTATGTCCAGATTTGGGGGCCTGTTCCCAACAACAAAGTGGCAATGATGAAGTTTCAGTTAGTTCTGCCCACACTCAATTTTCTACCAGCCCCTCCATTAATGGTGTCCCTGCAGGGAGGGGACTGGATTCTATGAGATTAAAAAAACAAAACCATGTGTATTAGTCCATTTTCATGCTGCTGATAAAGACATATCTGAGACTGGGAAGAAAAAGAGGTTTAATTGGACTTATAGTTCCACATGGCTGGAGAGGCCTCAGAATCATGGTGGGAGGTGAAAGGAACTTCTTATGTGGCAGCAGCAAGAGAAAAATGAGGATGAAGCAAAAGCAGAAACCCCTGCTAAATCCATCAGATCTTGTGAGACTTATTCACCACCACGAGAATAGCACGAGAAAGACCAGCCCCCATGATTTAATTACCTCCCGCTGGGTCCCTCCCACAACACGTGGGAATTCTGGGAAATACAATTTAAGTTGAGATTTGGGTGGAGACACAGCCAAATCACATCACTATCCCTCTTTGTGTGGCATCAATATGCTTCAGAGAATGGTGTTGGCTGTGACTTTACACAGATCTGGAATGGATTTGGGCGGGTCACATTCCACCTCTGAGTCCAGGTACTCATCTGAAATGAGGAAATAACTCTCACCTTTGTGTGAGAGTTCAGGTTCTGGCCTCCATAAATCCTGCAATTCATGTTTGCAGTCTTCCTTAGGGCAGAGGCTTCTGGGGAAGCTGGCCATTTCCTTGACATCAGCTTCAAAGGACCAAGGGCTTTCTCTCCACACTCCCACCTCTGTCAATAACCTGTGACAGCCTTGGTTTACCCAGGCCATTCATGATATTTCTCTCTTCAGGATTAAGGAGACTGACACTTGCCCTCTCCTCAACCTCTCTTGAGCTGCAACCCTCTCCCACCCCTCACATTTTTGTCTCTGTGATTTGAATAACAAATCTGTATCCCTCCCTTCACATTTCATGATTTGTATACCCCACCACCCTCAGCTAAGAATATTCACTAAATAGACATTAATGATACAGTGATGAAGACAAAGGTTTGTTTATCAAATCACAGGGAGGGATGGGAGGATGGATTGTGAAGACGTCTCTGGCCAAAACAGAGGAGGAAGCAGGAGAGAGGCAAGCCACAGGACCCATCTTCATCATCATCACCATCATCACTACCATTATTATCACCATCACTGACACCATCATCATCATCATCACCACCATCACTATCATCATCACCACCATCACCATCATCACCCTCATTATCATTACCACTGTGATCATCACCACCACCACTACCACCACCACCATCACCATTATTACCATCATCACCATTGTCATAGAGTCCAACTCCAGTTTTGATGTTGCACTGTGGATGGCTCTCAGTTCACATTCCTCTTCTCTTCCTTTTTGTTTCACATCTGGTCCAACTGAGAAGAACGCCCATACTCCCTCCCTTGGCAGGGAAGTTCAAACCAGGCAAACAATGTCCCATATTCAGGAACTCTCATCCTGGCCTCACCCCAATCCACAATAAAAACCAGAGCCATTCACCTGTCTTTTCACTCAAGCCAAATGGATAGCTTGGGTATGTGCCTTGCTTCTTCCTAGAAGCCTCATTATGTGAGTAATACATCTTTTCCTTACTCTTGGTGAGTGTGTGACATCATCAGATTCAACATCTAAACCAATTTTGAGTGTGTGGGGGTTGGTCCCACCCTCCGTAGAGCAATCATGAGACATTAATCATCATAGTCATTGCCTCCATCACCATCACCACCCTCACCATCACTATGACTCCACTCAGTGCCTTGTGCTGAGCGCAGCACTTTACATGAATTAGCTCATTTAACCCTCTTGACAATGGTGAGGCAGATATACCTGTTGTCCCCATTTTACATATGAGGAAACTGAGGGATGGAGAGGTTAAGTCCCTTGCCCAGGGTCACATGGTAAGAAGAGATCTGTGCTTCACACCTACACCATCAACCGCTACATTCTGCTCTGTCATGGTGAGAAAGTTCTCTGTGTCTAACTTTTCACTCTCCTGCTGCGGCCAGAGTCCAATCCCTCTTTCTGACTTCGGAGGAGTCCAGGAATCCATGAGCACAATCAAGGCAGGGGTTCCAGGACTCCCCCCTGATGCTGCTTTCCCTTCATCTCTCATCCTCCCACACACCCTCCCTGGGGGCCTCCTTCACCTGAGATTTCAATTATCACCTCTCTGTTGATAATTCCCAAAGCCTTCACATTCCAGGAGCTTTGCCTGCAGCTGGACTGCCTACAACGACCGTCTGAGCACCTGTTCTGAGTTGGGGACTTTGCTGGTTTATCATGGATATGCTCAGCAGCCCTGCAAGGTAGGCCCTGTCCCTGACTTACAAATGGGAAGCTGGCGTCCAGACGCAAGCCGCAAGCAGCAGAGCCAGAGTCCAGGCCACTCCCATCTGGTCTCAGAGCCTGTGGCCTCCCTGCATCTGCTGCCTCTGGGCTCTGCCCCCTGGATGGGTCACAATGTCACCAAGCGGGTCTCAGTGACCCTTGATAACACACATGTGCCCTGAATTTCCAAGCTCAGTCCTTGTTCTGCAGCTCAGCCAGGCAAATCTCTGCTGAGTTGCTCTGTCCTCTTGGAGGCAGGCATCCTTCTCCAATTATTGGCTCTTTGATCTTCTCTTTACTTTCCAAAAGAGGTAGGGCCCTTCTGTCCTGCAGGGAGGGCAGAGGGAAGATGCAGAAGGCTGGAGATTTCAAGGGATGAGAAAGTGGGGATGGAGCTTGGACTGATGACAGAAAAGTAGAGGAGAACAAGGACTGTTTTTATTATAGATATGTGCTTATTTATTTAAACTCAGATTTCTGTGTTAGTCCATTTGTGCTGCTCTAACAAGACCATAGACTGGGTCATGTATAAAGAGTTTTTTTTTTTTTTTTTTTCCCCACAGTTCTACAGGTTGGGAAGTCCAAGGGTAAGGCACAGGCAGATTTGGTGCCTGATGAGGGCTGCTGTCTACTTCCAATATGATTCCTTGTGGCTGTGTTATATGGAGGGGGCAAACACTGTGTCCTCACTTGGTGGAAGGGATGGAAGTGGGGTAAGAGATCTCAGAAGCCTCTTTTAGAAATGGCATCAATTCCATTATGAGGGTGGAGCCCTCATGACCTGATCACCTCCCAAGTGCACCATCTTCTAACACTGTCTCCTTGGTGATTAGGTTTCAATGTATGAATTTTGGAGGAACATATACATTCAAGGCATGGCAATTTCCACGTCAGCCAAGACTTCTGGTGTCAGGAGTGAAGGGGTAGAGTGAAGTCAGGAGCTTGGGGTATGTAACTGCCTGGCTGCAGGGAGGAGATGGGGAAGTGCAGCAGTGAATGCTGGGCCTGTATCACCCCATGCAGTTCTGGGAACCCAGTGTGTGTGTGTTGGGGGGCCGAGGGTTTTTCAGGGGACAAACGTATCTTGAGCACCTATTGTGTGCCAGGCTCTGCAGTTGCAGCAGGAAACAAGGGAGTCAGGCCCTGTCCTCCTGGAATGCACATGGCTGGACATTCTTTGCCCTCTCTTACTGCCCAGCCCCCAAAGAGTGGCCTCCCTCTCTCTTTACCCCCACCTGGAGTGTTGATATAGGGGCAGTGTCTTGTCCTGCAAAGAGCTGAGTTCCAGCCCCTGCTCTGTTGTCACTGTGTTCTGTGACTTCAAGCAAGAGTCTTTACATCTCTGGATCTGAGTTTTCTCACCAATAAATTGAGAGACACTTCCTTGCCTCCCTGAGCCTGCACCTCTCAAACCTCCATTGCTGACTGACCTCACTCCCTCCTGCCAGGGTGCCAGCCATGTGTGACCACTGTTCTCAACTTACAACCATGAGTTACAACAGGTGAAACCAATACTTAAGTCGCTCTGGCATTTGGCAGAGCAAGATTCCCTCTTATTCCCTGTCTGCAACTGGAACTGTTGGCTTTATTGCTGCACCATGACTGGAGGCTGGGGGAGAATGAATGGGCAACCCTTGTAGAGACTTTGGCCTCCCCCAATGAGTGTGTTGACCCTTGCAAAGCACAAACTTTGAGCCTCTATTGGAAATCAAGTGCAGAGAGCATGGATGGGGGCACTCAGAGGCAAACCCATCCTGGAGAGGTCAGGAGAGGAGTGGACCGAGCCCTAGTCCCAGATGGAGGGTGGAGGGGGACTCTTACCTCTGCATCCTTCTGGCCATCCTCGGGCAAGCCCATCACCCAGAAGACTGGAGGTGGCAGGGTCTGCCGCTCTCTGAGAGTACTGATGCTGGGCATCCCTGGAGGGATCCTTCTGGGCCTTGAAGTCTCTCAAGCCCTTTGAACGGACACCCCATTGCCAAGCAGTGCAGAAAGCGGGGAAATTGTGCTTCTTCACTAGTAAAGGTCAACATCACCATGAAGAAAATGGCCTCTGACTCCTCGGGTACATGAGCTGCCACCAACCCAGGGCAGGCAGGGTTCTGGAAAGCCAAACCCCTAAGAAGGAGGCTCCTGAGTCCTGGGGGTTTCCAAGCCTTTTGGTGTCCTCTGAGACTCAGGAAAGGGAAGACACATGGAGGAACAGCACGGGGACAGCAGCCTGAGGATCTGGGATCAGGGGACCATAGAAGGGCTGGTTCCTGCTTCTCCGCCTCCTGCCAAGTCAGTGGACAAATGCTGTAGTGTACATCTGTGCCAGGTACTGGGTGTGAAGCAGGTTTACTATGTGCTGGTTACCAATTGGTTTGAGTCTGGTGAGACAGAACAAACCCACACACAAATTACACAAAGGAGGTGTATTCCTTACAGATAGGCAGCAAGGAACAACAGAAGCCTAGGATTCGTTGTGAGCTGCTTCCCCCAGGCTCAAGAAAGCTGCCCAGGGTGGGTGGAATCTCATCTGTGCAGGCCTCACTAGCACTGCTGCTGAGGGATCCCGGAAAGCCTCCTACTGTGGGTTTCATACCCTGGAGTGACAGGACTTGCTGAGCACCAGCAATGAAGGACATCCTGTTTTGGGGGGAGCTGGAACAGAGCTGGCTGTTCTGGCCAGTCCCTCTGGGTCTCAGGATATTGTATTCTCAGCTTATCCTACAGTTGTTCCTGAGAACTACTAGTGAGAAAGGGAGGATGGGTTGGTCCAAGAACACTCAGAGAACTGTCCTGTACTGAGTCTTCTGCTGGGGATAGACCTGGGACTGAGACAGATCCAGGCCCTGCAGCTGTGGAAATGATAGTCCACAAACATTGCCCCAACATAGCACAGGAGCAGAGAAATTGCAGCTGGGAGCAGGGTGCTGGAGAAGGAGACTATTGCATTAAGGGAATGGATAATTAGGGGTGGGCATCAGGTATGACTTGTGGTTTTCTGCCTTCATACTCACCCTCCATTACTACCCACCACCATTATCACCATCCCCAGCGCCACCACCATCACCACCACCACCATTATCACCGTCACATACCACTATCACCGTCACCACCACTATCACCGTCATCACCAGTACCACAACCACCATCACCACCACTACCACCACCACCATCACCACCACCTTCATCACCACCACCACCATGACTGCTACCAACATCACCACCACCAGCACTACCACCACCACCACCACCATCACCATCACTACCACCACCATTACTGTCACTACCACCACCATCAGCACCATCATCGCCACTACTACCATTATCAGAACCACCACCACCACCATCACCACTACCACCACCATCACCATCACCACCACCACTGCCATCACCACTACCACCATCACCACTGCCATCGTCACCACCACCACCGCTGTCATTACCATGGCCATCATCATGTTTATCATCACTACCTCCATCATCATCATTGTCATCACCACTCCAATCCCTCTGACCTCCAGTCAAGCTCATGGCCCAGGCACTGAGCAGTGAAGGGCTGTGTGACAAGACCTCACTACCAACCCTCCCCAAAAAACTCCAAGAGGCAGGTCCTATCATTCTCGCCCTCACAGGAGAGGAAACCCAGCACAGGGAGGTGAAGGAAGTGCCCAGATACCTGTTTAATAGGTGGAGGGCTCAGAGGTGGCTCCAGGTCTCCATACCCCAACACAGTGCTCCCTCCACCATGACACGGCCTCCCATGGCCTCCCTCTGGGGTTCTGTAGATGTTGGTCACCACGATGGCCTTACCTCAGGAGGATAAAGCAGGATTCTTGGGGCTGGGGACTCAGCCCAGGGCTCCTCTCCCAGCTCCATCACACTGCTGGCTGGGCCCTGGACACGTTCTTCAGGGTGTGTGGAGGGTGGGTGAGAGGATACCCAGGGAGCTCCCGGCGCACATTAGTGCTCAGCTAAGAGTCGCTGCCTTCACTGGGAAGTGGCCTTGGCTTCACCCTTTTCCTTCCCTGTAACTCTCATTCTATCTGACCCCTGCTGAGCCTCCCCCTCAGCCTCCTCTTGACCTTCATCTCAGATGCAGCCCTGCCTGTTCTCCCAGGACCATCCAAGGTCCTCTGGTCACACAGAGGACATTTCCATGCTAGACCCAGACCCAGGGCCCTCACTGAGTGGCCTCCAGAGCCCGGCTCCCTCAAAGCCCCTTCCATGGGAGGTTGGATGAGATCCCCCTCCTCAGGCTCTCCCAGCCCAACAGTGACAGCTGAGTGACAGGCAGGTGCCTTCTCCTGCCCCCCTCAAAGGGGATGCCCCATTAATAAGGATCCCTGTTTGTGGTCATGGAATTTTAAACTCTATTTTTCCCACTGAATAGTTTCTTCTAGTTTAAGCAGATAAAAATGGACACAGCTGAGCTGGCCTGGAGAAAATCAATAAGTAATAAAAGTTAACATGACAGCAAATGACTGAATGAGCCGAAGGGGCTGAGAAAGTGTCTGCAGGTGAGAGGCCTGGAGCCTGGTGCAGAAACTGCCTGTTGGGGGTGCTGGGTAGGGGGTGGGGTGGGTTAGACTTGGGAGCTCTGCCCACTGCCCACTGGATCCACGATCTCCTCAGGACCCCCTCAAGCCGGGGCAGGGGTGGAAGGAGCTGGATTAGAAGCCCAAGTCTCCTGGGGTACTGCTGTCAACATATTCATTTATCTATTCAGCAGCCATTTGCTGAGCACCTACTATGTGCCAGGACCACCTAGCACAGTGGTGAAGAATGTGAGCTCTGGCATCTGACTACCTGGGTTCACATCTCATCTCTGCCACTTTCCTGCTGTGTGTCCCAGGGCCAGTGACTTGACATCTCTGTGCCTGGGTTTTCACATTTGCCAAGTGGTGGATATTAATATTAGTACTTACCTTGTAGGAATATAATAAGAATTGAGGGAGAGAATTGATGCAAGTTGCTTAGATAGATGTCTACACATAAGCTCTTGATAAATGTTAGTCATTTTTAATATTGTACTAGGCTCTGTAATGAATAAGACAGACTCAGTCCCTGCCCTCATAGAGGAAAGAAGAGGAAACCAAGCTCAGGGAGGTGAAGGACTTGTCTGGGATCCATATTTAATAAGAAGACTCAGAGGTGGCCCAGGCCTCCACACCCCAGCATTGTGCCCCCTCTGCTGACGTGACCTCCCAGGACCTCCCTCTGGGGCTTCCACAAAGGTTTAACACCTTTGTAGTAGGGACCACTAACTCTATTTTATCAGACAAAGCAATTGCATTTAGAGCAACGTAGCAAGGTTTCACAGGCTAACTGTCTGACCCATGGTCGTCCTGTTAGTCTGTCGGAGTAAGGACTTGAACTCAGGTCTGTCTCTATCAGTTACAACTGTGTTTAATTGCAAGCAATAGCTAATCTGGCAAACAATGGCTTGAAAAATTGGTTTGTTTCTTTCACCTGAAAAGAGGTCCAGATGTGGGTGATACTGGCCCTGGCTAAGCTGTTTGTGATGTCAGGTGGGGACCAGGCTCCTTCTGCTCTGCCATCTTTAGTAGATGTGGCTTCTTGTGCTGGGGTTTGTCACTTCATGGTCATGAAAGAGCTGCTACAGCTCCAGACATCGTGTCTGGATAGTAGGCAGGAGAAAGCGTTTGGGCAAAGGGCAAGAGAGTTGTACCAATTGAATCTATCCCTTTTATTCAGGAAAAGGAATCTTTTCTAGAAGCCTCACCTGAAAGAGATTTGATCCTATTTCACCAGGTGGAATATAGTAACCCTTGGACCAATCCCTGGCCAACGAGATGAGATTACCACAGCCGGATGAGACCAACCAAGTCACCCCCAAAGCTGAGTTGGAACCACCCTCTCCAGTAGCAGGGAATCCCTGCCAATGCTGGCCACAGCCTCAACAGATAGGAGACAATTGGTGTTGGCCACACAGTGTGACCACTGGGATACGTTGCCCCACCACACTCTGCCAGCTTGATGTTCTTCATGCCTCTGTCAATGTGCACTGAAGCCCCTGACTGGGCCAGGCCTGAAGCCAGGTCCTGGGGCTACAGGTGTGAGTGAGATATGCCTCTGCCCTCACGTGGCTCTCAGTCAGATGGGGGAGGCAATGGAGAAATGGGTGGTCTATTTAGGGAGTCAGTCCTGTGATAAGAAGGGAATAGAGGGCCGTGGAGCACAGAGGAAGGAAGCCCATCTTGGCACGGGACAGTCAGGGAGATCCCTGTGGAGACCTGGAGGCCCAGGGGCAGGTGGGTCAGTGAGGAGGGAGGGGCTTTCAGGGCTGAAGGAAGAGCTCCTGCAAAGGTCCAAGAGAGAGCAAGTGAGTGAGACACTAGCAGAATGGCAAGCAGGTCCCCGAGGCCCCGGTAAGTTGGGGGAGTGGGAGCTGACCAAGGATTGAGAAGACCCCATGGGACCTCAGAAGCCATGAGGAGGGATTTGACCCTGACCTTGAGTGCAGTGGGGAGTCCCAAGGAGGCCTTGGGAGACTCTGGGGCATGCATTTTAGAAAGATCACTATGTTGCTACCTGGAGAGAGAGCTGGCAGTGGAGGGTGGAGTGTCAGGTGGGCTGGGGAAGGGGTGGAGTGGAGGGTGGGTTGAGGGAGGAGAGGAGGGAAGGGTGGGCTGGGGGAGGGGTGGAGTGGAGGGTGGGTTCGGGGAGGGGTGGAGTGGAGAGGGCGATGGGGCAGAGGTGGAATGTAGGGGGAGGGGATGAGGAGAGGGAGAGCTGTGGGGAGAGTTGGGTGAGGGGCCGGCTGGGGGGAGGTGGAGCCTGGGCTGTGAGGAGGTCTTGGTGTTCACCGTGGCCTGTGTGATAGTTCTGGGGACCAAGGTAGGGGCAGCCAGGATGAGGGAAGGGCCTGGTCCAAGCTGGTGATCTTGTGGCTGTGGGTGGTGGAGGGTGGGGAGGCGGAGGGTGACCTGGTGCAGACCTTGGGTCTGGGCACGCAGGTGGGCACTCAGTGACATGTAGGAATGGGGGTGTCACTTAGAGGCCGAGCTTCCCCGACACTGTTCTCTCTCAAGTGACCCAGCTCATGTCCTAACAGGTCTGACATCAGAGAAACAACCCTGGGGGCCGGGCAGAGGCAGGGCCTTCTGTCCTCTGGGGACGCAGCCCAGAGCAGCTCTGCCCCTCCATCCCATGACAGCTTCCTTCCAGCTGGTGTTCCCATCCCATGCTGTCCCTGCTGTCTTACCCTTCCCCGCTAGTCGGTCAGAGTAAGGGCTTGAACTCAGGTCTGTCTGTATCAGTTACAACTGTGTTTAATTGAAAGCAACAGATAATCTGGCAAATGGTGGCTTGAAAACTTAGAGGTTTGTTTCTTTCACCTGAAAAGAGGCCCAAATGTGGACCTCTTAATCCTCCATCAGGTCTGATGGCCTTTACAATGGCTGAGGACTGGCCACCCTGGGAGAATACACAGCTGAACCCACACAGCCTCAACTATCAGGCCCTGAAGTAGGCATATCACAGAGCCCTGTGAGCTAGGTGCTGTTACTGTCCCCAGTGTATGAATGAGGAAACTGAGGCACAAAGAGGTTAAGTCACTTGCCCAAGGTCACAGTGCTCATATGTCATGGACCAACCTCCCCACACCCAAGACTTCCTCCCAACAGCTGGTGAAAGGCCCCTGTGATGACCTTGTCTTTATTATGAAGAAGAGGAAACTAAGGACCAGAGAGGGCAAGTGACTTGTCCAAGGTCACACAGCACATCAAGAGGCCAAGCCAGGACTCTTGATTCTTGCCCAAACTTCCATCTGCAGGCTGCTCTGGCCACCTCCTTCTCCATCCCTGGCAGGGAGGTGACCCAAAGACTGGAGGAGGCTGGGCACAAAGAGGTCCAGGCAGCTCTGGAGGGCGCCATAAAGATGGGCCGTGCCCACAACCGCCAGCAAACTGCCGAGAGACCCTGCGCTCCTTCCTTCCCACCACACACGGCACAGAAACACATCCTGTGAAAACGAAGGTCGGCTCGAAGTAAACAGGTTAGTAATGGTTATTGCCAGTGCTTTATTAATTAAGTGTCCTGAATACATTTAAAGCTGGGCATTTAATTTAGATTTATAGGGATAATTTAGATTTATAAGACTAGTTAATATGTATTAAATACAAAAAATGCCTGTTGATTTTCATGGACAACATTTATTGAAGAGTATAAAAGAAAACTATGGAACATTTAATTACTTTGAATTAGTCTGAGAGCTCACAGGGAAGGTAGGAGGGTGGAGCGTCTCATCTCAAAAGGCGTGGGCTTCTCTTGGACGTCCTAATTCCATCCTCTCCTTGATAGTTATTTAAGAGAATGCAGCTGCCCCAGCATAGAGGAGGTGCACACTTAGAGATGACACCCTGGGCTGTGACCGAGGTGGCATGAGGGATGCTGGGCACGTGCGGCCAGCGTGTCACTGTAGGGGTGGGCTGGGAGTCTGGGGACCTGGGGTCCTGTCCCAGCTCTGGCGCTGCCTGGAAGGTGGCCTGGGGGAATTCTTCTCTCCTCTGAGCACTTTTGCCTCCAGAGTTCAGAACCAGGAGGGCTTAGGATGGGGCATGGGTGGGGTGTGGGGTGAGAGAGATGTGGGTGGGTGCCCCTGCCCTGCTGATGCTCACGTGTGGGGGACCTGGTCCAGCATCTGTGCAGGGATGACCATCTGCTGATGGATGCTATGGCTGTGACTTCCCATGCTGCTTGCTCTGCCACAGCCCCGCTGCAGTCCTGGGGCCTCTGCTCTCACAATTCTGAGGGGGCCACATTTGCAAGGCCATGGGGCTCTGTGGGCACCATGCTGAGAAGCACCCCACGAAGAGAAATAAGACAGTGAGGGCTCAGGACAGGGCCTGGAACAGTCCACAGCTTAGTGAGAAGATGAGGTGCCAGGCTCCAGGAGCGGGATACAAAGACAAGGGTGTGAGTTCAACTTGTACTATAATTCTGCAACCCATGGAATTAAACATGGGGCCTGATTTCTAGCTGTGTCTTCCTTGTGACTGCATGAGTAAGACATTTCTTTAGGGCCAGCATAGAAAAGCTATGGTTTTCTGGCTATGTCTGAATGGCATGTGTTGGCACTGTGTATCACTTGTCCGGCTCCCAGCAGCTGACCTGAGGAACCAGGTGCCCCCCAGGGATGCACCAGGCTATCCAGCTGGGCTTTGGGCTGCATATCCCATGCTAAAGTCTCAGCACCTCTTGTCACTAAATAATGTGCCCTGGGTCCCACAGTTAATCTCAGACAGTCAGGTCTCCCATGTCCCAAACTGGAGCTGAGGACACCTGCCTTCCAGGCTGCTGTGAGGACGAGACGAGAAAGCATCATTTCCCCATGACAGAGCCATCATTTCTTGACCATGGTGCTGGTGATCCCTGTGCCCTTTCTCTGAATCCCCCAGAGGAGATAGGCACTGTCATGGTCCCCCCGCTTTTGCTGATGGGGAAATGGGAGAGTCTGCCAGGTCAGTAGCACACCCAGGTCCCAAGCTATGAGTGGCAAGGCCAAGATGCACAGCTGAGCTCCTGCAGCCCTGTGCATTCATTCACTGCCTGTGCACCACCCCACCCCCCAGCCTGGTCCTCTTGCAAAGGTGACGCACCCATTGTGAAGGGGGCTGGTGCTGACAGAGTGGAAGGCAGAGCTTTTGGATGAGCAAGTGGTGGACCAGGCCAGTGCCGGTCACATGCAGGTTTCATGACTGCCCTTGCTTAGCACAGAGGCCAGAGGGACAGGCAATCTGGTTACACGTGTTGAAATATTGCTTGATGGTCTCTCTGTGAGGGGACAGATCGTCCTGACATATTGGGCTGGAGGGAGGGAGAGACAGAGAGAAAGAATGTGCAGAGACTCACATGTCAGGGCATGGTGAGTGTGGAAATGAGCTGCTTTTGTGGGACTACAATGTCCAAGGGCATTTTGAAAAATAAGTTCCCTTCCCTAGCAGAGACAGGAGGGGACTTCCAGGTGTGGGGCCTGCAGAACACAGGGGCTCCTGCAGAGTGTGTGGGCAGGGAGATGCCGTGGAGGCAGCGGGAATGACTAAGTCCAGATGTGGGACAGCCTTTGGTGAGCAGAGGAAAAACACGTGCTCCTGGGAACCTGCTGTCCTCATCTCAGTGTGGTCCTGGGACAAGGTCTATTCTGACAAATGAGCCAAGCAAATCAGCCCAGCTCAAAGACAGGTCAGGAGGAGGCCAGAAGCATGGCTCTGCCTTTCTCTCCCACACCAGGGCTCCACACTGTGTTCAAAGGGTGTGGGGACAGATTCTGTTAGCTGATCACGTAGTGGCCTATGCCTGCCTATAGGTGTGAGGGATGGGACAGGAGCTTGGGGAACCTTTCTGCTTATCCTCTGCCCTCAGAGACCATCTCTGGGTCACCTGACACGCACCCCAGCTCCTCCTTCATGTGTTCATTCAATAATCATTTGTTTGCCTGACTCCATGCCTACTTTGTGGGAGTCCTGCGAATGACATCAACAGACCTGGTTCCAGCTCTTAGGAGCTCCCAGACTGATGTGGAGAATGAGAAACAGATGTAAACAGGTGCTGGAGGTTCTGCAATGGCTCTTCACCACACAACAGTGTGAGGAAGAGCCAACACTGCACCCCAACATGTATCGAGCACTTAATACATGCCAGGAACCAGGCCCGTCATTTTACAGGAAGAGAAGTCCTGTCCCAGGACTACTGAGCCCACAGTGGGGTAGTGTCCTCCTGGTTCCACTCCTGCCCTGCCAAAGCCAGCTGGGGATGACGCAACCGGCTGCTGCTTCCTCCATGTCTGGGCTGGGTCTTGAGTAGCTATTGAAAACACTGCATGCCAAGCAGGGCAGGTATGCTCACCAGGGCACAGGTGCCATCCGCAGCTGTCACCAGTGTCACTGAGCCCTCCTGTGACCTTGGGACACCTCTGCCCTTCTCAACTCCTGCATCCAGCCCCAGTCCTGCCACTCCCTGCAGGTTGTCTTTGCCCCTTCAGTACTGGGAAATAGAGGCCATAGGGCACTCACCCCACCTTTTCTGATCTGTGTATCGTCTCCCAGCTCAGGCACCTTCAGCTCAGGTACTCAGGTCAGAACTTCCCACTGGGCTCTGTCTCCTTCTGCCTCTGTAGACCATGTTGACCATGCCTTCTCTCTCTCTCCAGTTTCTTCTGCTCCACCACTTTGCACTTTCCTGTTTATAAGCTATTCAGACTTTTCCCACCCATGACCTTAAAATAAATTCTCTTCATACCCCTTAGCTCCTTGAGCCACTGCTTTCTTGCCTTATCAGCAGCCACTATTTGAAGGAATTGTCTTGGTTCTCTCTTTTTGTGACTTCCCATTTCAGCTTCCTGGATAACCCATTCCCCATGCACTTCATCTGACACATGCTGACTCCTTCCTCCAGACCCAGCTCAAACGCTGCCTCTTTTAAGACAGTGCGGCAGATGCTGTTGCTACCACAGGCCCGTGACCCATCCTGGGTTGTCCTGAAGTGGTGTCAGTTCCTGGCACCCCAGCAGCACCCCTGCTTGCCTGTCTCATCTCTTCTCTGCCCACGGGCTTTCTCTGGCACTATGGAAGCTCACCTGGGAGCAGGCACAGTGTTCCTGTGTGGAGGAGCCAGCATAGGCCAGGAGCAATCCTCTAACGATGGAGATGAGTGTCAGTGGGTAAAAAGACTGCAGCCTCCCCAGCTTCTAAGAGGGCATTTCTGATGTGTGCTCCACATGATTCCTCGGAGGTCCCCAGTGGGATGAGCCCAGTTGCTGTCAGTGGTCGGTCAGCATCGATCAATGTTCCCTTTGTTGGCTTTGCTCCTTTCCTGAATCATTCTTTGCATCTCTTCACTGTGCTCCCTGGAATCACCTCCTGAATAAATGACCAGAACCCAAGTGCTTTTCTGAGTATGTCTTGAGGCCACCCATCTAGGGTAGATGTCTGTTTTACCCAACCTTCAAGGGAGTGAAGTGCTCCCTCCTCCTCTCTGATGCCCACTGGGAACTTCTTGTGCCAGAATTTTTATGTCCTGTGCAAGACTGCAAGCATCTTGGTGAAGTCTGGTTACTATGATCCTTATATTCTCATCACCAAGTAGAATGCCCTGGAAAAGAGATGGCTATAAAGTATTTGTTGAGAGAGTAAGAAAGTGAATGATTGAACACACAAATAAGAAATGAGTCCGCAGGGTATCTACGCTATCTGTCCGGACTCTGTGAGGCAAGTTATAAGAAGTTGTCTGATCCCCTCAAAGCCAAATTTTGCCAACACCAGAGGGTCTTCCTTCCATGCCCAGGCCAGTCTTGGAGGCCCTTTGCTCTGCTCACTGAAGCCTCCACCCTTTCTTCATGAAACAGTGTGCTCCATGCAGCACTTGGCATCTTCCTTCCAGGAGAATTGCTCAGAGTGCTGAGACTCTTGGTGGGCGATTCCAACTCCAGTTAAACGAAAGCTAGAGGGGCGCAGTGAAAAGCTATGGTAATTTGGATAATCGAATGCCCGCCTTTCCAGAGGTGTCATGTTAGAGGGATGGGTTTGTTTTTAGCTGGACTTGTGGGCTCATTCAGAAGCACCATCTATTTGCAGCCAATGAGACTAGCACCAGGGAATAGTCATTTCCATAAATCAGTTTATTTGGCTCAAATGGATCCATGAATCAAGGTCTCTGGAGGAGCAATGAAAGTTGCTTTTGGGGAGTTGAAGTGGCTGCTTGAAAGCTGAGGTTGGCTGAGTTGTGTAGCCCACATAGGCTTTTATTCCTTGGGGAGGGACAGGACCCACTGAGCATGCCCAGGATGCCTGGGACATTGAAATGCAGCATCCTTGTACCCACAAACAATCATTTTGCCACAAGAAAAAAGGCTTTCAAAAGTGGCAGAGTGACCCACGTTTACATTGTAAGTTTGTGGTGGGAGTCGGAGTCTGAATGTATATGACTCCACCCGTGATTTCTCTGCAGGGCAGGAAGGGTGGGGACCACACTGAAATCCAAGAAACATTCTGGACTGGTTTAGAGGATTTTGCCTGACACTGTGTTAAAGACACTGGCCTGGGAATCAGAAAATTTGGAATCTGGTTTTGGCTCTGCCCTTCACTTGCTGTGTGACATTGGGCAAATCTATTTCCTTCGCTGGGCTTCAGTTTCTCTATCTGTATAATGAAAAGGTTGGTGACTTTAAAGAGATTCTTTGCTTCAAAAATCTATGGCACTCTGGGCCTCAGTTTCCCCATATTTTAAGTGGGTACAACGCTGGGCTATGTAGGATGCTATGAGTATCTTGTGAAGGCAGAAGTTTCTTAGCACAGCTGGATGGAAGCAAACAATGGAATAGTATTATCACTCACTCATCTACAATGAGATGGTACTGAAGCTAGTTCCCTATATGAGCTGCTAGGTGGAGTGAAGAAAAAAAACAAAGTGTCACTCCCATCATCCCTCCCCACAAAGCCAAGCAGTTTTCACAGTGGCGGAGGGTCCTCCGGGTAAATTGTAGAACCCTGGGGGTGGGCCTCTGAGGCCAAGTCCCTTTTGCTGTTCTACATGTGAGTTGCAAGCTCAGGCCTCAGGCTTCCAGCATAAAAACCTTAGAAGTAGGGGCTGTGAGCAAAGAGCAAGGTACAGAAGGAAAACGAGAAAGAGTGGGGGCCAGGGGTGAGGCAGGGAGAGGACAGGCTTCTATCTTTAGTACAAAATGTCAAAAGCATGGGCTCTAGAAATGGAGAAACCTGAAATCAAAGGCTGGCTCCATGACTCACTAATTCAGTGACTAATTCAGAGAAAAGTTACTCAGTTCTAATTCTGTTTTCATATTCATAAAATGGAAATGAGAATGGCACCACTTTTTTTTTCCAAGAGGTAGGATCTTGCTCTGTTGCTTAGGCTGGAGTGCAGTGGCATGACCATAGCTCATGGCAGCCTCGACCTCTTGGACTCAGGTGATCCTCCTGCCTTGGCCTCCCGAGTAGTTGGGACTTCAGGTGCTCACCACCACATGTGGTGAATTTTTATTTTACTTTTATTGTAGAGATGGAGTTTTGCTCTGTTGCCCAGGTTGGTCTCCAACTCCTGGCCTAAACAATACTCCTGCCTTGGCCTCCCAAAGTGCTGGGATTACAAGTGTGAGCCATTGTGCCCTGCCAGAATGGCACCTTTCTCTGAGTGTAATGCTGGCACTTAGCTCTCCACTAGGTCCAGTTTAAGTTCTCCATACTCAGTAGCCAGCAGCAGCAGCAGCACAGCATGCAGGGTTGTTACAAATCTACAAAGTGATGTGCCCTTTGGGGTTGGGGGCCCTGCAGAATCTTCCTTGCTGACCGTAAGGACAGAAAGACAATGAGAGTTTTTTTCTGCAGATAAATATACAAGTTTTCCCAAGAGGAGAGAGGCCAGAGAGGCAGCCAGACCCAGGTCTGACATGTGAAGGAGTGAAGCTAATTACTTTTTTATTACATTAATGACAGTAGAAATTATCTGCATCTGCCTGACAGTAATTACATTAGTATGGAGACCGGTTGTGAGTTCATGTACTACTGATAATTATAATGATTATTATAGTAAGGAGCCAAAGGTAAAAGTTCATGTCAATAGATCAATCGGGAAGAAATGTAAGTGCAGAACCACTGAGCAAATTACTGTCACATGTATAAACAATGGGTGTGACCATTAAGTATCTGGAGAGGAGATTCATGGTGATGGGGCATTGACTACAGCAGCCACCCTGGGGCACTCACAGGAGTGGTTTCTATTCCTTCCTGGAATTTTAGGACTGCTGAGTTGGGAAGATTCAATATCAAATGAGGAGCAGTAGGTTAAACAACATCCCTCAAATCCCACAGTGGGCAAGTAGTGAACTGCTGGACTCCAACCCAGCTTTGCCTGAAGCCGAGGTTCTGAACACTCTTCAGAGTTGGCCAACACCATGTCTGCAGGCTGGACCTTCCCAGGCCCAGCAAGATTGGGAGACAGAACTACCCAGGACCAAGGGGTATAGATGCATGGGGTGTGAGGATCTTTCCTTCAGTGCTGATGGTCTGGATAAGAATTATAACCAGGGACCATGTCTGCAAGGCCAGGAGGCTGGAAATGATCAAACATGTTTCCATGGGATGTTGCAGTAGCCTTAGATCATGGGGCATCTTGGCTGGAAAAGCCTTTAGGAACCATCTGGTACAGCACCCTCATTTTAAAGGTGAGGAAACTGATATTGGAGGAGAGTGACTTGCCCAAGTTCATAGTTGAGCCAGTCCTAAGAGAGAGAGACTTTAACCTTAGGTTTGGCCCCTCCCTGTTTCCCAACAACAGACTAATGACTTTCTCTACCTGTTTGTAAGTATTCAGTGGTCTTGAAAAGACCTGCCTAGATACAGTAGGTTTGGCCAGGTGAATTGTCTGTGAACTGGACTTTGACTTAGTGCCATCAGTTGAAAGTCACCAGGTTCCCCTTTCTGATTCACTCATGTGGTTTCCTGGAGAGCCTTCTTCAAGAAGGCAGGCTCTGTCCACGGTGCTGAATGGAATCCGCCTATTTCAACAAATGAGCACTAGTCTTAAAGTTCACCCCATCTCTGTTCTTCCCCTGAGCCCTCCCTCTCCACTGCCCTCACCTACTCCAACCCTAAATGATGTTGCTGTTTGGGGTCTCTGGGCCATGTGATCAAAGTGAGTTTTCTATCTCTGATGAGCTCCAGCTACTGCTCCCTTACCAAGAGCATCAGCGAGGGTTCCCTCAGCAACCTGTTAAATGCTTGTTGCCATAGGAGCCTTTATCAATCTCCAGTTAGTGTTGCTTTACCACGGATCCAGTTCATTTCTTTAGTAAAGCAGTGTGGGAGCTTTAATAATATGTTCCCAGAGAAGGGCAGAGATCAGAATTAACGCCCCAAGGGGTCTAGTAATGAGGGAAGGAAACTACACATAATGAATTATGTGCCAGGTGATATGGTAGATGATATTCATATGTTATACATAATTAATCCCATTTCACAAATGAAAGAACAGATTCAGAGAAGTTTGGGTACTTGTCTGAGATCTCCCAGCTCATACGCAGAGACAATATACAAGCCTCTCCACTGCCTCCCTTCCCTGGAAAGCTGTTGGATTTGGCTGTGGAAGACACACAACTTGCTCCTTGAGGTCTGAGGACTGCGTTCTTCCTAATTCCATGTGCCCAGGTCACCGAGTGAGCAGCGGGACCCCAGCAGCCAGAAAGAAGAGCCCACTCTGACATGTCAATATTTCTACCTGAAATTTTAGGACTGCTGAGTTGGGAAGACTTTTTTAGAAATGAAACCTTACCCCAAGTCCAGCATCACCAAATCAGTCAAGGGAAATCGTTGATACAGAGTTTGGGGCTTAGGGTTAGCAGGTCTGGAGTTTAGTCCTGACTTGACTACTTCTTGGCTATCTGACCTGAGGCAAGTTACCTAACTTCTCTGAACCTCCTTAAAATGGTGTGGAAGGTTAAATGCAACACCTACAAGACCTGGTCCCCAGCTTACTTCTGGAAACTTCCCTTTCTCCTCTTTCCAATCCACCCACCCGGTCATTTCAGAATATACTATGACTGAATTAGGACTCACTCTCTGTACATCGTTGATTAGTTCAAACATGAGGTTCTGACCCAAGCAAATAGAACCTTCTGGGCATTTGAAGTTAGAATTGAAAAGGGTGAGTCCCCTCTTGTCCTGGTGGAGGATACTGAGCTTTTGTAAGCTTGGGAGTTAATGGCAGCCACAGTTCCTGGGGTGGATGGGTGTGGGGGGACTGTGGCAGGGAACACATGTCTGCAGGAAGAAAGCAAGGCAAAAGCAAGCAAACAAAAACCACAAACAACAACAACAACAACAACACAAACTTCTCAGAGAGGGAAACTGAGCAAGAGGAAGAGAGCACTCCTGTATCGGCCTCTTGCCAACCCATCCCCAGCATGCATCTCAGCCCTTGGATTCCAAATGCTCCTCTGAAATCCGCACCTTTGTTGAGGTTAGCTAGAGTTGGCTGCCATTCCTTGAAATAATAAAAAAAAAAGCCTAATACAATTAATACAAACATAAGTACTAAAGACCACAGTCCTAGGCAGGGCATTCAATGCCTTTTGCCCTCCCTCAACAAAAACAATGGTGCAATGCATCAGGCCTGAAAGGTCCTGGGGGACCTTTCCTGCCCCCAACCCCACCCTGTGCTTTTGGCATTACCTCTAACCGAATGTCTCTCCCACCTTTGAAGACTTTCTGCCTAACTTCTGATCACACTCCAATGCCACTTCCTCAGGATGGTCTTCCAGAATTGCCTTGGCAGAGCCAGTCCCAGTCCTCTGTCCATGAGCTGCACATGACAGGTGTCACTGAGACACTGGACCTGGAGACTCTGAGTCCCCAGCTCAGGTAGAGTACCTTGGCTGCCTTAGGCCCTTGGGCAGGTGGAGGATGAAAATAGTGGTGCCACCCTGGGCATACGGTTTTGTGGGCCAGTCCCACTCCCTAGTGGGTCTACCTGGTTCTCTGGGCCTCTGCTTCAGGGTACGCAATACTCCACAGCCCCTGAATGCTTGGGTCTCGAGCCCCTGGGCCAAGCACTGAGGACAGACTTCATGCTGGTGGATTGCTTTTCCCCTCCTTCCATGTTCTGGGAGACCAGGGACTTGTCTTCACCTTGCCCACTTATGCCTGGGTCCTACTCTGAATGGGGTTGCCTCTGCCCTCCATGTCCCTGACAGGCAAGAGTCCTGGAGAATGGGGGCCAAGGCAGCTTCTCCCAGGCCCTGTTCTATCATCCCCACTTTTGACGCCCTGTCCTGCAACTCCTGTCCTAACACCACCCTGAATGGGGCCCAGAAACTGCTCAACTCCCAGTGCCCCTGGACACACGGAAAGGAAGGAGTGAATGAGTGAGAGGCTCCCACCCATGGGAGTCCATTTGTCCTTGGTTTGTTGGGTGGGATCTGCTCCCTGGTAGGGGAGGTGAAAGCCACCTGGAAGCCCAAGGCCTTTGGGATCCCACAGGCACCACCAAGCCCACCTGTCTCCTAACAGGAGCTCAGGACAGCTGCTCAACATGTGACTGGCTGAACAAGTAAATTCATCTGGTTGGTCCATCTGACTGGCAGTCCCTGCTGATTGGTTTCTCCTCTGATTTGCGTGCTTGATAAATACCTTCCTCTCCGGTCCTGGGTTATATAAGGCTCCCACCTTCCTATTGTTTATTCATCCTGGCTGCAGTCCAGGAGGCAGTCTAGCAGAGACCACAGCCTTTGAGAGCACCTGGGCATTTGGCTCTTCTAGGGGCCATTGGGACTGTGGTGGGGAGTCCAGTCTCCAGTCTGTCCCAAATTTCTTTCTTTTCCTACTCCCAAGTGGAGAGCTAGAACAGCTGACTTGGAAAAATCTTTTTCCACGAGTCTTAACCTTGAGCCCTTTGAGCTAAACAACCAACTCAGGGACCCCACTCTCACCTTCTCTGGGCTTAGGGGGATGGATACAGTCATGTCAGGGAAACCCTTGTTTTCCCAGGATCCTACAAATCAAAAGGTGCACAGGTCATGTTGAGGACCTCTGGGGTGTTTGTCTGGAAGCCCTTCTACCTCTTCAGTCAACAGAATTATCTTTGTGGTGAGGAGCCAGTTCCATGTGGTGGAGCTGAGGGTGCATTCCCAGTCTTCCCTGAGATTTGACAGGTGGACACTTGGAGGGAGAAGGTCTCTCCTCTGGGATGACAAGCTGTAAGGACTTTGGAGACTGGGGCAGTGCATCTTCCCCACGGGGAGGAGAAAGTCTGCCTGAGGAGGGCGTGAATAGAGGCAAGCAGAGCCAAGAGGCTGGTGCATTTGGAAAGATTGAGAGGAGGCCCCATGGGCTGCAAGGCTGAGAAGAAAGGAGGGACAAGGCTGAGGTGGTCACTGGGGAGCCTCTCTGCCCCTGGCCCTGGGGCTGGGTCATTCCTTTCCCCAGCCCTGTCTGTGCCACACCCTGTGTTGGACATTAAAGCTCCTGGGGTTGAGGACAGGAGTGATGAAGACCTCTCTTGGCTGACTGAGTTCCCTCCACCCCCAGCCTGTGGTTCTACTGACCCTGAAGGGGCCCAGGGCCATGGGCTGGCAGTCAGGGGATGGAGGGTCATATGCTGGTCACGTGACCACAACCCAGGACCAGAGCTGGGCCATAGATTCCCACAGATGGAATCGGTGGGAATCGGTTGCTCAAAGGAGCAACATCCAAAACTGAGGCCTTCCCCAACCTCCTCCTGAGTTACCTAAACAGGTGAGAGGGTGCAGTGGGCTCTTTCCTGGCTTTCTGACAGTCCAGCCAGACCAATATCACTACCCTGAGCATCACAGCTTAAAGTGGAAGCTGTGAGCACCAGTCAGGAAAAGGTGCTTACAGACAGATTACCTGTACCGCAAAATTGCTGGCTTTTACATTCTCACACTCAGTAGTATTTCATGTTGCAGGTTAAGGTTAGTACATTTTTAGAGCCACAACTTCCCAGAAATTTATGAATTTCATAGATTCATCCTCCTTTGTGGATCTGTCTCAAGACAGAAGAGCAAACAAGAAATACTGTCATTTGAAGAAAAGAAAGAAGAAAAGGTAAAAGTTGTATGGTGGAAATTGCTTTGTCCCCACTCCTCCATAATATGTCTTGAAAGTACCGTTTGCGTTTTCCTGCTTTGTCACTGATGAGCCCCTTGCTGGTGAGGGTAGAGTGGGGCAGGTGATGCGGTTTGAATTGTGTATAGTAGCACAAAGCAGACCCCAAAAGGTCTGTGCTCCTGCCAGTAAGTGGAAAGGAAAACTGTCTTTTGTGATTCTTGGGGTGAATTGTCAGTTTTCACGGACACAGAAAATCCATTTCCCGAGACTTAGTTGAGGCTAAACTCCCACTGTCAAAGCCTGGTAGAGAAACAAAAAGCAGCAAAGAACAGGAGAGGGACAGTTCTGTGCTTCATGTGGGATTCTGGAAGGGACAAACGATGAATGATAGCTGTGGGAATGACAGCCTCTCCTGTGGGTCCAGTATTCACATCCGAAAGCCCTCTCCACACCCCCAGCTCGGGGCGATGCCCGCTGCTTTGATCAGGCGTCTTCTGTCTTCTGTGCTGGGTCCCCTGCCAGGCACTTTACAAGGATTATCTCCCTGATTCTGCACCATGACTTGGAGGGATTTGCTATTATTTTCCCCATATTGCAGATGAGGAAACTGGGGCTCAGGAAAAGAGAAGGGCTTGCCTAGGTCACATAGCCAGGAGGCAGTGGAGCAGGGCACAAGTCCTCAAAGTGTGACTATGGAGCTGAGGGTTACACGAGGTGGTGGTGTGAGTGGACAGGGTCATGTAAATCTCCATAAATGTAAATTATAATGCTTTTGAATTGTGCTAGTTCACACAACCTCCGGGAACACTAGCTCCCACAGGTGACTCTCTTTCCAGAGGTTTTGCTGATGCTGGAATCCATCAGGATGGGATCTTTTCTCTCTCCATTTTCCCAGCTCAATGAGAGTGGGACGAGAAGAAGTAGCCATCTGGGTACAGCCAGGAAATAAATCACAGATGAAGAGAATTAAAGTTGCTCAGCAGCTGAGTGAGCTGCAATTAGTCTCATTTTCAACCTGTTTCCCACAATAACAGGAAGATCAAAGCCCTGTCCCTCCTCCTCCCCACCCCACTTCTCCAAAGCCTGAGCCCAGCCCCAGCCCTGGAGGACCTGGACGCCTGGTAATCTGCATGTTCTCTGCTTACTGGGTGTGGAGAATGGATGGGGGTGAAGATTACTAGAGGTATCAGGACCCCAAATCCGCTTTCTGAGTCAACGAGCGCTTAAGAGCTGTGCGTGATTCTCCTCACTCGCTCGCTCTTTCTACCTTAACAACCAGCATGTGTGGAATGAGAACGGAGTGAATCAGAGCCCCACGTGGCTGACAAGGACAGGTAGCCTGAGTGAAAATGAGCCCTTGTGGTTTCAAGCCACGGAGATTCGAGGATGTTTGTACCACAACACTGCTCGTCTAGATGGACATTGATACGAAGATCAGTGCTTAGGGTTGGAGATGTAAACCTGGGAGTCATCAGAAATGGACAGAAAGCCACATTTGTTTTTCAGATTAGATGAACCTGGGAGAGAGAGGAGGGTGAGAAATACCCTCTGTTTTCTCTGTCTCTGACGTGAATGGGTTTTACTATCTTCTCCCGAAACCTGGCTCCATCTTAACCTCTCTGTACTCGATTCTCAGGCGGATTCTCAGTCTTGCCTTCTCCCACCCCTGGCAGCTTGGACTCCCAGATCTCTGCATCAGCCCCTCCTCCCCCACCCCTATGGCCATGATTCCAGGCATGTCGGTCCTGTGTTGGGATTGGGAACATGGGCTGTGGGACGGGAAGTGCTAGGTTCAAGCCTAGGGTTTCTCATTTACAAGCTGTGTGATACTAGGTCACTTAACCTCTCTGAGCTTTGCTTTCCTGGAAAAAAGGGGACATTCATATAACTTACTACATAGAGAAGTTATGCATGTTAAATGAGGAGAAGTGTTTGAAATGCTGAGAGCTGGGCACACAGTTAAGCACTCAAGATTTGCTCCCTAGTGTGACCTCATTATTGTATGGTCGAGCTTGTGATGGTTACTTTTGTGCCAACTTGGGGAGTGTTTGTGGATGAGATTGATTTTTAAATTGGTGAACCGTGAGTCAGCAGACTGCCCTCTCTGATGTGGGGTGAGCCTCATCCAATCAGTTGAAAGTCAAACAGAAAAAAATATTGGTCTTGAGCAAGAAGGAATTCGCCAGCATACGGCCTTCAGACTTCACTGCCCCATTGGCTCTCCTGGGTGTCTACCTGCCAGGCCATACGACAGACTTGGACTTGCCAATTTCCATAATTACATGAGCCAATCCCTTATAATAATCTCACTCTTGCTCAAAAATCATTCATGGCTCCCCATTGCCAACAAAACAAGAAAGTGCAACCTTCTCACCCTGGTATCTGTTTCTGACTCCATCTCTTATGCCCTGCCCCTGACAAGTGCTGCCTGCATTCAAACACCTTGCCCCACCTCATCCCCCTCACTGGCGGACCCACAAGCACACTCATGCCTTTACACACACAGGCACGCACACATGCATATGCACCCCTGCAGTTACATTTGCTCAAACACACATGATCATGCACACACACGTGTACGCACTTGCTCATGTATAAGCACATGAACATACACAATTGCACAACATGTACATGTCTTCACATCCACACTTACCCCCAGACTCCTTCCTGGATGAAGACCCCTCAGGGACCGCCTCTGACTCCTGTTCCAGGTGTGCTATGAAATTCACCATCAGATTTAAGGCTGAGAGGGGAGTTGGGTAAAGCTGAACTGAATTTCATTTTAATTGTCTGTGGCAGGAACCGAATTTCTCAGGTGATAATTATAATAATTAAAAATTTTGTTTTCAGAATGGTGAGGGGGGAGATGCTCCCTGCCGGTTACAAGACAATGAGCAGGCAGAGGGTTCTCAGATGGGATCCAGGGATCCAATTCCAAGCCTCCCACCTCCAATGCAGTCTTGGGTAATTTTGCAGTAAGTTCTGGGGATGGGGGAGGGTGGGGAGAGACAGAGAGCTCAGGCCAGAGAGCTAAGGGGCTGCTGTTCCAGGGAACACAGCTGACAAATGGCCCTTCTCTGTCCAGGCTAAGAGTTGGGTCCCTGGAGACAAAAGGAGCCAGCAGGGCTGAACCTCCTTCTGCGACCGGCTGCCTGGCATAGTAGTAGGATGTTCCCAGAGGAGGGGCTGGCTTCGCTGGGCTGTGGGGTATGGAAGTTAGTGGGGTTGCATGGGAGGTGCCACTGCAGGGCAGAGTCAGGAGCAGGCTCTGGGGCCAGGCTGGCCTGGGCTGTGCTGTTGGACTTCCATGTGCCCCTGGGTGAGTCTCTTGTCCACTCTGCATTGCCATGGCTCTCAGCAACTTCACCCGACACCTTCCCAGCCAGGTCCTCCATGTAGCACCTGGTGTCCCTCCCAAGGGAGCCCTGTGGGAGCAGGGCCTCGTCTCCACTGCCCACCTGTGTGTCCTCAGGGCCTGGCACAGAAGAGGCTCATCCAAAATATTAAATATGTGTTTAAGAACTAGAGGAATGTGTAAATAAATATGACAAACCCATGAGGCAGGCATTCTTATCCCCATTCAAAGTAGGAGGACTCTGAGCCTCAGAGAGGTTAGGCAACTCACCCAAAGTCACACAGCTGGTCACCAGGGCCAGAGACAAGGCAGGGGAGGGTCAGTGACAGGGCTGGGGAGCAGCATGGATCCTGGGGAGAGACAGTAGAGCTACCGTGCACATAGGTGAGAAATCAAATGTTTTACAAAGCTCAGCCAACACCTGGGAAACTCAATCCAGCATGTCAGCATGTGGGAAGCCCTGGTGATCTTGGGGAAAAAGTGGGAGGAGGTGGGGAGCAGCCTCATTTGCACAAAGGCCTACACCACCTCCAATCACATGGGTTCTCAGGGGCGGGGATGCCAGGGCCTGGCTAGTCACCAGGAGGTTGGGGGCAGAGGTGGGTGGAACAGGGCCTGGCCCCGCCCCTGTGCTCCTGGCTGCTCTTCCCAACTAGCTTTTCCCTCCCTCTGTAGGTCCTCCCAACTGCCCTGCATTAAGGGCAGGAATCCTCTCCACTTTGCAGATGAGGCAACTGAGGCTCAGAGAGGCCAAGTGACTTGTTAAAGGTCACACAGTAAGTCCACAGCAGACCCAGAACTGACCAGACCCTGAATCCCAGCCCAGGGTGCTGAGTCCTGCCCCTCTGGCTTACTCTTGGCTGCCCTGGCCCAGGGCCCCTGCTGGGCTCCCCAACCCCATCCTGTCCTCAGCTACCACCAGCCTCCATCGGCTCCACCAAGCGCCCCAGCCCAGGCTTAACTCAGAGCTGCTGGAGACTCCCAATCCCTGCTCCAGCCTCTGAGCCCAGACCCTTTGCCCCTGCTGTCCCCAGACAATGGGCCAAGGAGACACAGGATATCTGGGTTGGCAGGGACCCCAGGAGGCCTCTGGCCCAATCCCCTGGATGGGTGAGAGCAATGGTCCCTCAGCGGCCACACAGTACCCCTCACCTCCATCCCCGAAGCCCCCCAGGGCCCAGCTTGGGCAGCTGCTCTCGTCCCTGCATGTCTCCCTGGCTTACTGCCTCTGCCTTATTTATCCCCTGACAGAGTTATGTGAATCCAGGTCTAAGGTTTGAGTTACAAACTTCCAGGGGAAGGAGGGCGGCCGGCGGCACCTGCAATTACTAAGAGGCATTGGTGATTTACTCTGCTAGGAAATGTTTGCTTCTCTGGGGGGATCATCTCAGATTCTCCTCCTTGACGTCTGGGATTTACTGAGGCTTCTCTTACCCAGGGAGCCGCGGGGCAGATGAGGGTGGGGGTGGAGCAACAGAGGTTGAAGCAGCCCTAGAACCCCCACACAGTGAAAAGCAAATCTAGACAGTGTACTTGGGAGGAAGAAGATAGGAAGATGGACTTAGGGCTCATCCAGGGTCTGAGTTTGAGTCCCTGCAATGTCACAGCCAGCTGTGTGGCCTTGGGAAAGTCACTTGACCTCTCTGGGACTTGATTTCCTCATCTGTAACATGAGGACAATGATGTCTGTTCCATAGGTAATGAGGCTTAGATGAGGAGTCACATGGAAGCTCCCTGCACAATAGGCACTCAGCAAATCGGTCTTCTCCCTTCTTGCCCATTTGAGTCTCTCCTGACCAGATCACCTCCTCCAAGTCTCCTTCCTAGAATTCCTCCCAGGGCCCTTCCCTGCTGGACCTGGTTCTTCTTGAGGCTCTGCCCCTTCTGCAGCTGGAGGGAAAGGCCTGGCCCCAGGCTGTGCTGGCAGGAACAGGGATGGCCTGGCCACAGGGCACCCAGGATGTGCAAATGCTGCTGCATAAGCCCGGGGGTTGTTGGAGTGCAGCTGCTTCCCTGTTGATGAGTTAACAAATCTTGCTGTTGGCAAGGGCCCTTGGCAGAGTCAGAGGCCTCTGGGGCCCAAAGTTCTGCTGTGATCTAAGGGTCAGCAGAATTCTGTGATGTGCCTGATTTCTAACAAAGTGAGGAGGGACTGGCAGGGGCTCTGGCCTTGTTAGGTGACCCAGGGTCTGTCCTGTCTTGGGTGGGGATGAACTCAGAACCCGGTGGGAGTAAGTGGGAAGGGTTAAGTCTGGACCAAAGGACCCCAGTGAGCTCCATGGCCTCCCGAAGGGAGGTTCTGAGTCTAATCAGAAACTGACAATCCCCTGCAGTACCGCATCACAGCAGGCAATGTCCCCAAGGAGGGATCTGGCATCAGATTGGCCAGAACCCACCAGAACCCAAGACCCAGGGCTGACCCTGGGCAGATCTTGACATCCCCTCTGTGGCTGAGCCTCAGTCCTGTTACCTGTAAAGTGGGAGGGGTGGTTCTTCCCTCACTTGGTTGTTGTGCAGGTTAAGCGAAGTCCCTGCGTGGTGCCTGGCAGATACATATTAGGTCCTCTTCAGAGGAGAGCTGTGATCAGTTGGAACCATCTCCTGGGGATAGAGTTGGGTAAAGTGTGGACTTGGGAGCCTGGCTGCTGGCTTCAATCCCTGTCTGGCCTAGACCAGCATTGTGACCTGAGGAAGTGACTTAACCTTTTTGTGGCTCCATTTCCTCATTTGTAAAATGAGTTAATAGTAGTAAGTCCTTTCCAAGGTTGTTGAGAAGATTCAGTGAGATAATATTGTAAAGTTCTAGAACAGAGGAGGCACACAAAAAATCTTAATAAAGCTAGCTTTTTACAGTTGTGTGCTAGTGTGGTTTAATGGTCAGTGTCCAGCCTTTTCTCTTAATGGCCCCTCCAGACCCTGCAGGCCAACTCTGCATCACTATGATCTGTGAAGGACTTTGTGGTTTCCTCCAGCGTCTGCCCTGACCTCCTCCTGCTCTGACCCCTATCCTGTCTTCACACACACATGCACACATACACATGCTCCCTGAACTGCATGACTCAGGAGGGCCCAGGGCCATCTTTGGATCCTTCCTGTTGACAGTGCCTCTCCCTGCCCAGGGCTGCCCATCTGCACAGCAGTGTGGGCATCGGGCAGAGGCTTGGCAGGACTGGTTCTGCCCTCCTGCCTCTCCCTGAGCTGCCTCATCTATTCATGGAGCTTGGACTCTGACAAGGCCCAGTGCACCCCCGCATTGAGGGGGGCTCGTGATTGTCATCTGCTACCATATACTAGGTGCTCTGCAAGACCCTCCTTCTCTGTCATTGAAGGAATAGTTTTTGAAAAAAGGAGCTCTGGAGGCCAGACCCACCCACAGACAGGTGGGGACTTTGCCTACACAATAGGTTTTGTTTTCTTGTTTGTTTGTTTTTGAATTAGTTGATGAAAATGTAAAATCTAAAGATTTTTCATAAAGTAGCATCTGAGCAACAAACATCCTGGGCCTGTGTTTCACCAGGCAGTGGTGGCTAGAGCCAAGTGCAGTAGCCCTTGTGCAGGGCCCCCGGCTCTCCATGATCCTCACCTGCCTCCATCTATCACTTGTGTTACCTGCTTGGCCCCTAATGATATTTGAGCTTGTGACCCTGCTGCAGAGACTCAGCTTGTCCTCTGTACAGATGGATTAACTGATCCCAGGGAGGAACAGGATGCCATGAGTTCATTACACTCTGATTGTCACCTCCTCAAGGGCAGGGACATTGGTTTGTTTGAGTCACTGCTCTATCTCACCAACCGATAGCTGTGCCTAGTATGCGGCAGGTGCTCAATAATATTTACCGTGTGTTAAAATTCTTGACTGTCACTTGGCAGGTTTCAAGCAGAGTCAGTGCTCAAAGCAATTGCAGCCCAGCTGCATTTTCCCTTAGACTATCAGGCCCCAAGACAGGTTCCTGCACCCCCATGTATGTGCATGACCCCTCCCCCACCGCCACCTGCCCTCGACAAACACATATGCATTGCCTCAACTCAGATGCCTGTAAGGTCCAATCCAAATTATCCCTGGAGGGGATGGCAAGCTTTCTGCAGAAGCCATCACTTATCACTGTGGTATGTGACTTTTAGGACCAGGCAGGAATCAGCCTGGGAAACAAGAGAAGAAAGGAGCATCTATTTATATTTTAAATCTGTTGGGCCTCCTTTTCCCTTGCTCCTTTAACACACCCTAATTTTCCTTTGGGAAATTAGCATTAATGAAATAAAATGTGGAAGCCTTATGTGATAGGGGCTGTCCTCTTAAACAGCAGGTGGCAAGCCCAGTGGTTAAGCTGCTGATTTGGGCAGACCTCGGTTCAAACTCTGAATCCACAAAGTCCTGGCTACGTGGCTTTGGGCATGGCATTTCTGAACCTCAGGTTTCTTATCCATAAAATGGGAATACTAACAGTATGTAACTCATCTGGCTGTTGTAAGGGATAAATGAGATAACACAGGTAAATCACCAAGTCCAGTGTCGGCTGCACATGGCTGATGGTATCATTATCACCAACCTTGTACGGATATGACTCTGTGAGGAAAGATACAATGAATAAACACTCATCAGCATGCTTTCCCAGGCTGCTTTTCAATGAATTTCTCTGTCGCTGTGACCACAGGTAGCACATACATGTAATAAAATAGTGGTTCTCCCACGGCAAGCCAGTTATCTCTTCCACAGGCAATGCCTGGTACAGAGATCAATTTGGGACCCTTCACAATAATCAGGAATTTTGGACCCTGGTCAAAGCCAATGAGATTTCTGACATTCACAGTTATGGGGATGCTGCAGTGACAGGCGCTGACTGTGCCCAGCCTTGCCTTCCCTGCCCCCACCAGTAACAGAGCACAGGCCTCAGGCAGCCTAGATCCTTCTGCTCAGCCCAGAACTTCAAGTGCTATTAGCTGAGGTTTGTGGTTCTCTTTCTTCCTGATGAATATGTAAGTGCCCCCTAGGATGGGCAGAGATGACAGTTGTAATAAAATCGGTTCATTACATCCCTCTACACAGAGCCATTTAATGAACATGCAGCCAAAGGCACCGAGGCCCCTGAGCAAATGCAAATGAAACAGGTTCCACAGTAACATTTAATTTGCTCAGAGTGGGGGTCTGGGAAGTAGAGGAAAGAGTATAGGACAGAGGCAGAGAAAGCAGGGTGAGGGAGGGAAGGCATCAGGAGAGGGGCAGAGAGGATGAGGGAGGGCAGGAAGGAGGGGAGAGAGGGGGAAGGAAAGGGAGAGTGAGCAAGGAAGAAGGGAAGAGGAGAGATGGCTCCCTTCATTATTTTGTATTTGACTTTCCAAAGCCCCCTTGCATGGAAGGCAGGGTTGAGCAGCCTCATTATTCCCACTGGAAAAGTGAGGACACCAAGTCCTGTGTGCTGTGCAGGGCACTGGGTGCTGGGGACCCACAGTGGATGAGACAGACAGGGTCCTGCCTCTGGGAGATTCGCAGTCTGGTGGAGGAGACAGACACAAAGCAAATAATTATGTTGATAATACATGGAAGTGCAAGTCAGGCCGTGTGAGCCTTGCATGATGATGTATAGAAGAAGGTAGACAGCCTTGTTAGAGGTGAGCTCTGAAGAGTGGTGGCCCGGGCTGGGATCCCACCCCTGCAAGGCTGTGAGATCTTGAGTGAGTTGCTTAACTTCGGTAGCCCTCAGTTCCTTGACTAGAATATTGAGATCATAAAATATCTACCTAATAGGGTTGTTACAAGAACTAAATTTATTAATACATGTAAAACACTCAGGACAGTGTCTCAATAAATAAAGTGCTCAATAAATGTTAGCTATTATTATATTAAGAGCTAAAAGGGAAATAAAGAGACTGAAAGGTCCTGGCTTAAATCAATAAATCAAGAAGGTCTTCTCCATGTATGTGGCAAAAAGCTGGAACCTAGAGGGATGGGCAAGAATCAGTCCAGGGAACAAGGAAGAGAAGCAATGAGCATTTATTTTTATCTTAAATCTGCCCAGCATCCTTTCCTCTTGCTCATTTAACACACCCTAATTTTCCTATGAGAAACAGCTTCCTATATCACTTTCAGTGCATGTAGGTAGGGCTGACCCCAAGCTATTACTCCAGAGTGGCCACGCAAGTCAGGCATGGCTAATGAGTGAATTCCATTCCTGGTTGGGCAGGAGGTTGGCAGATGATCCAAGCCAGGCCCCCCAGTAAAAGGAAAATACTAAGGACTTTTGCTTAAACTATCAGCAAGGAAGTATGATAAGCCAGCATGATGTGCATTTGGAGCTACCTATGACCATTTTCAACTCAGATGGTAGAACCTTCCTGAGAATGAAGTCAATGCAAACCCAGCTAAGAGATGGGAAGAAGAGGTATCATTTGACTTCCTGGACCCAGCCATGCCTGATTGGACTTTCCAGGTTAAAAAAAATAGCCAGTAAATCTCCACCCCTGCATCACCAGTTTCTTGATTTTGCTTATACTGAGTTGATTTTCTGCCCCTTGCAATGGAAAGAATCCTGTGTGATAATGCACAATCCTGCCAAAGGGCATGGAGTGTAATGAGGCCCTGTGGAGGGCAGAACCACAGTCTACAAAAGAATGCGAGTGTGGCCAGAGCACAGTGAGCGAGCAAAAAGTGAGGACTGTGTGTCAGATGCAGAGGGCCCATGGATCCTGAGCATAAACTGGAAAAGAGGAGAGATCTAATGTAGGGATTAAAAGGCTAGACATGTCCAAAGCAAAAACATCCAGCTCCTGTCATAGGTGTCCCCCATGGCCTTCCCACAGGCCTTGCATCTCATTATGGCTCGACACTCAGTGTTTTCTTGGAAGGGTCGAGCCAAAGACCCAGAGACAGGACTGGAAAGGCCCTTAAATGCCACATAGTCTAATATCCCCATATATTATCTAATTTCTAATTGACTCAGCAAAGCTTGAATATATTTTCATGGAAAGGACAGAAGTAGGGAGGAAAGAAGGGGAAAGAAAATAAGAGAAGGAAAGAGAAAAGGAAAAAAAACTTGCCATATGAATAAAATAAGGAGCCTCATTTTCACATAAGGAATGAAGTTTGGAGAAGTTATATGACTCACCCAAAGTAACACAGCTCATTTGAAGCAGTCAGGCGAGGTATGGTGGCTCATGTCTGTAATCCCAGCACTTTGAGAGGTGGAGGAGGAGGATTGTTTGAGCCCAGGCGTTTGAGACCAGCCTGGGCAACATAGTGAGACCTCGTCTCTACAAGGGAGTAAAAAACACAGCTGGGCATGGTGGCAAATACCCGTGGTCCCAGCTACTCGGGAAGCTGGAGTAGGAGGGTTACTTGAACATGGGAGGTTGAGCCTTCAGTGAGCTATAATTGGGTTACTACATTCCAGCCTGGGTTACAGAGACCCTGTCTCAAAAACAAAACAAAACAAAAACAAAAACAAAAACAAAGCAGTTGGTATTAGGACCTGGCTTGAAATTTTATATCCCATCAAATATCCCATAAAACACATCCCCCAGCAAGGCTGTCAGATGACTGAGTACATGAATGCAACTTCTGAAGCAACACCTCTCCCCTATTGTGTACAAAAGCTCTTGGCATAATAATAACTACCTTTTCAAATTACTGACTACCTACCAGTCTCCATGAGTGGTTTATTCTCATAATTTCACTTAGTCCTCATCACAGTCCTATAAGGTAAGGTACCCCTGTTATCTTCACTTGCTGGACACAGCAAACAAGGCGTAGAGAGAGGTTAAGAAATGCAGCCAAGTTCAGACAACTTGTAAGTGGTAGATCCAGGATCTGAACACAAGTAGTCTGACTCCAGAGTCTATGTCTTCATTTCTGATCACAAAATACAGTTTGCAAGAGCAAATTTCCCATAGCAACCAGCTAATTCCGTCCAGAAGACAAAAGCAAATGAGTAACCCCAGAAGTCTGAAGATGAAGGCATCCCCTCAGAGCTCTCCGTGGTGCTGAAACCCACCTGTCTGTAACTCTGGCTGACTTCAGTGTTTGTCTTCCTTGAACCTGGCCCCTTGGTTTTGGCTACTTTTGATAACCCCTCTATGTTTTAAGTTGCCATCAGATCACTTATTTTCCCATAAGATGCCCTAGCTGAGCCCTGGGCCGACAGTCCTGTTACCAGGTCATGTCCTTATTGGCTTTTTCTCTCAATCAAATCTTTACTCATCCCTGAGCTTAAAGGAAGAAAGGAGGAACAGTCCCTGTCCCCATGGAGCTACAGTCAGTTTGGGGGAGATAAGGCAGACAAGGGACACAGTAGATAAAACCCAAGAGTCCCAGCACAGCACACAAGGTCCCACAGGATCTACTCAAATGCCACCTTTTGCCTCTGGCATTACGTGTGTGCCTGCCTCTAGGCACAGGATGCATCTCTAACCTCTGGGACCATTCCCAAGCTGCTTCATCGGGCCTGTAAGGATGGAGTATGGAATTAAAAGGCAGTGGCACTACTAAATGGGTCTGTGGGTGGGCGGGAGCAAGGGCAGGGCCTTATGAGCCTTGTTATGGGGTTTTGATTTTTCTCCTGAAGGCCATGTCCTGGAGCCATTGACAAGTGTGAAGTGAGGAACCCACGTGATCAGATGCAGATTTCAGGGGTCAAGGCTGGTGGCCAGGAGAACATTGAGGAGGCTGTTGGAAGGTCCAGGTGGGAGATGATGGCAGCTGACCAAAGAGAGAGGAAGCCCTTTTCCACCACATGTTCCTGCTCAATTTCCTTCCCTGCATCCATCATGCCATACATTTTCTTGGCATTTTTTTTTCCATTGGTTATTATTTGTCTGTTTCTCTGAATGAAATTCAGTTACAAGGAGGCAGGAACTTTGTCTGCTTTATTTACCACTTCATCCCTGGGGCCAGATATGCAGCAGGTGGGTGAGTGGTGAGTGCAGAGAGGGTTGGAATGGGGAAGATTGCCAATGGTATATACAGGATGTCTGGCACAGAGAATGAAGCTTAGGGTGCAGAATCTGTGAGGAGCCTTAGGGTCTGGGGATGGAGCCCCCATACTCTTCTGCTATAGGTCTGGGTTTGGGCAGTGAGCCTGCAAGTGAGACTTTCTTAGCTGTGGTAGGGGGAAGCTGGCTGAGGCTGGGTTGGGCAGGGTCTGCCAGGGTTCTGATGCTGATCCACTTCCATAGATGTAGACTACAGATGCCCAGGATGAGTCTGGGGCAGGGGGCTAGGCGCCAGTCCCTCCCAGAGAGTCTGAACTCTATGGCCAAAGCTTAGGTTTCCTGGAATTGTTTCCCAGCCCCACCTCTGCTATGATTTATATGATGTAAGGAACCCAGTGATCTAGGGCGTGGATGTAGAAGATCCCTGAGTGAGGTCATCTGGAAGGCAGCTGCGGCTCCTCATGCCAGGTCTAGGCTCCTCCACCTTCCTAGGATCCTGACTCCACTGCCATGAGCCTGGGGATGGTGTAGCCAGGGATCCACACCCCAATGGCACTGACAGGTACCTCCTCTGGGAGGCTCCATGGTGGCTCTGGGCCTGTCCCAGAGGCTCTCCCTGCCCTTAAGGAGCTTCTGGTCTAGCAGGGTTGGGGGTTAGGGACAATAGGTGGACCTGATATCACTATCCAGGGGCTGAAGAACTAACAGGAGCAAGCACAGGGCTGTGGGGACCCTGAGCAGGGGCTCCTGACCTCTCCTGGGGGTCAGTGAAGGCTTTCTGAAAGGGGATGATACCTGAGCAGAGGAGCAAAGAGTGTACTGGAATTAGACAAGTGAAAGGCAAGCAAGGGGTTCCAGGGAGAAGGGGCAGCAAGAGGAGAGAGCTGAGGCCTGAGAGAGTGGGGCGTCGGGGGAGTGGAGTCTGGAGCAGGCAGGAAGTAAGGCTGGAGACATGAGTAGGGGCTTCTTTATGTGCATCCTAGAGCTCCTGCTGAGTGCCAGACCCACCGCTGAGGGCTCAGGGACCAAATGTCTGCTTCAGAGACCACATACATCTGTGCTGACTCAAGAGCCAGAAGGGCCGGAGCCTCCTCCCTAATGAATCCTGGGCCTGGTGTGCACACACTCTCCAGCCCTGTCCTCCTCTCCCCCTCCTGCCCTCTCCTATGCATCTAGGCCACTATGGTAGGGTGAGGTCTGGGTGGGGGAACTGCCAGCAGGCTGCCAATTTCTCTTCAGGCAATTTGTGGAAGAGGTTTCCAGAAAGGGCAGCTGTGATTAACTCAAATGAACTGGAAAACTCTATTTAGTTTAAAGACTTTGCAAGCCAGGATATTGGTGGCAGGCAGGGTGGGGTTATGGGAGATGAGCAGCCATCAGGGCTGCCCCTGGAGCTCACCAGTCAGCAGACCCTGGCCAAGCATCCACCATGTACCGGGTCCCATGCTGGGCTCTAGGACTCAGAGACAGGTGAGACCCCGGTGGTCCTGGGGAGCTCACAGCCCAGGCCCCATGGGGAGATGGGAAATTGGCAGTTTTAGAACAGTCAGGCAAATGCTTTTGAAGGGGAAACAGGAGTGTGGAGAGGGACCCTGAACCTGGGAAGAGGTGCCTGGGATGGGCAGAAGTGACTTCATGCAAGTGACCTGACTCAAATCCCAGCTCCACCCTTTACTTCCCAGCTCCACCATTTACCTCCCAGATGACAGACCTTGGCCAGATGCTTCATGTCTGAACCTCAGTTTTTCTTCTGTAAAATGGAGATGGATAATAGGTATCCCTGCAGGGTTGCTGTGGGTGTTAAATGAGATAACCATGTAAAGCCCAGCAGAGTGCCTGGTACACAGTAAGCTCTCAGTACACACCAGCTGCTGTTGGCCATGGAGCAGGGATGTGCAGAAAGCTGGCGTCAGGCAGGCCTGGGAGAGGGTATTCTAGGAAGATGGCCCAGCACATGCAGAGGCCTGCACACAGCTGGCTCTGTGGGGTGAGTGTGAGACCGGAGTGGGAAAGACGGGGCCGCAGAGGCTTGTGTGGCCATGTCACGAGGGCCCTGCAGTCGGCTGCAGCCTGTGAAGGGGAGAGAGAGGGCCTGGGTCCGGGAGACTGGGGTGGCTGTGCAGTGTCTGGAGAGAGAAGATGGTGCCCCTGGCCTGGGCGAGAACAGTGTAGACAGAGGGTATGGAGGGAGACCCCAAGGAGGCAGGGCAGGAGCTGCAGGGCAGCAGTGGCTGAGAACAGGCCCCGTTCTGAAAGGAAGGTGGTGCTGAGCTCCAGGAAGGAGCAGGTGTCTGGGGCCCAGGATTCTGTGCCTGTGGGAGGGAAGTGCCAGCTTGGCCCTGGGGCAGCGACTGGGACTGCAGACCCTTCAGCCTCCCTCAGGCTGAGAGAGGGGCTGCCCAGACCCCCTTCTTCCAGCCAGGCCCTCCCTGAGCCCTGCAGCTGGTCTGGCCCAGCCTGGCCCTGCAGCCCCCTCTGTGGGCACTCAGGCTGCATCCAGCCCATGCAAACTGTAAAACTCTATGTAGTTTAAAGGCTTTGGAAACCAGGATATTGGTGGCACATGGAGTGGTGACATAGGGGGCTGCCCACGTGACCCCCTCGCCTCAGCCCCAGCTGCTTCAGAAGATGAAATTGAGTACTTCACACTATGCCTTTCCCCTCCCCTCAGGGGGAAGATCAGATTCTTTAATGCAGGGGCGCAGGGCGGTGGCCTCCCCCACAGTCAGGACCATAGAAGCCCAAACCAGGACAGCGTCAGGGACAGTGGGAGACAGAGACAGATGGTGACAGAAGGAGCCAGTGATGAAAGAGAAACAGGGAGGGGAGGCTGGAGGGAGGCCTGGAGACCAGGCACCTGGCCCCAGGGACTTGCTTGCGGGTGGGGAGTCACTGGGGCTCAGATGACCCCCCTTCTCTGTGGCAGGTCTTCTCAGAGAAAAGAAATCACTCTCCAACCAATTAATCCAGTTAGACATAATCAAGTTGTGGGGATCCGTGCAGCAGGGTGAATGATTAGGAAAAATTACCTCCCTGCAAAGAGTTTAAATTTGATTTTCATCCCATAATCTAAAGACCAAATACCGAAGAGTAGGCTTTCTGCACACTCTCCTTTCCTCCTCCCTATGGCCCCCACCAGCTGATGATCTAAGAGTTACCTGATGAAGGGGACCAGCTTAGAGGGTCAAACTGCAACCTGCACAGTGACAGACACAACTCAGGACAGCCACAAAGTAACGCACACATATGCCCATGCATGCACACGCACACGTATACAGGCACACACGTGCACACCCATGCAAACACACCCATTTCACGGGGATGCAGCAGTAGTCAGGAATCCTGAGTGCTGGTCCCATCTCTGCCACCACTGGCTGTGTGAACCTCTGGCACTTTCTCTGGGTCTCAGTTTCCCCACCTGTAAAAGTAAGAGTTATGATTCACTTGGGAGACCACTTCTGGTTGTTGCAACTTAGAATTTGATTTTCTCTCTGTTAGGCTCCCTTTCGCCTCCTTTCAAATGGAGGCTGACTCAGAGAAAATAAAGTCTGGGATGTGGCAGCTCAGGGGAGTTCATAAATGAGGCCTCCCCTTCCTCAGCAAAAGGGGAATTCACCGCAGCAGCCCCAGCTTAGCCTCAGAGTCTGGGTCCAGGGCCCAGGAGGGCAGAGGTGGCTTTGCTGGCTCCACATGCACCTGCACATGCGTGTGTATCACCTTTCACGCTGAGCCACGTCACCATGCACATGTGTGTGTATCACCTTTCACGCTGACCACGCCACCACGGGCTCCAAGGGATGGGGCTTATCCACCAGCACCGGTCTTAGGGCCAGGCCTGTTCCCCCCCAAGGCCAGGACTAGCCTCCAGCCTCTGGTCCTTCCATATTCCTCTGAGAATGGAGTTGGTGAGGAACTAGCCCAGAAAGGTGAGAGAAGTAGCATCTGGAGCCAGAGCTGAAGCTGCTTTAACTTATGTCTGGCTGCTTCTTCAGCCAGGGCTGGGCTCTGGGATAGCTTGGTGGAGGAGATGGTCAGGGAACTGGTGAGGGGCCTTTAGCCCCCAGGTGGAGGCACAGCCCGAAGGCTGCCTGAGCATGATCAGAGGTGATGGGCATATCACAGAGGGGTGACCTTAGGCCCCTGCAGGCTGCACCCTGTCCCTCCCCTCCCTGCGTGGCTGTGATTGCAGAGCCCACCTGCATGACCAGAGGCTCCGGGGCAAAGGGCCAGTCCTGTCCCAGCAGTGGGAGCTTAAAAGGTTCTGGGGAAGGGAATGTGGGGAGGGGTGGGTGTGGATTTGGGGACTGGCCTGGTGTTGAATCCCAGCCAAGTGACCGTGAGCAGCTTCCTCCCCTTCTCTGGGCCTCACTTTCCTCATCTGCTCAGTGGGGCAAGGAGCCTGCCTGGGAGGACACGTGGGCTCCCCTGGGCACAGGAAGGGCATCTGCAGGGGCTCAGCGCATGTTTGTTCCTGTCCCCTCTGTGGCCCTGCAGCCAGCACCTGGCTCTAAGTCAGCGCCCAGCAAATATTGATGAGCCTGGGGACAGAATGAAATGAGCTCATGTTTGCATCTGCACTCACAGCAGCAAAATCTAAAACTGTGTTGGGTAATTGAACAACCAGAGGCCTCGCTGGGTGGCATCCTTGGGGTTTGGCTATCAGACATCAGGGAGGACTTCCTGGAGGAGGCCAGCCTTGGGCTGGGCAGGCTTTGAATAGAGGAGGGGAAGGAGGGCGAGGAGGGAAGGCGGGCATGTGCAAAAGGGAGAGGGGCCAAAATGAGGTCACACCTGTCTTATGGGAAGGCATTTGGGTTTGGAATGGGACAGATCTGGGTTTGACCTGAACAGGTCCCTCTGCACTTGGAGCCTCCTTGCTGTCAGCTGTGAAGTAGGGGGAAAAGCACTCCCTTCTCGCAGGGTGGTTGTGAGTCTGGCACTGGCATTTTGTGTGTGTGGAGCCCCAGCGCAGTGTGGGGGACCCAGGGACGCTCTGTACCAGGGACTCCTGCTCCTCTGCCAGCTCACCCAGGTCAACTGCTCCCCACTGCCCTACAGGTGGCCTCCCCACCAGGTCACGTGTGGTCTGAGCAGGGAGCAGGCTTTGGTGCAGGGACCTGGGGAGTTGAGGACACACCACTCCTCTTGGAGACCACCAGGCTTTACATGGAGGGATGGAGCCCGTCCAGCCCCAAAGGGTTAAGAGAGTGGCCCAAAGTCACCAGCCCCGACCCAGGCTCTAAGTGCTCTGCTCCCTAACCAGCTCCGGTTAGGGGGTGGGGGCACCTCCAAACACCTGGACCGAGAGCCTCAAGGATTCTTCTCTCCCTCTGTCATCCCTGTTTCCTCACATTCACTTGCTCCCCAGGCTGAGAAGAGCCTGGAAACAGGACCCAGGGTCCCTGGGAGCCCAGGCCAGTGATCTGCAGAGCTGTCTGGCTGACGCCATGGCCTGTGCTGGGAAGGGAAGGGTTAAGTCTTGAGCAGTCCTTCCTGGTTAGTGTTTAACTTGCAGTTTCTGAAGGCCATCAGGAGCCCCATGGAGTTAATGTTTTCTCTCTTAATGGCACTGCAGCAGATTAAGGCAAGACCCATCTCCCAGAAAGCATTAAAAAGAGGCATCCATTACCCAGAATGGCCTGGCCTGGCAGCTGGATTAACTTTCCCAGAGACCTGAGTGGAGGAGGGGTCCTCTCATCCTTGCCATCAGCAAATTTTGCCTCATCCCCATGGTCCAGGATCTGAGGGAAGGCAGGAGGATATCCGGGTACCAGGCTGGGAGGACACGAGACAGGCTGAGGTTCAGCTCAATGTGAAAAGGTCTTCCAGTCCTAGTGGGTCACAGGATGACCATTGCCTCATTGGGCGTATTGCATTAAAGGTTAGCTTAGGCATGGGGAGCTGTCTTCTTTTGGTGCTCAGCAGAGTAAGCCTCTGGGTCCCAACGTGGACAACGCCATATGGAGGGTTATTCAAAGTCCTTCCTCCTCAGGTCTGGGGTGCAAAAGCCTGGGTGCTTAGAACAGGCACTGAGCTTGGAGTTAAGAGTCAGAGATCTGTGTCTTGCCTCTGGTACTTTGAGAAAGTGACTTTCCTCAAAATGACCACAGCTCCCTTTGCTTGGGTGCCTACTACGGGCCCAGCTTGTGCAGAAGCTTTCCATCCACCCTCTCACTTGATCTCTACAACAGGCAGGTGCTCTGTCTCCATTTTATATCCAATAAGACTGGCTCAGAGATACAAGGGAAGGCATGGGCAGAGCTCACCCACCAGTGGAGCTGGGATCAGAACCCAGGTGTGTCTTCCCCCAAAGCTCAGGTTACTTTCTACTGCATGATATACGACCTCTGTGCCTCAGTTTTTTCACCTGTAAAATGGGGGTAATAGAGGGTTGGATAGTACCAGTGACATGACAGATGAAAAATACACCAATACACCATGCACCTGGAAATTGAACATACATGCACACACACACACACACACACACGTACACATACTCACATGTAGAAGTCAGACCACTCAGGATTCTGTTCCCAATAGATTACAATCCAGGAAAAAGGTTTCAAACTGAGTGAGTTTTCTAAACAATGAGTGTTAACCATTAATTTAGCATCTAAAATGTGAAAATGCCCTGATATGACTATGAGTGTGTAAATTCCACAGTATGTATCATAAGCTTTAAAGTTGTTTACTTTTTTTTTTTAACCTAGCAGTTCTGTCATCAGAAAACACAGTGAAGGCTAAGTACTGAGCTTTACATACAAGGATGTTCACTGCAGCGTTGAAGATAACAGCCAATACTTGGAAATAACCCTAATGTCCAATAGGGAAAGCGATGGGTAATTGTCGCGAATCCTTGTGATGGAATATTGTGCAGCCAATAAAAGCCATGATTGTGAAGCTCATTTATTGACACCAAAATGGAGGAGCAGAACCGACACCTGCCGTCCCATGTGCTCCCCACTGTGGCATCTCTGCAGGTAAGATGACAGGTGATTTCTATTTCTTCTGCTTGTTTTCCTTCATTGAGCCAAGCTATTTAAAAATGGATGATAAAATGTACTTCACATTCCCATTTCTGGAATAGGCATGGCAGAGCATAATTTAAGCTTTGCTCCAGGTCCCCAGAGAGTCTCACTCACTGTCAGCTCCATGTGTTCTCGCCCCAGGGTGTCTCCAGCAATGTCACCACACTCAGGATTCAGCCTGAAATCCATCCCCTTCTGGAGTCTCCTGGGCCCCAGATGTCTCTTCCTGCAGGTTTCCGTGTACTTTCTGCTAGCATGCCCCACCCCTCCTCATGCCCTACCTCTAACCTGTCCTGCTGGGCTAACAGATCACCAGGCATGTAAGAACCATGTCTGCAGGAGGAGCCCCCTTACTCTCTGAGTGAGGACAAGAAGGGAGCCCTTCTGAATAAAATAATAATCATTATAAAATGAATGTTTTGGAATATGGCTTGCATTTTGATAGCTCCTGAGCCTTTTGAGTTTATTGTTTGGTTCCAGAGAGCGGAAACTGCCAGATACCTGACTTCTGAATAAGTGGGGGATGGCTGAGTATAACTCTGCACCTGTAGCTGAGACCTACATATTCACTCAATCATAATTTTGAGCCCCCCCTCTGCATCAAGCACAGTTTGAGATGCTGGGGACACAGCAATGGATGTGATAAATAAGGTCCCTGAGGTCAAAGTTTGGGGAGAGGAATGATAAGCAAGTAAATGAATCAAAGACGCAAGGTCCTCTCAGGTGCTGATGAGGGCTATAAGGAAACTAAACGAGAGTAAGTAATGGATCAGTGAGCCACCCTCACAGTATGGGATGGGGGCATCAGGGAGGGTTTCTCTGAGGACAGAGTGACACACACACTCCACACAGGCTCTCAGCTTGACCGTGTAGCCAGCTTGCTCAGAGACAGGGAGTGGGCAGGGTTCCTTGGGCCCCCTGGGTGTGCTGGATGGTGGGGGCAGGGCTGAGGGGTCTGGCAGGAGGACACAGGCCTGCGGGGAGGGAGAAGCACTGTGGGGTGGTGAATGTGGCCACTTCCCTCTGGGTGGCATTAGCTTCCTGCCCCCAGCCCCAGGAGTTCAGACCACACAGGGTTCTCTGGATGTAGCCCAGGGAAGCCCCAGAACAGAGATGACCAGCTTCTGCCTTACATAATCCTGCATTCAAAGGCTGGGCCAGGGCTGGATGGTCCCTTTCCTGTTCTAGATCTACCAGGTTAGTGCCACCTCCACCCCACCATGGATTCCTCTGCTCCCCAGGGGGTGTCATAGCCTGAGACTGCCTCTGTATCTGGGTGGAAAACCACACTGGAGTCTGTACGTCTGTGCGTGGATGACCTGCAGGTGTTCACATGTCCACAGCGGTGCTGTGTTCATACATACACCTGTGTGAGTCTGCAGCTGGGTCCATTTTTGTGGACACACATGTGCTTGTATGTGAGCCATAGGATCCTGGGTCTAGGTATGTCTGAGTGTTTATGAACGTGCATGTTGGGTTTGTGTGTGTTTGTGCAGCCTCATCTGTTCGCTTGTGATTTATTCCTGTGATTGATAGTAGAAGCCGATGCCTCCCTATCTTTTGATTGTAAGCATGATTCCGAGTGTTCTCATAGATGGGTTCTCTGTGGCTGCAGAGTTGTGTCTCTTTCATTGTCCATTTCTGTGTACAGCATTCTGTATTTGGACATTTGTGTGATTATGTATTTCTGCTCTCTGTGTATTTCTGATTTCTGTATGTTTGTGTTGATTTTTTTGCCACCAGTTTTTATGTGTTTATGTATCTGTATGTGTATGTCTGTGTCAATCAGTTTGGGTCTGGGGTCTACCTCGGTCCAGGTGTTGCTGTGCTTGGACCTGTGTGGCTGGGTGTCTTTGAGTGTCTGTGTTCGAGTTGTCTATGTATTATATCTGTCACTTTGTGGCTCTGATCTTCTGTATGTGTTTGAGTGTCTGTTTGCAGAGGGTTGGTTTGTGGGTCTTTTTCTTTTAGAAGCAGGATATCACTGTTTTCCGGGCTGGAGTGCTGTGGTGCGTTCATAGCTCACTGTGGCCTCAAACTCCTAGGTTTAAGTGGTCCTGATCCTTCTGCCTTAGCCTCCCAAGTAGCTACAACTACAGGTGTACACCATCATGCCCAGCTAATTTTTTTTAAATTTTTAGTATGGACTGGGTCTTACTATGTTGCACAGCAGGCTGGTTTCAAACTCTGGCCTCAAGTGATCCTCCCGCCTTGACCTCTCAAAGTGCTGGGATTATAGGTGTGCACCACCATGCCCGGCCATGTTGGTCTTTTCATTGAACTATTAGTCTGCATGCTAACTAGTTTCTCTTTATATGTATGCATCTAAGTTCCTTTCTTGCTCTGGGTCTCTGTACATCTCTGTGTTCAGGTGCCCACATGTGCCTGCAACGTCCTCAGGCCTGTAAAGAGATCTCACCTCAGTCCTGTGACTTTGGCAGAGGTGTCTACAGTGTGATGGACACTGACAGGCTCAGGAAGGCTAAACTGTGGGGGGCTTCATCCCATCCTGTGAGGCAGTCCTCTGCCCTTGAACTAATTGAAATTGATAGGATACTACACTCAACAATTGCCAATTACATTTTCTTTATAAATGCACATGGAATATTCACCAACATAGACCATGTGCTGGTCACCCATGGTCACACATATCAATAAGTATAAAAGAAATGGAGTTATACAGAGTATTTTCTTTGTTTACAATGAAATTAAATTAGCAATGAATGACAGTAATGCATCTAAAACCTAATACATATTTGAAAGTTAAACAATACACATCTAAATAACCCATAGACCAATAAGGAAATCACAAGAGAGATTAGAAAACATTCAGAACTCAGTGATAATAAAAACAGCATATCAAAATTTGTGGGATGCAGCTAAGAGATACCTTAAAGTGAATTATTGAGGTCAAATCCTTATATTAGAAAATGAACACAGTTTGAAATCAATGATCTAAGTATCTTAAGAAACTAGGCAAAGGAAAGAAATCAATATAATAGAAAACAGACAATAGATAATACCAACAAGGGCAGAAACTGGTTCTCTTAAAAGATTAATAAAATGGATAAGCCCTTAGGTAAATAACAACCACAACGACAACAAAAAAGAGAGAAAACAAAACATTTCTAATAACAGAAATGATAAAGGGGATATCATTACAATAATGTAGTCATTAATATGGTAATAAGAGACTATTAAAAGTAACCTTGTGCAAATAAATTCAACAACTTAAATGAAGTGGGCAGCAGAAGAAATAGAAGCACTGAATAGGCCTATATTTATGAAATGAATTGAATTTGTACTTTCAAACCTTTCTACAATAAAAGCTTCAGGCTTGAATGGCTTCACTGTTGAATTCCATCCGACATTTAAGGAAGAAATAATACTAACCTTATACAAATGATTTCAGATAATGGAAGAAGAGGTAATATTTCTTAAGTTGTTATGAGGTCATCATAACCTTGATACAAAAATCTGACAAGGACATTAAAAAAATCTCAAGAATATCAATGCAAAAATTGTTAACAAGTATTAGCGAATTGAATTCAGAAATATATAAAAAAGAGAATGTATCATGAACAAGCGGAGTTTGTCTAAAGAATGCAAGGTAAGGCCAGGTGTGGTGACTCATGTCTGTAGTCCCAACACTCTGGGAGGCCAAGGCAAGCAGATCACTTGAGCCCAGGAGTTCGAGACCAGCCTGGGAAATATGGTGAAACCTCATTTGTACAAAAAATACAAAACAACAATAAAAACTAGGAGTGGTGATGCACATCTGTAGTCCCAGCTACTCGGGAGGCTGAGATGGGAGGATTGCTTGAGCCTGGGAGGTGGAGGTTGCAGTGAGCTGAGAGTGTGCCACTGCACTCCAGTCTGGTTGACAGAGTGAGAGCCTGTCTCAGAAAAAAAAGATAAGAGAAAAAAAATGCAAGGTTTGTTCAGTATTTGAGAACAATCAATTTACTACATTAACAGAGTAAAGGAGAAAAATATATGATCATCTTAATAGATGCTGAAAATGCATCTGACAAAATTCAATACACACTCATGATAAAAACTCTCAGGAAAATAAGAATAGAAGGGAATTTCCTCAATCTTATAAAGAACATCTATGGAAAGCGTATAGCTAACATTATGCTTAGTAGTTAAAGATTGAATACCCCGCCCTATCAGGAAAAATTCAAGGACGTTCATCTTAACCACTTGTAACCAGTGTTTTACTGGAGGTCCTAGCCAGTTTAATAAGACGAGAAAGAAATAAAAAGCTTAGAGTTTGGCAGTATTGAAGCAAAACTCTCTGTATTCAGAAACACATGATTATCTGACAAAAACAAGCAATGGGGAAATGATTCCCTATTTAATAAATGGTGTTGAGAAAACTGGCTAGCCATATGCAGAAAACTGAAACTGGACCCCTTCCTTACACCTTATACAAAAATTAACTCTAGATGGATTAAAGATTTAAATGTAAGACCTAAAACCATAAAAACCCTAGAAGAAAACCTAGGCAATACCATTCAGGACATAGGCATGGGCAAAGACTTCATGACTAAAACACCAAAAGCAATTGCAACAAAAGCCGAAATTGACAAATGGGATCTAATTAAACTAAAGAGCTTCTGCACAGCAAAGAAACTATCATCAGAGTGAACAGGCAATCTACAGAATGGGAGAACATTTTTGCAATCTGTGCATCTGACAAACGGCTAATATCCAGAATCTACAAGGAACTTAAACACATTTACAAGAAAAGGCAACCCCATCAAAAAGTGGGCAAAGGATGTGAACAGACACTTTTCAAAAGAAGACATTTATGTGGCCAACAAACATGAAAAAAAGCCTCATTATCACTGGTCATTAGAAAAATGCAAATCAAAACCACAGTGAGATACCATCTCATGCCAGTTGGAATGGTGATCATTAAAAAGTCAGGAAACAACAGGTGCTGGAGAGGATGTGGAGAAATAGGAATGCTATTACACTGTTGGTGGGAGTGTAAATTAATCCGACCATTGTGGAAAACAGTGTGGTGATTCCTCAAGGATCTAGAACTAGAAATACCATTTGACCCAGTAATCCCATTACTGGAAAAATACCCAAAGGACTGTAAATCATCATTCTACTATAAAGACACATGCACACACATATTTGTTGCAGCACTCTTCACAATAGTGAAGACTTGGAACCAACCCAAATGCCCATCAATGTTAGACTGGAAAAGAAAATGTGGCACATGTATACCACGGAATACTATGCAGCCATAAAAAAGGATTAATTCATATCCTTTGCAGGAACATGGATGAAGCTGGAAACCATCATCCTCAGCAAACTAACACAGGAACAGAAAACCAAACACTGCATGTTCTCATTCGTAAGTGGGAGTTGAACAGTGAGAACATATGGGCACAAGGAGGGGAACATCACACACCAGGGCCTGCTGAGGGGTGGGGGGCAAGTGGAGGGATAGCATTAGGAGAAATACCTAATATAGATGACGGGTTGATTGGTGCAGCAAACCACCATGGCACATGTATACCTGTGTAACAAACCTGCACGTTCTGCATATGCATCCCAGAACTTAAAGTATAATTAAACAAAACAAAACAAGACAAAAGAAGAAATCCTAAGTAATCTACAAAAATAAAAACCAAAACAACATAGATATATTGACAGAGTTTAATAAGGTCATGGGGTATAAGTGAACACACAAAGTTTGATATACTAACAAAAAACAATGATTAAATAAAATTAAGAAAAAGCAATACCAATTAGCAATAACCTCAAGCAATAAAATATTTAAAAATAATATTTTTAATGTGTGAGCCTTTGATGCTGAACACTGTACAACAACACAGAAGAAATTGGAGAAGACTTAAATGGGAAGACATCTCATGTTCATGGATTGGGAGAATTGATACTAAGATATCAGTCCTCACAAACTCGATCCACAGCTTCAACCTAAAAATCCACTTTTTAGAACAAACTGGTTCTAAAAGGTGTACAGCAATGTAAAAGAACTATAAAAATCAAGTCTTTTAAAGGATGACCAAAGTTAGAGGACACACACTAGATAACTTGATTTCAAGACTAACTCTTGGCCAGGCCTGGTGCTCAGGCCTGTAATCCCAGCACTTTGGGAGGCCGAGGTGGGTGGATCACCCGAGGTTAGGAGTTCAAGACCAGCCTGGCCAACATGGTGAAACTCTACAAAAATACAAAAATTAGCCAGGGATGATGGCAGGTGCCTGTAATCCTAGCTACTCAGGAGGCTGAGGCAGGAGAATTGCTTGAACCCGGGAGGCGGAGGTTTCAGTGAGCCAAGATCGTGCCATTGCACTCCAGCTTGGGTGACAGAGTGAGACACTGTCTCAAAAAAAAAAAAAAAAAAAAAAGTGTAAAACTATTATGATCAAAACACAGTAAGATGAACAAATAGATCAATGGAATAGACTAGAGATGACTAAAACAGACCCTGACATAATTCAGTATTTTCAACATTAAAAAGGATAGTTTTATCGTTTAACCAAAAGATGCTGAACCGATTATCTATATAGAAAAATGCACACCCAATCCCCTACCTAACACCAAATATAATATTCAAAATATTATTTTGAAGTGAATCATAGACTTAATGTAAAAGTTAACACTATAAGCCTAATAGATTCGAACATGAAAAGTATCTTCTAGACTTTGGGTAGGAAAGATTTCTTAGGTAGGCATAAAAAAGGCATTAACATAGAAAAAATAATGAAACACACTTTAGCAAGATTAAAACCTTTTGGTCTTCAAAGGATGTGGTTGAGGAAATGAAAATCCAGGTCACAGAGTGGGAGGAAATAGTCACAATGCATAGACCTGGTGATGGATTTTTATATACTAAATATATAACATGTATAAAGAACTACAAATAATAAAAATACAACAACTCAATAAAACATGGACAAACTTCTTGAGCAGTTACTTTACACAAAAAAGAAATACAGATACCAATGAACACATGTGACAATGCTCGTGTTATCATACATCAGGATATATAAATGGAAAACACCATGAGATAGCAGTCATAGCTAAAATGAAAAAGTCTGACAAACTATGTATTGACAATACTAAGAGGATTTGGAACAACAGGAATTCTTATACAGTGCTTCTGGGAGTGTAAAATGGTAAAACAATTTTGAAAAACAATTTTGCAGTTTCTTATAAAGTTAAATATACAACCACCCTGTAGTCCAGCAACTTCACTTCTAAGCATTTACCAAAAAGTAATGAAAATCTTCATCCACAAATGGGCTTATACAATTATTTTCATAGCATCTTTATATGTAATGGTCCAGACCTGGAAATAACTCAGTTGTCCATCAAGGGTTGAATGAATAAATAAATTGTGGCATATGAATAAAATGGGCAATTACAGAGCAATAAAAAAGCACAAAATACTAATAAAGATAGCAACATACATAAATCTCAAAAAAAATTGTGTTGAGTGAAAGAAGATAGAAACCTACTGTATGAGTCCATTTATACGAAATTCTACAACATACACAGCCAGTCCATAACGTGGAAAGATCAATGGTTGCCAGAGTATAGAGTGGGGAGTGTGTTATTGGGGGGTATTGGGGGGCGATTGTAACTGGGCAGGAAGGACATTATTGATGTAATGGAAATGTGGTATGTCTTGATGGGATGTTAGATGGGTGCATACAAACTTTTTTGTACATATACATAGATGAGGGGAAGAGAGCACCCTCACTTGCTCATCCACCTGGGTGGCTCTGCCCTCTCTCCCTACCTCTGTCCATCGCAGTCCCCCAGCCCCCTCCCAGCATCTCTCAAGCTCTCCCCTCTATTCCCCTCTAATCCAGGGCTCGGCCCTGGAGGGATCCCTGCTGTCTGGGTGGGGTCCCTCCAAGGCGCAGGCGGCTGATTTGGGAGGCGACCCCAGGAGGCACAGTGGGGAGGGGATAGCGGGGCGGGGAGAGGCTGAATCACAGTGAGGGGGCTGCGGTTCAGCTCCTGGGCCCATCTCTGGGACCGTGTCAGGGATACTAACTCTGCCCCTCGAGGGGAGCCGGGCATTTATCCGCCCATGCCCGTCCCTCGCGGTGAGGATCTCTCCTGGGTGTCGCATCTCTGTCTCCCCGCGCTGCCCTGCCCAGGGCTGGTCTCGCCCCAGGACCCTGAGCCGCGGAGGGGACTGGTCAGGGCGCAGGTGAACGCAGAGGTGGTAGGAGACCTGGGCGCACCAGGGCCTGCTTCAGCCATCCCTCGTCACCCTCGTGCCCCGTATGCTTCTTCCTGCAAGGCAGCTAGAGTGGGCTTCCCAAAAGGCAAACCTGATTGTGTCAAAGCCCTGCCTTAAATTGTTCAGTAGAAACTCTCGGCTTTGGGAGGATGGCGTACAGCATAGGATGTGACTTGGGGCGGCTCCTCTGGCTTTGACCCGGGATGACCTGGAAACAGTGCTTTCTCCCTCTTCAGACATCCCAAACTTCCAACGGGATGGTCAATGCCTACCTCCCTCCCTCTTCCAGTGTGTGAGGCAGCCCTCAAGATGGCTCTCAATGATCCCTGACCCTCCATCCTCACTTCCCTGGAGCTGGGCTGGATTACTGACTCAGTTCTAACTTCTATGCCAAAAGGATGGGAAAATCTTGGGTGCCGACCTGAGTGCTTCTCTGGAATTGTCTGCTCAAAGAGAAGCCAGCTGTCAGGTCCTGAAGCAGCCCTTTGAAGAGATCGTCTGAGTAAGGTTGGAGGCAGATACTTCTTCCCTGAGTCAAGCCTGAGTTCACTGCAGCCTTGGGGCCACCTTGATTGCAGCTTAGTAGGAGATCCTGAGCCTGAGCTGATGGCCGGGGATGGAGCCACTCCCACAGAAGCTGTGAGACAGTAAATATTTATTGCTAGCAACCACAAGTTTTGGGGTTGTTTGTTATGCAAGAATAGATAACTAAGACACCCAGTCCCTAGGGTCATCTGTGGTGGTGGTGTGATTTCAGAGCTCCAAGGTACTGAGGCTCCCCAGCTGGGAGGAAGCCCTGCCTCTGCAAGGACCTGATACGGCTTTACCAGCCTTAGCTGTTGTCACCAGCCCCTGCCCATTATAGACAGCCAAACGCCATCTGCACTCCAACCAGCAATGCACCTCCAGCTTCACACTAAATGCATAATTTGCTGCAAATTAAACTAATGGAAATAGAGTAATTATGTTGACTTTTAAAATATTTTCAGATATATACATAATTAAATATTTGATAATATAATCCTTTAGTATTGCGTTTCACAAGGGAACCCAGGGAGAAGAGGCTGAGGCAGGAAAGTGAGAGAGAAGATGCTGAAGGAGGTGGGAGGGAGGCCTCAGAAACCTGTTGAGCCTTCATGGGGAGGGGAACCCAGGCCACCTTTGCAGGAGGGCAATTTCATAACACATATCAAAAGCCTTAAAAGTGCCCATATCCTTTGACCTGATGAGACCGTAAATCCATCATAAGGAAATAATCAGAGATGAAGACAGTGATCTATGCACAGAGTTGGTCATCAGAGAATCATTTGTGGCAGCCACATGGTGGGGAACATCTATGTGTCTAACAATGAGGACCAGCTAAATAAATTATGACTGAAGAATAATTGTGATGGCATATCGTGGCCATCAAATGAGACCTTCAAAAGTAATTTATGTTGAGAAAATGCTTATAAATATGCATTTATAAGAGCCAGAGAACAAAGCAGCATATAAAGCTGGCTATAAAGTACATTCCAACTTTTCTTAATATATACATGGGACTAATAAAACTCAGAAGGATGCATGTAAAAATACCAATGGCTGTTATCATTGTGGGGAATTTTAATTTTATTTTCTGATTTTTTATGCTTTCCGTTTTTTCTGCAATGAACATCTAATAATACATTAATTTAACTGTTTAAATGGATGTAGGTGAGAAAAACTTTCTATACCTCCTCACCCCATGAGGGGACTTCCTGAATTAACCTCTAGGATCGAGCTTTGCTCTCAGGGTCTCCTGGTCCACACTCAAGTATTCTTGTTCTGGTTGGGGCAAGGCTGCCAGTCATCTCCTATGATCCCATTGCCCCTTCTCCCTTAGTTGCAGAATGACAGTTTGGTTGGCATGTCCATCTGTCCTCCTAAGGTATATTACTCACCCCTCTCTTTTGTTGAGGTAGTTACTATTACCATCTATATTTTATATATGGGGAAACTGAGGCACAGAGAGGTTAAATAACTTAAGGTCACCTTGCTAGTAAGTGGCAGAGCAAGGATTCAAACCTAGGAAGTCTGACTTCAGACTCTACCTGTAACCACTATAATCCAAGAGGTGGGACAATTTGAGCCTGGCTCTGGCCAGAGACCACACTCAACAACAAATATTTGTTGAGCAGTAATTATTTTTTTCATTTTCATTTTTATTTTAGATTTGGGGGTACATGTGCAGGTTTGTTAACAAGGGTATATTGCATGGTGCTGAGGTTTGGTCTTCTATTAATCCCATCACCAGATAGTGAACATAGTAGGAATAGGACGTTTTCAGCCCTTGCCCCCCTCCCTCAAAAATCCCTCCTTTTGGAGTCCCCATTGTCTGTTGTTCCCATATTTGTGTCCATGTGAACCCAAGATTTGGATCCCATTTTTAAGTGAGAGCCTGTGATACTTGGTTTTCTGTTTCTGCATCAGTTCGCTTAGGACAATGGCCTCCATCTGCATCCCTGCTGTTCCAAAAAGACATGGTTTCATTCTTTTTTTAATGGCTGCATAGTATTTCATGGTGAAAGGTGAGTGGAAGTCATGGGTGCATTTCCCAGGAAAGCTCTTAGATGACAGCTTTTGCAGCTGGCAGGAGCCTCTTTGCTCTCCCTCTTCCTTTTTTCTTTGTGCTTATAATGGGGCTGTGATTGCCAGAGCTTCCGCAGAGCTCTGGCTAGAGCTGTATTGTGTTCATGACACAAGAATGAACTCATGTGTTGTGGTCAATAGAACAAAAACGAAATGGGAGCCTGGGATATTGACAAAATTATGCATGAAGCTACCATAGAAGCCCTGAAATTCTTAAATCCAGAATTTTCTTACATGAGGGAAAAACAAATCTTTCTTTAAGCCACTGTCTTTCAGATTTCAATTAGTAACTGATTTATTTCCTAACAAATACACTGAGCCAGGGTCAAAGATGGAAGACGATTCCACAGGAATCTTAATAACATGTGTAAGAAACCTCTCTTGGAGCAAGGGAGAGGATCCAAAATTTCTTAAGACCCCAAGTTTCTCTGACCATAACCTGGGCCATAACTCAGATGGTTAGAGTATGTGGAGCAGCAGGAAATGTCAACAGAACTGAGACCCTTCAATGTCCCAGTCCCACCGCTTACCCTCAGCCTCCTCCCTGGCTCCTAGAGCTGCCCACAGTGTGAAAGGCACAGGGTGGAGCACAAGCTGGTTAAGGTCCCCAGTCTGGAAGCTGAGCCTAAGAGTAACTCTTCTGTTCCTGTTTGACTAATGAATTCCCAGGGAGGCAGTCGATCAAGGGAGTGATGATGGCAGTAGACAGTGAATCCTGCCTGGTAGTGACGGGTCACCCTTTCCATCAAATTTTAAATTTGGAAGAGATATTCATGGACTTCTAATACAACCCTCTCTTTGATGCTTCAATTCCCTTTTTGGCGACCACCATGAACACTCACAATAAAATCTTAATCATCAACAACATCCTCATCAGCATCATCACCACAATCACCATCATCATCATTATCATCATCACCACCATCACTGTCATCATTACTCCCTTTCATTGAGCACCTAGTTTGTTCCAGGCACAGAGTGGTTTTTTTACATACTTGATTGTACTAAATTCTTACAATAATGTGATAATAAATATATTGATTCCAATTTACAGAGAAGGAAATTGAGGCTCAGAAAATGTCAAGTGGGCCAAGGCAGCACAGATAATATGCAGAGGAGGGAGAGTTTAATCCAAATCTGTTTGATAACAAAGGCTAGCCTGTGTATAGCACCTTGCAACCCTAAAAGTTGATCTGTGCTTGCCCACTTCCACCAGGAAGCATACTCCATCATTGGTCAGAACTGATAGAAAGCATTTTGTCTTAGCAAACTGAAACCACGTTCCTTGTTGGACTTACCCACATTCATGGCTCCTTGAGACCCCAAACAATGGCTCTAACCTCTGGTCCATGTAACAGTCCCCCTGAGGTTGGAGGCCAGAGTTTGCATCCACCTGAGCCTTATTTTAGGATGGGCATCTGTTTCCTTTAACAATATCTTGTATGAGTGACAGCCCCTCATATCTTTTAACCCACAGCTTTCAAAGTCACCGCCATCTCTCTGGACTTGTGGGATCCTTCCTCCTAGTCTCTCTGATTCTACTTCAACCCTTTCCCTTACAACAGCTTCTTCTCTACCAAACAGCCACAGTGATATCTTAAGATCATGTAAATCAGATCATGTCATTCTCCTACTCAAAACCCTGCAATGAAAATAAAAACCTAGATCCCTGCCATGACTTATAGACCAGGGTTTCTCAAGCTCAGCACTCCTGACATTTTGGACCACATAATTCTTTGTTGTGGGGGGCTGTCCAGTGCATTGTAGGATGTTCGGTCAGTAGTATACCTTCCCCAGGTGTGACAATCAAAATGTCTACAGGCATTGCCAAGTATGCCCCGGTCATGGGGGTAACCTATACATCCTAAATATCTTCCTCCTGCCAACTCTTTACACCTCATCTTATATCTCTCTCCCATCACCCACTTTGCTCCAGTCACATTGGCCTCTCAACTGTTTCTTGAACACATCATGCTCATCCTATCCTAGAGCCTTTGCATCTACCATTCCCTGTGACTAGAGCATTCTCTTGATAGTTATCAGCAAGGCTCACACCCTCATTTGATTCAGGTCTCTGTTCAAACATTATCTCCTTAGAGAGGGATTCCCTGGTCATCCTTTCTAATACAGCCCTGTCATCTCCAGTGCCTTCCCATTCATCATTTTTTGTAGAACTTACCACTAATATATATAAAAACATATGTATAATATATAATATTGCACATTACTATATATAATAATATAAATTATATTATACATTATAATATAGTATAATGTATATAACAATATATATTATAATGTATAACATAATATACATTATAATATGTGTAATATGTATTGTAATTATAGTTTTAATAAATATATGATTATATATTATTTATTATTAATATATATAAATATTTATTATAAATATATAATTATATATTTATATCATTGTATAGAAATATATGTTCTATATTATATTTTATATAATTTATATATGAATATGTTACACACACTTATTTATATGTAATGTATATTTATAATTATAATTATAATACACATTATACATATTATAATGTGTATATCTTATGAACTATACATATGTTATACATATTATATACACATATAATTATGTTGTATTTATATATTTATATAAATATACAAAACATATATAACATACTATATATTTATATTTTATACTAAATTATATTTATGTATTTTTAAATATAACACATATGTTTATATATTAAAATATATAAATATATAAATATGTTATATATTTATATATAAAACATGAATATGTATAAAACATATATAAATATATATTCATATATAAAACATGAAACATATAAATATGTATTCATATATAAAACATATATGAATACATATTTATATGTAAAACATATATATGAGTATATATTTATATAAAACATATATATAAATATATGTGTTACATCAGGGATAGGTAAGTTGCAAATATCATGAGATGGCAGTCATGGCTGAAATTAAGAAGCCTGACAATACCAAGTGTTGGTGAGGGTGTGGAGCAGCTGGAATTCTCATACACTGCTGGTGGAAGTGCAAAGTGATACAACTATTTTGGAAGTTTGGCAGTTTCTATAGACAACCACCTTATAGCCCAGCAACTTCACTTCTAAGCATTTAACAAAAAGTATTAACCAATCTGTGTGTGTGTGTGTGTGTGTGTACATGTGCACATGCAGTATTACATGTCTATATCTCGCAGATGTAAACTCCTTGCGAACAGGGACTTTGTTGATATTCTTCATTATTCTTTCTCCAGTCATTAGAACATAAGATCAACCTAAGAAAACTTTATTACGTTAATCCATGTGAACTGGTTCCCATGCCCTTCTCAGTCTGGAGGCGCTTTAGACAAGGTTCAGCTTATCCATGACCATCTGGGTTTGTTCCTCAAAATTGCACATAGGTCTGAGCCTCCCAATCGCATAAGACTCTTCCCTTTTTCTAGACTCCATGCCTGTATTAAAATGCCCTAGAAGGCAGAAAAATGTGCAGAAAAGTGTGTTGGCTTTGGAGTCAGAGAGACCAAAGTTCAAATCTTACCTCTGCCACTTACTAGATGTGTGTTTTCTGAGCCTCAGTTTTCCCTCCTGTAAAGTGGTGCTAATAATAGCAACCTTGAATGGTTGTTGGGAGGACAAATCTCGTGTGAGTACTTAGCACCTGGTAATCACTCAATAACTGGTGGGTATTACCACTATTATTGTTGTTGCTGCTGTTATTGTTTTAGGACCCTCTATCTCCTGGGAAGAGCCTTGGCTGGGAAGGGACTAGCCTGGGGGTGAGGAGGGCAGCAAAGAGACAGGTGCCATGAGGGACACCCCTCCAGGGTCCACACTGAGCTCCCTTCTCAAGGCCTGGCTCCCTTCCCTACCTGTGCCTTGATTTGTTTTTCTTATCTCAGCTCAGAGCCTTGCACTGCATGCTAAATTCACATTTACATGGAAATACCATCCTGTGAGTCTGGCTCAGGCTCCAGCCTGTGTGGGTTTTCTTTCCAACCCAGGTCTAGCATCCAAAGTGCTCACTCTTCTTCCAAGAACCTGTCATCTGAAATCTGAGAGCTCCCTCGCTCTCCAGTCAAGTTACTGCTAGCAATGCCATGGGTGTCTTTCCTCTTGGGGGACTGACCTTTCCTGGGCAGCAGGGATTGTCATTGACTCTTCAGTAACCACTCACCCAAGTGTTTGTCTCCTCTTTTTCAACTGAAGTGTTGAGGTTATTTATAATTTTTGAAACAAGTTTATTAAGGCATAATTTATACAAAAAGCCACCTTTGTGTTGTACAGTTTTATGAATGTTGACAACTGCATGTATTCATGAAACCACCACCACAATCAGCATGTAGTCAATCCTCTCCCCTGACCCTCGGCCCTTGGCATCCCCCGGTCTGCTTTTAATTCCTCCAATTTTGCCTTTTCTAGAATTAGAGCAGTTACATTTGATAGAGTTATTTACATGGTTAAATTTAAATAAACTAGCTTGCTTTTTATTGTCTTTTGTCACATCTCGTCTTTGTTGTTTCTCTCTTCCAGCCTTCTTTTGTATCAATTAATTTTTATGATTCCATTTTATCTCCATTATTGACTTACTAGTAATCTCTCCTTTTTTATTGTTATAATGATTGCTCTAGCATTTACTGTTTCCATCTTTAACTTATTATAGTCCAATTTCATATAGTATATGTATTCACCTATAGAGGAATACTGTTATAGCAGAATATTTTCCTTTCCTCCCTCCTGTCCCTTGTGCTCCTGTTGCCATAAGCCACACTTACACATGCGTTATAAATCTCCAATACATTGTTACTATATTCTCTTTTGATGGGCACTTATCTTTAAAAGAGATGACACTGAAAAAAATATTTCATGTTTACCCTAATTCTCGCCATTTCTGGTGTCCTTTTCTGTGGGTAGCACTGAATTTCTATTAAGTATTATGGACCATCTGCATGAAAACGTTCCTTTAACATTTTAACATTTTCTGTAGTGCAACTCAACTTTTGTTGATCTGAAAAATTTATTTCATGTTTGCTTTTGAAAGAGAATTTTTCTGGGTGTAGAATTATTGGTTGAAAGAATATATATATATGTATGTATGACATATATATGTATACATATACACACACACATATATATGACCCTCCATTTTCTTTGAGACTACAGAGCTTCTGATGAGAAGTTATCTAAATTCTTATCTATAATTCCGTATGTAATTTTTCTTTTTCTCTGGCTGCTTTCAATATTTTTAATCTCTGGTTTCTAGCAGCTTAACTGTGATGTATCTAGGTGGTGTGTGTGTGTGTGTGTGTGTGTTTTCCATATGGGTTTCTCTGAACTTCTTGGATTTATAGCATGCTTCTTATTAAATTTGGAAAATTCTCAGCAATTCTATCTATCTATCTATCTGTCTATCTATCTATCTATCTATCTATCATCTATCATCTCACTATCTCTTTCTGTTAATCTTCTGATCTTCTGGAACCCCCGTTATATGTATGTTAGACCACAGGTTTTGGATGCTCTTTTTTTCACCATTTTTCTTTCTTTTTCAGTCTACATAATTTCTACTACTTAACCTATTTTCCATTTTACTGATTCTTTCTTCTGCTATATAGTATGCAATAAACACATCAAAGCAATCCTTTATCTCTGATTGTGTTTTGTAAAATTATTTCTTGCTTTCCATTTGGATTCTTTTTTTAAAGTTTCCTTCGTTTCTGAGTTTTCTGGTCCATTCAAGCACTTTTTCCACATCTCTAACTGGATTATTTAGCATAATTATTTTAATATAATTATTTTGAAACCTCTGTCTAAAAATTCCAACCCCTGGATCATCTTTGAATCTGGTTCTGTGACTGCTTTCCACTCGTCAGTGGGTTGTTTTTCCTTGATGTTTTTTATCTCATAGTTTTTGAATAAATCCTGAACATTGTGAACATGACAGTAGACACTGAGGTAAGCAGCATTTATGCCCAGAAATGAACACACTTATTCTTCCCTGAAGACATTATTATGATGATTTGAGTCACATCTAGTGAAGAGTTGAATTTAGTTGAGTTTTGTTTGTGCTACACTCTAAGTGCAGCCAGGTTTCAAATTCCCCAGTACTGGTCTCCCTCTACCTTATTCTCCTGTTTGAGGCCCTTAGAGATTCCAGACACATCCTAGCTCACACTCAGTCTATAAGAACTCATTTAAAAAATCAGCTGTTTTCTTCATTCCAGTTTTTATGGTGGCTGCATCTTCACCAAAGTTCTGCTAAGTGTGACATCATTTATATTTCCCTTTATCCTCAGTGGGACTGGCCAGTGTTTAAATTTATTCCCCTGTTCTCTTCTGTATTTTTAAGTTTTTTTTTTTTAATTACTGCCATACAAGTTATCACAAACATAGTGCCTTAAAATCACATTCACTTATTATTTTACATTTCTGTGGGTCAGACGTTTGGGCACTGTGGGTTCAGCTGTTCTCTTGCATCTTTGTGTTAATAGTTTTTATATAATTTTTAAAAATCAGCCATGATTTCTTCAAATATTTCGCCTACTCTTTTTTCTGGAACTCCAATTGCATGTGTGTTAGATCTCTTGATAGCATCCCATGGGTCACGGAAACTCTGTTAGTTCTTTTTCCTTACAGTCATATTTTCCCTTGGTGCTTATGTTTGGATAGTTTCCATTTTTCTTCATCAGTGACACTCATCTTTATTCTGTAAAGTCTAATCTATTGTTAATACTCCTTAGTAAAATTTTTCTATTAAATATTATATATTTCAACTGCTGAGCTTCTTATCATTTCTGTCATTACTATTTAGTAGTTTTCTACATATAGATATTGTACATATTTTGTTAGATTTATACCTATAAATTTCAATTTTTTGTGCTATTGTGATGGTATTTTCCTAACTTTAAATTTCAGGCCAGGCGCAGTGGCTCATGCCTGTAATCCTACCAGTTTGGGAAGTTGAGGAGGGTGGATCACTTGAGGCCACGAGTTCAAAACCAGCCTGGCCAATGTGATGAAACCTCATCTATACTATAAATACAAACAAATTAGCTGGGCGTGGTGGCTGGTGCCTATAATCCCAGCTACTTGGGAAGCTGAGGCAGGAGAATGGCTTGAATTTGGGAGGCAGAGGTTGCAGTGAGCCAAGATTGCACCACTGCACTCCAGCCGGGAGGACAGAGCAAGACTCTGTCTCAAAAAAAAATTCAATTGTTCATTGTTGCTCTATAGGAAAGCAATTGACTTTTATTTTGACCTTGTATGTGGAAACTCTACTGCACTCATTTTCTCTTTCCAGAATGTTTTTTACTTAAGATTCTGTGAGATATTCTACAGACAATTATGCCATTTGCAAATAAAGACAGTTTCATTTATTCCTTTCCAAACTATATGCTTTCTATTCTTTTTTTTTTTTTTTGTCTTATTGCATTATCAGTTCCAGTATGATGTTGAATAGAAGTAGTGAAAGGAGACATCCTTGCTTTGTTTCCAGTCTTCTGAGGAAAGTGTCTCATCTGTCACTATGTATTATGATATCATCTGTGGGTTTTTTCTTTTCTCTTTTTCTTTGGTGATGGTTCTTTATAAAGTTGAAAATGTTTCCATCTATTCTCAGTTTTCAGAGAGTTTTTATCATAAATGAGTGCTGGATTTTGCCAAATGGATTTTCTACATCAATGATCTGATCATATAGTTTTTCTTCCTTTTTTTTTATTTTTTAGAGACAGGGTCTCGTGCTGTCACCCAGGCTGGAGTGCAGTGGTGTGATCATAGCTCACTGCAGCCTTGAACTTCGGGGTTCAAGTTATCCCCCTGCCTCAGCCTCCTGAGTAACTGGGACTACAGGTGCATGCCACCATGCTCAGCTAAATTTTCTTGTACTTTTTATAGAGATGGGATCTTGCTATGTTGCCTAAGTTGATCTCAAATTCTTTGCCTCAAGCAGTCCTCCTACCTTGACTTCCCAAAGTGTTGGGATTACAGGCATGAGCCACTGTGACTGACCTAAATTTTCTTCTTTAGCCTATTGATATGGCAGATTATATTGATTGATTTTTGAATGTATATACCTGGAATAATGCCCACTTGGTCATGGTGTATAGTTTATTTTATACATTGTTGGATTTCATTTGCTAATATTTTTTAAGGATTTTTGTGGCTATGTTCATGAGAGATACTGGTTTTAGGTTTTCGTTTCTTGTAATGTTCTTTACCTGGATTTGTTATTAGAGTAATGCTGACCTCATCATAGTATTTTAATATGATATTTAATGAAATACTAAGTAAAAAATATGTTAAATGATTAACATAAATTTTACTGTTAACCTTTATATTATATAATGTCAATTTTAAATACAAGTGTAAGAGTATTTAACTCATATGTAGGATCTTCAAAATCATACAAACTGTATTTTGTAGCCTGTCATAGATGTATATTTAATTCCTACCAGAATGGTGGAAGAGCGACATAAAACAAACTCAACCGTGCTTATTTCAGTTATTGATGTATGCATTTTCTTTTTTTTTTTTTGAGATGGAGTCTCGCTCTGTCGCCCAGGCTGGAGTGCAGTGGCGCGATCTCGGCTCACTGCAAGCTCCGCCTCCCGGGTTCACGCCATTACCCACACTCTACACTTGACTTAATGATGAGTAAGGAAGGACGGAAAGGAATTATGGTTGCCCTGTCTTTCCTTTTGGTTCTATGTCATCATTTTCAGCATAAGCAGTTGGCTAATGCAAGGAAGTAACACAGGTGAGAAAGGATGTGCTGGGGTTTCTTGGTCACACATGCTTCATGCTTCTGAGAAGGCCATGGCCTTCTTCCTGTCTTTGAAATAAGTTCTGGTTCCAGTAGAAAGCATGGCATCTTGGTGTTGTCCGTGACCCCAGATACTCAATTGTAAGATGTAACATACTTACCTTATTCTTACTTTAAAAAATTATGATAAAATATACATAACATAACATTTACCATTTCAACCATTTTAAAATATACAGCTCAGTGACTTTAGTACATTCCTATTGTTATGCAACCATCACCACCACCACTCTTCAGAACTTCTTCCATTTTCCCAGACTGAAACTTCATACCCCATTCAGCAATAACTCCCGAGTCTGCCATCCCCCTTTCTATTTTCTATCTTTATGAATTTGACTACCCTAGGTACATCATACAAGTGGGCTCATACAGTATTTGTTCTTTGTGACAGGCTTATTTCACTTAACATAATGTCCTTAAGGTGCATCCATGTTGTAGCATGTGTCAGAGTCTCCCTCCTTTTTAAGACCAAATAGTATTCCATTGTAGGTATATACTGCTTTTTATTTATCTATTCATCTGTTGATGGACACTTGGGCTGGTTTCATCTTTTGGCTATTCTGAATAATGTTGCTATGAATAATGGGTATACAAATATCTGTTTGAGTTGTTGCCTTCAATTCTTTTGGGTATATACCCACAAGTAGAAATGTTGGATCATATGCAATTCTATGTTTAACTTTTTGAGGATTTGCCACACTGTTCAACATTTTACATTCCTACCAGTAGTGCACAAGTGTTCCAATTTCTCCATATCCTCATTACCACTTGTTATGTTTTTCTTTTTCTTTTTCTAAAAAAATTAGTAGCCATATTTCCACGAGTTACAATGATACCTCATACTCACCTTGAGTATCTCTGAACTTCCATGCCCCATGGATGGCAGGGAACAGTGGGCACACAAATAGGGGGTATCTCCTTAGCTGACAAGTATCCTCTGTCCCTTTGGACTTCACTTTTAAAACACGAGTTCAAAGATAAAAATTGTTAAAATTTCAGAACTGTGATAACTGAACAGTAAACCAAGTGCAGGTGTCTTCTAAGCACAGGGCCCTGTGCAAATGCACAATCACATATGTAGGAAGCCACCTTGCTTCTGCTTTGTGTAGGAGAAAAGATGAAGGTGGAGGCTGGGCCAGAATGGCAAATGGAAAAAGAAGATCTAAAGTGCTGAGGCCCCATTGCAGTCTCCTAAGGCCCTTTATTTTACTGTTGCCACACCTCTGCCCGTGTCCTATATCCTGCCCACAGTGTTGTTACCCCTTCATGATCAGTCAAATCCTGCCAATCTCAGTTCGAATCCTATTTCACTAGGGAAATCTTTCCTGGCTTTCCTGACCCAAGGCATCCCTTCTCAGAACCTTCTCAGCATAAATTTTCCACATCACCCATATGACAATTAGCCTGGTCCTGACTCCTTTAAGTCAGTCACGTCTCTCCAATTATATGTGAGACTCCTGGGGGCAAGGTCTGTGTCTCTTGCTTCTGTAATACCTCACCAGGACTGCACAGCAAGACTTGCCCCTGGCTATCCTACCCTCCCCTTCCTCCTCATCCCACTGAGAATCCAGCCCAACCAATCAGACCTCTCCACGTCCTCCTCATTTGCCCGCGTGCATGCTCTCGAATTCGTTATCCCTCAGTTGTGAATGCCTGCCCTTCTTGTCAAGGGCTGTCCAAATCCTACCATTTTCCAAGGTCTCACAAGGTGCAGTAAATATGACATGGATTTACAATTTACAAATACCTCATTCTAAATCCTGACTCTGTCACTTTCTGGATAGAAGGGCTGGGCGTATCCAGAAAGTGATATTCCTTCCCCAAGACTTTGTTTCCTCCTTTGTAAATCCAGGGGTTGATAATAACCACTGTGAAGCAGTTGTTGAAAAATTTAATGGGGGATATTCATTTAATGGGAGAGATAACAGGACAGTATAATGAATTAGTGTATGCCAATACATTTAAAACTTAGATTAAATGGACATCTGCCTTAAAAATATAACTTACCAAAAGTGACTAAAAAGAAACTGAAAGTCCTAGGCTAATTAAAATAAATTAAATTAGAAGTTTAAAATTGTTCCATAAAGAAAAATATTAGGCATGGATTGTTTTGTAGGTGACTTCTACCAAGGGAACTTCTCATTCCAAACTTTCAGAAATTAGAAAAAAGAAGACCGTTCTCAAATAATTTATAAGGCTACTATAATCTTAATACTAAAACCCAGATCAAGGTATTACAAGAAAGAGAGGTTATAATTCAAATACTTCTCATGATCATAGTTGTAAAAGTCACAAACATGGTCAGGCATGGTTGCTCATGCCTGTAATCTCAGCACTTTGGGAGGCTGAGGCAGGTGGATCACGAGGTCAGGAGTTCAAGACCAGCCTGGTCAATATAGTGAAACCCTGTCTCTACTAAAAGTACAGAAATTAGCCGGGTATGTGGTGTGCACCTGTAGTCTCAGCTACTCAGGAGGCTGAGGCAGGAGAATCTCTTGAACCTGGGAGGCAGAGGTTGTGGTGAGCTGAGATCGTTCCGCTGCACTCCAGCCTGAGCAACAGAGTAAGACTCTATCTCAATAAATAAATACATACCTACATACATACATACATAAAATAAAAATCAGAAGCATGATTAAATCACTGAATTACTAAATTACTGAATAAAAACCATGCATCATGACCAAGTTGGGTTTATCCTAGGATCAATTAATATTAGAAAAATCTATAAGTGATTGTTGCTATGTTAACAGATTAATCTCAATAAATGCCTTTGGGAAATTTCATATCCATTAAAAAATAATAGTCAACAAACTAGAGATAGAAGGACATTTTTTTTTAACCTGGTAAAACACTTTTACCAAAAGCCTACAGCATATGTTGAAATGTAGACTAATTTCCTTTAAAACCAGGAAAACACAAAATGCTTTCTCTTACCACTTCCACTCAATATTGTGTTGGAGGTCCCAACCTCCCAGCCAGAGCTAGTGCATAAAGATAAGAAAATCAAATGAAAGGCTAATGAATGCAAAAGCAACCAGACCAACACAAAATGTCACGATTCTACCATGTTTCGACTGCATTCATAGGAAGTCCAAAAGTATTTACAAAGAAAATTACTAGAATTAATGAGACTCAAACCAAGTGTTTACCAGCAACAGTTAGAAATCATAGTTGAAAAGATAATATTTACAAGAGCAAACTACAAAATATACAAACTACAAAACTACAAAATATAAGGGACAGGAGAATACATCTGACAAAAAAATGCTCAAGATGTTTCTGGGGAAAATTATTGAAAGGTACTCAAGACCTACATGTGCAGAGATATATTAAATTCATAGATGGGAAGACTTAATATTGTAAAGATGACAGTTCTCCTTAAATAGTTCCACAGAGTCAATACAATTCCAATAAAAATCCCAATAGCATATTTAAGAGAACTGGACAAGCTGACTATAAAATTCACAAGAAAAAGGATAAGGGAAAAAGTAGCCAAGGCACACCTGAAGAACACGTTGGGGATTTGCCATTTCAGATATCAAGATTTATAAGCCACAGTGATTAGCAGTAGACCTTGATTTAATTAAAAGGTCAGTGGAAGAGAGCGGGTGTCCAGAAACCCTTGCATATGGAAAGGGTACATTATGAAGCTGTCGTTGCAGACCAGTGGGGAAAAGGTGGACCATGCTGCAACAACTGGTTATGCCCACGTGGGAAAAAAGTCAAATCCCCAACTTGGAATACCAAAAAATCAATTCCAGATGGATAGAAATTTGAATGCAAAATGCAAAAGTGAATATTTTAGAGGAAAATATAGACTATTTTTATGACCTCTTGTAGGGAAGGATTTCCGTACTAATGCACTAACAGTGCAAACCACAAAAGGAAAAGAGGGAATAATTTGACTAAATCACATTCAAGGCATTCTGTTCTTCCAAAGACTACAGAACGAAAAGTGAACAGACAAGACCTAAATGGGAAGAAGATATTTACAACATGTAATCAATAAATGACTTGCCCTAAATGGATATAGGACTCTTGAAAATCACTAGAATAGCAACAAACGACTGGTAGAAAATTAGGTAAAAGATATCAACAGGCATTTCGCAGAAGAAACCCGAAGGCCAAAAATCATTAGAAGATATGTTTCGTTTCATTAGTAATCAGGGAAATGAAAATTATGAACACAGAGAATTACCATTTTACACCCACCATTCTGGCAAAAATGTAGAAGCCTGACAAATTTGGATCTGGGTATGGAGGAATGAAAACTCTTATAGCCGCTGCTGAGAGTGGAAACAGACAGTCACATTACGAAACAATTTGGCACCGTCTCGCAAAGTTGAACAAACACACCCACCACAAGCCAGCAATTTCCCTTCTAGAATGCACCTCAGAGAAGCTCCTAGGCAGGTGCATCAGGAAACTTGTACAAGAATGTTCATAGCAGCCTCGTTTGCAATAACAAACACATGGAACTCCCCAGAGAAAGCAAAAAACTAAGACCAACTCAAATATCCATAGATAGGAGGATGGACACATGACACATGAATTGTGGCATATTCCTGCAATGGAATACCGAACATCAACAAAGTGAATGAACTGCAGATACACGTGTCCACACGGACATATCTAGAAACGATGCTGAGTGAAAAAGCCAAGCCACAGAGATCCATCCACACGTAGCTTAGACATTTGTATAAAGGTCATATGCACGCAAAACTAAACAGTGTCTCGTGTGGCGATATAGACATATGTGGAGGACCTGCAAAGAAGAGATGGACAAGATGAACACACAGTGCAGGACAGTGGTCACCCCTGGGGGGCAGTGGAGGAGACAGCGGGGGAGGGTCCCAGGACCTTCAGTGCCCTTGGAAATATTCCACTTCCCAAGATCTGATTCATGGCAGTTAATTTTATTGTCATGCTTCATAATTTATGCATTTGTTAAATAGAATTTTTATAAAAACCAAATAGTATATCATAAAAAGAAGAGGTCTAGCGAAGTGCTATATTAAAGCTCAGCACAGGGTCTAGCAGACACAAATTATGCCAGCTAAGATTGCACACACTTTTTCTGGAGTCAGGCACTGCACCAAGTGGTTGACCTGCACAATTTCTTTTAGTCTTCACAGCAGCTCTATGATTGGCACCTGTTTTACAGGTGAGGAAGCAGATATCCACATAGGTGATCTATGTGACTCTCCATAGGTCCCTCTCAGCCACTGTATCCCCACCTCGTGCACAGCAGGAGCTCAATAGGTGGTGAGGCCACTCTGATCCGTCTGTTCCTACAGCAGTACCTCCTCCATGACAAGTGTCACGCAGGATCTTGCATTCCTCTTATGCTAGCAGAATTCTTTGCAAGCTCCTCTAGTACACAGTGCAAAGTTGCTACTTGTGCCTGCCCTGTATTTCCTGTGCCAGTGCTGGTATCCAGCAGGAGCCCAATAGGTGCTTCAATGTTGGTTGGGGTGTTGTAGAACTCATCTCATGTGTGGAGGACCCAAAAAAAGGCTTTGTCCTGTTGGCTCAAGAGTCTGGAAGAAGAGAGCTCAGGGGCCATGAGGATGGGGTAGGAGAGTCGGGCCCTCACCCCAGGAGCTGTAGCCATGGGTGTCCATGAAGGCCAGGCCCAGGGCTCATCCTCCTGCATGGTGCTCTTGTCTGTGAAGCTCTGGTTCATGGTGCTCTTCATGTGTGTCCTCTGGTGGTAGTTGACAGTGGCCTTGGTCATGTTCACCGGCTTCCTGGGGAGGGGGGTTGGAGGGAGACACACCCAGAGGTGGGTGGGGAGGCCCCACAGTCAAGGGGCCTTGAACCCGGGAGCTGGCAGCTGTCCTGGAAGCATCTCTAGATGCTGAGAAGCTCTGCCTCCATCCTTCACTCACCAGATCCAGAGAGCTGCTGCTGCCCCAAAAAGGGGCCTACAGGATCCCTGTTCTGAGGACCTTTGCTGAGAGAAAGGCATGGAGCAGCGGTGACCTCGGGCTGGGATTCTGGTCCTAAGTCTCACTGGCCCCACGGGCTCAGAAAAATGAGAAGAAAAGTCACTCTGGGCCCACTCTGATGTCACAGCAGACAGCTGCTCCCACTGCAGCTACCACTAGTTTGGACCTGAAACTAGGAAGGTGGCTAGACCTAGAATCAGATCAATATTTTTTTATTTTTATTTTTTTAGCAGTGGGGATGGGCTGCATGAAGCCATCCTCCCTCCTCCCTCACCGCATGGGTCTGGCAACAGCCCAACTGAGAAGGAGTTTCTTGTTGGCAGAGGCTGAGTTCCAACCTGGGCTTCTCAGTTCTGTGCCTATTCTCCCCAGAAACCACCAGGCCTGGGGCCATCACCCACCACAAAGGATATGGAACAGAAACCTGCCCAGGGTCCATCTTCCTGCCACCCCCATCAGTCCATCCAGCCCTGCTACCCCCATCAGCCCATCCAGCCCCGCTCCCCACCCGTTAGCCCATCCAGCTGCTGGAAGCAGCAGGGGGAGTAGGTGAGAGGCCCAGGTCCCTCCACTGGGGAGGCAGAGCTTCAGGAGCGGCCTCTGGGCAAAGGCCCTGCACAGCCCAGGCCTCCAGGCCCAGTTTCATGCATAAGGACAGCAGTTTGTGACCCTGGAGGAACTTGGAGCAAGTGGGAGGGAGAGAAGGAGGTGGGGAGGCAGGCGACAGCTCCATGATCAAGGGGTCAAGAAAAGGCACAGGGGAAATGGCTTTGGACTCTTGTGAAGGTTGGAGAAGGGCCCAAGGAGCCCAGTCACAGGGAAGGCTCCAGAGGAGAGCCTTCTGTTCACCTGCTCAGCCCTACAGCATGCAGAATGTGAGGTAGACTTGAAAACGGACTTCCAGGTTAGGAGGACCCAGAACACTGACCATCCGTGGGGACAGGGAGGCCAATGAAATTATCTTCCCAGACAGGCAAACTCCAGCCAGTCTGTCCTGGGGTAAGGGAAAGACAGGATGACCTCTGGATGCCCCCTCCTGCCAGGACTAAGATGTCCTTCCTATGCTAAGAAGATAGCTGTGTCCCCACTGGGACCACTGCTGTCGGGCACTGATGATGGCACAGCCTTCCCAGCCTGGATGGGAGATGACTCAGCAGGCCCAGGCTTCCTACCGCCGGCCCCTGCCAGGCTCTGGGCATCGCCCTTGCTTTGGCCCAGGGTGGAGCCAAAGCACCCTTTGGGAGCAGGCAAGGATCAGCCTCTGTGGCCATGACCTTGACCACCTTGAGTGGGGAGTTGTTGGGGGAAACAGAGGAGGAAGGGAGAAGAGAGGGATAATAACAAGGAGAGAGATAGATGGGGAAGCGGACAGAGAGAGAGGGAGAGACAGGCCAGCAAGCCACAGGGAAGACAGATATGGCCATGGAGAGAGGACAGCCGGCCAGCCTGGCTGAACATGGAGCCCAGAGAGGACCTGTCAGTGAGTGTATGCTGGCCTAGAGGGCGGTCTCCTGTGGTGTGCACAGGCTCTGTTCTCAGCCCAGGACCCTTAGCCTACTTGGAAGAAGAGCTACAGAAACAAAGCAACCCGATCCCCGGAAGATGGAACCCGGGAGGGACACCTAACGCTGTTGGCATCCAGCTGAGCTCAATGCGAGATTAAGCAGATGGAATTTAATACAGATTCTTTGAAAAGTTCTGCATCTGGTTTTGAAAACTAACTGCACAAGCAGCAGGGAGGGAGGCTGCCTGTCTGCAGCCCCTACAGAAGGAGGGAAGGAGGCTCAGCATGAGTCGCTGGGTGTTGAGTTGCTGAAAAAGCTCATGTCAGGAAACAACAAGGTAAGGAACCCTCCAGGGAGGAGGAGGTGAGAGACTCGCTGTCCTTGGGGTTGGCCTGGTGCCCTCTGGGCCTGCTCTGCGAGGAAGGGAAAACCAGTACAGGTGTGGGAGGAATGTTCTGGAAGACTTGCAGAGTAGAAGACAGAGACAGAAGGCAGAATAGCATCGGCGGGCTGTGGAGTCAGCAGGAGCCTGAGTTGTGTCCCAGCTCTGGCACATTCTGCAACCTCCCACAAGTTCCTTGGCCTCTCTGAGCCTCGGTTTCCTCATCAGTAAAATGGGAGTGATAAGAACTTCTGTTTCTCAGCATAGTTGTGAGGACTCTGTGTCCAGAACTGAGCACCAGTGCCACCTTTGCTAGGGCAGCCTCCTCCTCATACCCGCACATTGTCAATCTTGTTTCTCTCGGAGTAGGTAGATTTCTAAGGCACCCAACTGCCACGTAGCACCACCATCACCACTGCAAAACTCTGTCCCCTCCACTATGGCCCTCACCACCCCAGCCCCACCCCCACTGAGAGTCACCTCTCAGGTCCCTGCTGGGGAGGAGTCAGGACTTGCTATTTTGGGGCATCTCCTGTGCTTCAGACTTGATGAGGACCTCACATGTGTAGCTGGGCCTGAGTTCAAGTCAGACTCTGCCACTGATCAACCAAATGGTGTGGGCAAGGTGCTTTCATCACAGTTTCCTCATCTGTGAAACGGGAGTCAGAGCTGCTTTGTGGGTCAGGATCCAAGAAAGAAATGTTCTCTGATTTATCCCGAGTGACATAACAGTGCCTGGCACACAGTAGGTGCCCAATAAATAACATGCTCATGGATGATGTACTTGAAGCTCCTGGCACATAGTACTCACTCATTAAATGACAGTTTAAAGTGTTTTTATTGGGAAATTGTTCAAGGACTAAGCCAGTGGACAGTCAGAGATTAGCGCCCCGGGCAGGCTGCCCTCCACTACCTTGCTGGTAGGTTCTCTCTCCTGCTTCAACTTGGCCTTGGGCCAGGTTCAGAAAGGGCATCCCGGCCAGTGCTCTGTCCTCCCCCTGACATCCTGCTTATCTGCTCCTGGCAGCCCTGGGATCCAGTGCCATCTGGCCTAGTGTGCCCAGTCTGGCAGTGGCTCTGCCGAGCAAGTGGGGAGGGGTGGAGCTGACTCTGCCTCTGGCTCCCTGGGTGACCTTGGGCAAGTCCACATTTTCTCTGCAACTCAGCATCCCCATTCCTAAATTGAAGTGCTTAGACCACAGTGTCCTGGGCTGCCTGATAGGGAATGAGAGGTCAACATGCCTGGGGGGAGGTGGTCAGCAGAGAGGTCTTAGAAGCCCCCACCTGCCTCCAGACAGATTTGCTGCCCAACCTTCATGCGATGCATGTACTGGGCTCCCAGGGGAGGTTTTTCTTTTTAATTTTTTTTTCTGTATTTTGAGGATAATTCTGTTAGATTGGAAGTCATAAACTACCTGGCAGTTCTACTTTCCGGGCTCTGAGCCTCTACATTTCTAAATTCTAAGATTCTTAGAATCCAAAATCTTGGGTTTATGAAACTCCAAATTGCCCTGATTCTAAGTTCTGGATTCTAAGGCATGCTGGGGTTCATGCTGCCCTCTGCAAAATGCACTAGGAAATGCATCCCGGGGACACTCCAGCCTGGGCTTTTCCTGGGAGTTTGCAATACTCTTATTGCTCAGGGTCAGCCTCCTGGGTCAGGGCAGACAAGCCAGCAGATCTCCAGGTCCCCCTCACTTCCTTCCAACACAACCTCCCTGCTGAGCACACTTCCCTGGACAGCACCTGGCAACCTTGGTTAGCATCTCAAGTTTGAGGGACTGAGCACATTGGCCTGAGGCCAAGGACAGGCCCCAAGAAGGTTTTGTGATGTCTCCACCTCTCTCTTGCCACAGAGCCCAGAGCCAGCATCCAGCCACCATCATCCTGTGGCCCAGCCACGACAGCTCCCCTTCCCCAGGTCTGCTCCAGGCTCTGCCAGGGTCCTTCTGTGTCCACTTTCACAGAGGCATTGCTGGGCCCTGTTGCCCAGCCTGAGAGGAGGAGCCCTCAGTGACAAGGGGCCCCGGGGAGGGAACTGGCAGGAAGCCCTCCTTGACCCTAGGCCTGCCAGGCCACCATCTTCTGCTCCCACAGCCCTGGGTCCTCAAGATCCACCTCCTTAGAGCCCAGTGTGTCTCCATCCTAATTCTGAAGGACCGAAGGTACTCAGAGGGAGAAGCTCTCAGGGGCTACCTTTCTTGGTGAATCCCATGTGCTCCCACCAGTGTCCTGGAGGCACAGACCATGGGTCTCAGGGCTGCTCCCTGCATGCTCCTTCTCCCTCCCTGGGGCTGGAATCTTAGTGAGGACTCTTGGGTTGGGCTCTCTTGAGAGTCCTCCCTCATTCATCTCCCCCTGTCTGGTTAATGAGCTGGAAGCTTCCATAATGAGGCTGCTTTATCATTTAACCTGCTACACCAGTGGTAGAGAGGGAGGGGTGGAATGGGGGAGGTGGCTGGGGTGTCCAGCAGCCCCAAGGTCTACCCACAGAATAGCCCTCAGTGTGGAGGGCTCAGTAAGAGAAAGGAGGGGCTCTCCCGCATGCTCTGTAGCTCTCACTGGGCAAGTCCCCCATGCTTGTGAAAGGTAAGGGGCTGGGGAGCTGGTTCATCCCACTTCACATTGGCCCTCCCGGTGATGCCAAGCTCACTCCACTCAGTCTAGTCCTGGTATTTCCCCAAATGCTCCTACAAAAGTCCCTCTGGTCACCCTATGCCCCTGCCTTGCTCCTGCTGCAATGGCTCCCGTCTCTCTTCTCTGGACCACTGGGCATTTGCACACGCTGTTTCCTCCTTCACCACCTCCACTTCCCCTCCCTGGCCTCCTGTGGCTCCCCCGAGCTTCTCCAGTCCTAGCTCTACTCTCTGCACTATGAGCAACAGTTCACTCCTCTGTCCTCCCCATGGGACTGGAAGCCTATTGAAGTTTGGCTCCTAGCTCACCTGACACTGTTTCCTCAGAGTGCAGGCTGGCACCTGACACCTTACCCAGCATTTATTGAGCACTATGTACAAGGACTGTGCTCAGTTCTTTACAGACATATAGCAATTAACCTTCAAGGTCATCTTCAAGGACATACTGGAGACAGGGTGGAGATGGGGCTGGAAACACAGACTTGAAGCCCACGCTAGCTGGATTTGGATCCTGCACTTATCAGCTGGGTGATCTTTATGAAGTTACATAAGCTGTCCGTGCCTCAGTTTCCTCATGCAAAATGGAGGTAATGACAGTACCTCCATCACAGAGTTGTTTAAGGATTAAAAGAGTAAATATATGTCTATATATACACACACATTTAATACAGTACATATGCTAATTGCTTTGTGGTGTCAACTATTGGCATTCCTCCCATTTTGCAGATGAGGAAAGCCTCCTTCTCCCTCCATCCTCTCCTATCCCCTGTGCCATCAAAACTAAATAGATTCAGGGAGCTCAATAAATGCTTGCATGCTTGTTCACTCAGGCTTTCATGCCAACTGAGGGGCGTGTAAGTTCACCATTTATAAGTCAATTGTATTTTTATGTCCTAGCAACAAAAAAAATTGGCAAGTGAAATAAAAATACTATTTATTATCATAACAAAACCCAAAAATATGTACAAAGAGATTCGACTAAAAAAATATACAAGACCTCCCTGTGAAGAGTACAATAAAAACGGTTAAAATACACCCATGGACAGTTCACAATAGATTTATCATGGCTGATAAACATGGTACAAAATGGACAATATTATTAGTCATCAGGGAAATGCAAAATAAAACCATAACAAGATGCAATACTCTCATCAAAATGGCTAAAGTTAATGTGACCTACCTTACCAAGTGTTGAGAAGGATGTGGAGACACTGGAACTCTCTTCCCTGCTGGTGGGAATACAGGCGGGTCCAGCCACTTTGGAAAACAACTTGGCAGCCTCTTATAAAGTAAAACATATCCCTGATCTGTGACTTGGTGGGTCCAGCTATTTTCCCTAGAGAAGCGAAACAGACACCCATGGAAATTCTATCACGAGAATGGCAGTTTTATTTGTATTAGCCCCAAATGACTCAACATTCCCATTTCTTTCCAGTTTTTCCAGAGACACCTCCTCATTAAATCACCTGTCCAAGAATCTGCACCTGGACCTCCCTCAGCTGCCACCCGAATCTCTGACCTCAACCAATCCCTATGCCAGGGGAACGCAAGACTGATTGGCCACAGGCTTGGAGCTCTGCACTCCCCTGAGCCTGGGTGGGGAGTGATTCCTCAAGGACGAGGAGAAGGAAGAGAGGGCAGAGCACTGGTCCCCAAGGGAAGGGGCACTGCGGGTGCAGCAGAACCATCATGCATTGCCGATGGTGGGGTCAGAATCAGGGGGCCTCAGACAGATGCTACTGTGTTCCACCCTATAGCCCTGCCCACGTCCTTCAGCTGTGGAGAGCACGGGCTGCCAGCTGGGCCTTTTTCTGGGGAATCATCCTCAGCTGAGGGAGCTGACTGCTGACTCACCTGAAAATGCCTGCGAGTTCTCACCTTTCCCTGGGATGACCTGCAGCCAGTCACTGGCTGACACAGGGGTACGAAAGGTCTGGCTCATTCGTGGAGGCAGGACAGTCATGTGGTGCCACAGAGGACACTCCAGAGCTCCCCATGGGCCCAGGTCAGGGCTAGACTAGACCAAGCCCATGTCCTGACTTGGCTTCTTGCCACCCTCTGCTGCTTCCCTCACTCCCCTTCTCCTGAGTGTGCGCCCTCTGCAATCTCACATGTCCCCATGAATCCCCATCTCAGGCTCTGCTTCTAGGGAGCCCAACCTATGCAGAAGCCCAAGCTGGCTCTCACCCACACACCCGCCCTGTGCAAGCTTCCCCTTGGATCTTCTTCCCTGCATGGGGAAATTTATTCTACCCCACCAGGCTCCAAGGTGAGCAGCCAGCATCCTCTTGGAATCCCTCTCAAACCCAGACTCCCAGCAGGAACTCAATTCTCCCCGCATTTGCTCCGGGTCCTCAGGAAACCCAACATTCAAATCCCTTTCATCTCCAGGTTGATTAACAGAAGATTATAAGCAAGCTTCAGAAGGAAGAAAAACCAGTGTCTCCCCAGGGCAGACAGTGTCTGTTGACAAATACCACCAATATATATTTTTCTCATTTTTGTATAGGTATAGAGAACTAAGCTGATTAATATATTCTTCTATCCCTCTTAGGTCTAGGACTACAATGGGAATCTTTCTGCCCCATGGTGAACTGTGTAGCAGGTTTCAATAAAGGTTTTATCTTTACAATTACAGTTCATTAATAGATTTACAAGGGAAGGAAGATGGCGAGGTCTAAGAGGATTGTTTCGCATTTCTTCTCTTTTAATTAGTTATCTCCTGGACCAAAGCTCTTTGAAAAGCAGAGAGAAAAAAGACACCCTTTCCCCATCTGTTCCAGATATAGGTACAATTAATAAGGGAGAAGACAGGAGCTGCTCCTGGGCTTCCTGCAAGCTGAGACCTCACCACCTCCTCTTCAGAGCTGCCCTGTGGGTGGGAGGCTCGGCCACTACAGCTCCGCTGGCATCAGGCATCTTGTCATGGGGACGGTCCACCCTGGGGATCTGGATAAGGACAGGCTTGGTTCTCTATAGAGCTACTGTTTCTAGGGGACCTACTATGTGCTAGAGGCTTCACAGGGGGTTTCTAATCTTAAACTTGTCTAAGTTTTAAACTTCACAGTGATCCATTTTACAGACCTGTTTTACAGACAGAGAGTAACTAAGGCGGACAGATGGGTGCAGGGCATTGGGCGAGGCATAGGGAGCAGGAAGGGGGCTGAACATTTTACAGATGCCAAATGGAGACTCAGAGATGTCCAGGACTTGCTTAAGGCACTCCAGATTAGGCTGGAATTGCAAGCCAGTCCTGTGACTCCAACTTACCTGCTATTTCCACTTTTTCTTTGCTGTTATTTGGTGAACCTTTCTGGGCCTTAGTTTCCCCATCTGTGAAATGAGCCCCAGAGACTGGAAAAGATGAGTATGAAGGTCTTGGACTTTGGGGTGGCGTGTTTTGAATAGGATGGGTGCTGGAATGGCAGGTGTGGGCTGGTATGGGGCAATCTGGCACTGGGGCATCTGAGTCTCCAGAAACGAGGGGCCTCCAGTCTCCCACACTAGTAATCTGCTCAGACCTCATCAGAGAGCTGATTTCATCCCTGCCATTTGAGGGACACAAGAAGCTTTGGATCCCTTTAACCTCCTCCTCCCAAAGGCTTCTGAGGTGGGCAGTGACCTTGCTCACAGGGCAAATCTTATGAAAGAAGACTGTATTATCAGAGATCACACCCCTTTTCCAGCCCAGCCACCTCCAGGCTGGAATGCAGTGGCACAATCTCAGCTCACTGCAACCTCCGTCTCCTGGGTTCAAGGGATTCTTGTGCCTCAGCTTCCCGAGTAGCTGGGATTACAGATGCCTGCCACCACACTTCGCTATTTTTTTGCATTTTAGTAGAGATGGGGTTTCACCATGTTGCCCAGGCTGGTCTTGAACTCCTGAGCTCAGGCAATCCACCTGCCTTGGCCTCCCAAAGTGCTGGGATTACAGGCTTGATACACTGCACCTGGCCAACCTCCTGGATCTCTTACTCCAAGGGATCTGTGTGAGTGTCCCTAAGTGGGCTCCTCTTTGGTCTCCTAGCTTTAACTGTCCAAAGGCTTTGCCTGGTCAGGGGGTGGCAGCCAAGACCTGACTATTATGAGGGGTGGTGATGGGACACTTTGGTGACCAAGAGAGTCCTAGCCAGTTTTTTTTTGTTTTTTTTTGTTTTTTTTTTTTTTGAGATGGAGTTTTGCTCTGTCGCCCAGGCTGGAGTTCAGTGGCGTGATCCTGGCTCACTGCAACCTCCACCTTCTGGGCTCAAGCGATCCTCCAGCCTCAGCCTCCTGAGTAGCTGGGATTACAGGCACGTGCCACCACGCCCAGCTAATTTTTGCATTTTTAGTGGGAACGGTGTTTCACCGTGTTGGTCAGGCTGGTCTTGAACTCTTGACCTTAAGTGATCCACCTGCCTCTGCCTCCCAAAGTGCTGGGATTACAGGTGTGAGCCACTGCACCTGGACTCCAGTTCTTAATTTATTGCAGTTGTCAAACTTTTTCTGTAAAGTCCAAGTGATCAATATTTTAGGACTAGTGGGCCAAGAGACAAATCAAGGATATAATATAGGTATGGTATAATAGTTCCCCCTTGTCCATGGGGGCTACATTCCAAGACCCCCAGTGAATGCCTGAAACAGTGGATAGTACAGAGCCCTATATATGCTATGTTTTTTCATATACATAGCTACCTATGTTCAAGTTTAATTTGAAACTTAGATACAAAAGAGATTCACAACAATAAGACAAGACAATTATAATAATATACTGTGGTAAAAGTTATGTGAATGTGGTCTCACTCCCTCTCCAATTGTCTTCTTGTACTGCGCTGCAGGCACCTGGAACCTTGGAAAATGAAACTGCAGATAAGGGAGGACTACTGTATTCACGTAACCAGAGAGAAAACAAATTGCCACAATTGTAAGTGATACAATTAAAGATGTATTAATGAACACTGAAGTTTAAATGTCATACATATAATGTTAACATGTCATGAAAGATTATTTTTCTCTTGATTTTTTTTATCATTCAAAAATGTAAAAAATCAGTCTTAGCTTATGGGCCATGAAAAACAAACAACAGGCCAAGTCTGAATGGTGGCCGTAGTTTGCAGAGCCCTGGTTTCTTGTTGCCTCTCAGCTTCCAACTTCCCCGTGAGTGCCTGCTCCTTAACGGACTGGACTCTAAGCCTTTCTTTGCAGCGAGCACGATATCAAGCTTTGTCAGTAGAGGGCGCCGGAGGGACACTGTGGAGTAAGGGGCCTCTTCACAGTCCACAGTGCTCTGTTGTGCATTTTCTTGTTCCTGTTGCATCTTCTCTTAGGGTATGAACGCGCGGGGATCTCCACTGGGGCTTTTTCCCCAGCTGTGCACCCAGAATG